>NC_091290.1:93703427-94070703 GCF_032444005.1 Ranitomeya imitator
AGTTGCTTGTTTGGTAGCCAATATTTGCTCAAAGTTCTCGTGGCATGATATTTTTTAATTTTCCTTTATATCGTGGATCAAGGAGGCAGGCCAACCAGTAATCGTCATCGGTCATCATTTTGATAATGCGGGGGTCCCTTTTTAGGATATGCAAGGCATACTCAGACATGTGGGCCAATGTTCCAGGTGTCAATTCACTGCTTGTGCTGGGTGGAGGAGCGCTTTCTTGCAAATCAACATCACTTGTGTCCCGCAGAAACCCTGTACCTTACCTTGCAATGCCACCAGTTTCTATTGCCCCCTGAGAAGCATCCTCCTCCCATAAATATTCATCCCCATCATCCTCCTCCTCTTCGTCCGCAACCTCGTCCAGGAGAGTTTCCTTAGCAGACAATCAAGGCTTCCCTCCTCCTCGGCTGCAGACGCCTGCTCCTTAATGTGCGTCAAACTTTGCATCAGCAGAGGCATTAGTGGGATGCTCATGCTTATGATGACGTCGTCTGCACTTACCAGCTGTGTGCATTCCTCAAAACACTGAAGGACTTAACAGAGGTATTGTAACTTCGACCACTGCACACCAGACAACTCCATGTCTGCCATCCAACTGCCTGCCCGTGTATGTGTATCCTCCCACAAAAAAATGACAGCACGCCTCTGTTCGCACAGCCTCTGAAGCATGTGCAGTGTGGAGTTCGACCTTGTTGCAACGTCGATTATTAGGTGGTGCTGGGGAAGATTCAGCGATCTGAATACGCATACGACTGGAGTGTACGGGCAACCGGTGGATGTGCGAGCAAAGTCTTTGCAACTTCAGGAGCAGGGCTGGTAACTCTGAATAGTTTTTCAGGAAGCACTGCACCACCAGGTTCAAGGTGTGAGCCAAGCAAGGTATGTGTTTCAGTTCTGAAAGGGCAATGGCAGCCATAAAATTACTTCCGTTATCACTGACTACCTTGCCTGCCTCAAGATGTACACATGACTGAGTTTCTTGCTGCAAGTACTCGGCCAGTACTTCCGTGGTGTCTGTTGTCGCCCAAACACTTCATTTCTAACACAGCCTGCTGACGCTTACCACTAGCTGTTCGATAATGCGACACCTCATGTGCAACACTGGCAGCTGCAGATGGGGTGGTCGTGCGACTGCGCTTTGTGGACGAGCTTTCGCTTCTGGAGGAGGAGGAGGAGGGGTGGCGAATGCATACAGCCAACTATTTCCTAGACCGTGGGCTAGGCAGAACTGTCCCACTATGGCTGTCCCCTGTGGACCCTGCATCCACCACATTAACCCAGTGTGCCGTGATGGACACGTAACATCCCTGGCCATGCCTACTGGTCCATGCATCTGTTGTGAGGTGCACATTTCTACTGACTGATTGCCTCAGTGCATGGACAATGCGGTCTTTGACATGCTGGTGGAGGGCTGGGATGGCTATTCTCGCAAAGAAGTGTCAACTGGGTAGGTCATAGCGTGGTACTGCGTAGGCCATCAGGGCTTTGAAAGCTTTGCTTTCAACCAACCAGTAGGGCATCATCTCTAACGAGATTAGTCTAGCAATGTGGGTGTTCAAACCCTGTGTACGCGGATGAGAGGATGAGTACTTCCTTTTCCTATCGAGAGTATCTTGTAGGGTGAGCTGGACTGGAGAGCTGCATATGGTGGATCTAGCGGGGGTGGTGGTGGACATGGCAGATTGAGAGAGGGTTGGTGATGGTATTCTTGATGTTGGCCTACGTACAGTGTTTCCTACCAAGAAACTTGTGATTCCCTGACTGCTTTGGCCTTGCGACGATACCTTCACATTTGCTGCTGGTGGTGTCCTAACCAGTGGGCTTACAGTGAGGGAAGCAATGTAGCGTTGCTGACTACCTTCATTCTGAGCAGGTGCACCAACGGTATGGGATGTTTGGTAGTTAGTCCAGGCTTGCAAGTGCATGCTGGTTAAATGTCTAAGCATGCACGTTTTATTTAAATTTTGGAGATTCTTCCCTCTGCTAAAGGTCTTTGAGCATTTTTACAGATAGCTTTGCACCGATCATTCGGATCTTGGTTAAAAAATTGCCACACTACACTCTTCCAACTATGGAACACCTTTTCAGGCATTGCACACTGTGCTACTTTCACCGGATGGCCACGCTGTCCTAAAACTGTTTTTGTTTTTGACAAACGTTTTTGGCCAGATACGGGCCTGCCAGATGAAAGCTGTTGCGATGTAGATGGCTGCTGCGGATCATCCTCCTCCGCTTCTGAGCTACTCTCAGCGGCACCCTCAATGGCTGTCAATCTGAGTCAACAACTGGGTCATCTATCACCTCCTCTTCAATGTCATGTTCACCTTCCTCTGTGTCACCGTGTAAGGTGCTATAGCATTCGGGGCGGGGCACCATAGTCTCATCAGGGTCAGATTCTGGCTCAGTACACTGCGAGGGCAATGTAGTAATCTGAGTGTTAGGAGTCGAGTTCCCGCCGTTGCAGAGGGGGAATCTCGAGCCGTGTCTGCTGCGGTCTCCCATTCTGCATCGGCTGCAGTGGAACCTGCTCAGCGGAGACGTCGGTCCCAGCATCTCATTGAATCTGATACTGTGCAAAGGGTTATGGCTACCTTTCAAGGCTCTGCTATTGTACCCTGCACTGGTCTGCGACAAGCAGGCTTTTCTGGGACTAAGGGTACCGTCACACTAAAACGACGCTGCAGCGATACGACAACAATGTTGATCGCTGCAGCGTCGCTGTTTGGTCGCTGGTAACCAGGGTAAACATCGGCCCTGCGCTTAGTAACCCAATGCTTACCCTGGTTACCAGCGTAAACGTAAAAAAAAAAAAACTCTACATACTTACATTCCATGTCTGTTCCCCGGCGCTGTGCTCCTCTGCACTGACAGTGAGCGCCGGACAGCCGGAAAGCACAGCGGTGACGTCACCGCTGTACTTTATGGCTGGCCGGCGCTCACCAGTCAGTGCAGGAAGCTGAAGGCGAGGGACATGACCAGACACTGGGAATGTAAGTATGTAGTGTTTTTTTTTTCCATATTTACACTGGTAACCAGGGTAAATATTGGGTTACTAAGCGCGGCCCTGCGCTTAGTAACCCGATGTTTACCCTGTTTACCAGTGAAGACATCGCTGAATCGGCGTCACACACGCCGATTCAGTGATGTCAGCGGGAGATCCAGCGACGAAATAAAGTTTCAAACGATCTGCTACGACGTACGATTCTCAGCGGGGTCCCTGATCGCAGTAGCGTGTCAGACACAGCGAGATCGTAAGGATATCGCTGGAATGTCACGGATCGTGCCGTCCTAGCGACCAAAGTGCCACTGTGTGATGGTACCCTAAGTCCTGCTTTGCACACACTGAGCATGCCCAGGGTAAGATCTCTCAGTGGAGGTCTAGGGTCACATGCTCAGGTACTGCAGCAACTTCCATTGGTCCGCCAGGAAGGCCCTGTACCTGATCAAGTTCTGTGGCAGCCTTCCATTGGTCCTCATAGGAAGGTCCTGAAGTTGCTGCAGCTATAAAAGGTTCTCATGACCGCATGCCCATGCGCTAGAATCAAATATGTATGAGCTCAGCGCCAGTGTGGTCGTGTGTGTGGTCAGGGACCCGGCTGAAAGAAACCCCTAGAATGCTGGCACCTCCGGCGAGGAGTTTTTGTGTGTATGCAGTCAGTGACCCGGCTGAAATAAGCCCCTAGAATGCTGGCAACTCTGGCGAGGAGTTTCTCATGAGTGAATTCAGGGCTGGCTAATAGCCATTAGAATTCTGGCTCACCCGGAGAGGAGCAGCGTGTTTGGTTGGGACTGCATTACCACTGTCGGCTCTACTCAGTAGCTGTGTTCCCTGTGAGCTAAACAGGGCACAGCGTTCTCTTTACTACGGGCTCTGTGAACTAACAGAGTTCGATTATACTAATTTACTTCTCCGCCTTACTTAGCAGCAGGTTCTTTCCTGCACGGTGGATCCCGGGTTGCGAGCGCACCAATGTCATCTAATAAATATATTCGGTGCGTTCCGCCAACCTTAACAGTATACTAGCGCTAGGATCTGGCTAAGTAATGGCGGATGAACAGCGATTGCAGGGGTACATCCAGATGCTGGAGGGCCGGTTGGCGTCTCTCGAGCGTGCAACCTCAGCGGTGCATGTTACCGCAATAGCTGTTCAGGCTGCTAGCGTGGCTGCAGCAGCTTTACCCACTGCCACCTCTGTTCCGACCTTATCTCACCTCCCGTTGCCTGAAAAATACTCTGGGGACAGTTAGTCCTGTAGGGGTTTCGTGAGCCAGTGTGGGATACATCTCGAGCTCCTGGCTGCACGTTTTCCCACAGAGCGGGCAAAGGTGGGATTCATAATCTCTCTCCGGTTGGACAGAGCTTTGGAGTGGGCTACGCCGCTGTGGGAGCGCAACGATCTTGTGGTGCGGAGTAGGGTTGAGCGAAACGGGTCGGTCATTTTCAGAAGTCGCCGACTTTTGGCAAAGTCGGGTTTCATGAAACCCGACCCGATCCCTTTGTGGGGTCGGCCATGCGATACGCGACTTTCGCGCCAAAGTCGCGTTTCAATGATGTGAAAAGTGCCATTTCTCAGCCAATGAAGGTGGGCGCAGAGTGTGGGCAGCGTGATGACATATGTCTCAGTCCCCACCATCTTAGAGAAGGGCATTGCAGTGATTGGCTTGCTTTCTGCAGCGTCACAGGGGCTATAAAGGGGCGTTCCCGCCGACCGCCATCTTACTGCTGATCTGAGCATAGGGAGAGGTTGCTGCCGCTTCGTCAGAAGCAGGGATAGCGTTAGGCAGGGTAATTAACCCCCAAACTGCTTGTGCTGTAGCGATTTCCACTGTCCAACACCACCTTTTCTTAGCTGGGACAGTGGAGGATATATTTTTTTTTTTCCTCAGCGCTGTAGCTCATTGGGCTGCCCTAGAAGCCTCCCAGATAGCTGCATTGCTGTTTGTACACCGCTGTGCAAACCAACTGCTTTTTTCAAAGCACAAATCCTGTTGCTCCTTCCATTCTGCACAGCTTTCTTGTTTGTTTGTCCACACTTTTGACTTTTTTTGTGCAGCTGTCCACTCCTTGTTATTGCTGCCTGCCATACATTGCTGAGATTACTGCAATGCAGGGAGATAGTAATTGTAGTACAGTCCCCCTTTTTTTTGTTTCATTATATCTCTTCAAGCCACTTTCTGCCACAGAAAATATACTCTAATACAGTGGCCCAGATTTATTCACTAGTCTCCCTGAAGAAGAAAAGGGTGCAGATTAAAATTGGCAAATCTGTATCAGTGGCAGTCCTGTGTGTGGCATCTGTGTCTCATTTTCTGGCATAGAAAACATATAGTCTAACAGTGGGCCTGATTTCTTGCCAATTATCCCATAAATAAAAATAAAAATAGAGGTAGATTAAGATTGGCATTTCTGCTTCAGTGCCACTCCTGTGTGTGCCACCTGTCTCAAATTGTGTGCCACATTAAACCTAGTGTGTAATACTGGGCCAGATTTCTTTTAAATTCTCCCTGAAAAAAAAAATAGTGGGAGATTAAGATTGGCATTTCTGCTACAGTGCCACTCCTGTGTGTGCCACCTGTCTCAAATTTTGTGCCACATTAAACCTAGTGTGTAATACTGGGCCAGATTTCTTTTAAATTCTCCCTGGAAAAAAATAGTGGGAGATTAAGATTGGCATTTCTGCTTCAGTGCCACTCCTGTGTGTGCCACCTGTCTCAAATTGTGTGCCACATTAAACCTAGTGTGTAATACTGGTCCAGATTTCTTTTAAATTCTCCCTGAAAAAAAAAATAGTGGGAGATTAAGATTGGCATTTCTGCTTCAGTGCTACTCCTGTGTGTGCCACCTGTCTCAAATTGTGTGCCACATTAAACCTAGTGTGTAATACTGGGCCAGATTTCTTTTAAATTCTCCCTGAAAAAAAAATAGTGGGAGATTAAGATTGGCATTTCTGCTTCAGTGCCACTCCTGTGTGTGCCACCTGTCTCAAATGTTGTGCCACATTAAACCTAGTGTGTAATACTGGGCCAGATTTCTATTAAATTCTCCCTGGAAAAAAAATAGTTGGGTATTAAGATTGGCATTTCTGCTTCAGTGCCACTCCTGTGTGTGCCACCTGTCTCAAATTGTGTGCCACATTAAACATAGTGTATAGTACTGGGCCAGATTTCTTTTAAATTCTCCCTGGAAAAAAATAGTGGGAGATTAAGATTGGCATTTCTGCTTCAGTGCCACTCCTGTGTGTGCCACCTGTCTCAAATTGTGTGCCACATTAAACCTAGTGTGTAATACTGGGCCAGATTTCTTTTAAATTCTCCCTGAAAAAAAAATAGTGGGAGATTAAGATTGGCATTTCTGCTTCAGTGCCACTCCTGTGTGTGCCACCTGCCTCAAATTGTGTGCCACATTAAACCTAGTGTGTAATACTGGGTCAGATTTCTTTTAAATTCTCCTTGTAAAAAAAAATAGTGGGAGATTAAGTTTGGCATTTCTGCTTCAGTGCCACTCCTGTGTGTGCCACCTGTCTCAAATTTTGTGCCACATTAAACCTAGTGTGTAATACTGGGCCAGATTTCTTTTAAATTCTCCCTGAAAAAAAAAAAGTGGGAGATTAAGATTGGCATTTCTGCTTCAGTGCCACTCCTGTGTGAGCCACCTGTCTCAAATTTTGTGCCACATTAAACCTAGTGTGTAATACTGGGCCAGATTTCTTTTAAATTCTCCCTGAAAAAAAAGATAGTGGGAGATTAAGATTGGCATTTCTGCTTCAGTGCCACTCCTGTGTGTGCCACCTGTCTCAAATTTTGTGCCACATTAAACCTAGTGTGTAATACTGGGCCAGATTTCTTTTAAATTCTCCCTGAAAAAAAAATAGTGGGAGATTAAGATTGGTATTTCTGCTTCAGTGCCACTCATGTTTGTGCCACCTGTCTCAAATTGTGTGCCACATTAAACCTAGTGTGTAATACTGGGTCAGATTTCTTTTAAATTCTCCCTGTAAAAATAAAATAGTGGGAGATTAAGTTTGACATTTCTGCTTCAGTGCCACTCCTGAGTGTGCCACCTGTCTCAAATTTTGTGCCACATTAAACCTAGTGTGTAATACTGGGCCAGATTTCTTTTAAATTCTCCCTGGAAAAAAATAGTGGGAGATTAAGATTGGCATTTCTGCTTCAGTGCCACTCCTGTGTGTGCCACCTGTCTCAAATTGTGTGCCACATTAAACCTAGTGTGTAATACTGGGCCAGATTTCTTTTAAATTCTCCCTGAAAAAAAAAAGTGGGAGATTAAGATTGGCATTTCTGCTTCAGTGCCACTCCTGTGTGTGCCACCTGTCTCAAATTTTGTGCCACATTAAACCTAGTGTGTAATACTGGGCCAGATTTCTTTTAAATTCTCCCTGGAAAAAAAAATAGTGGGAGATTAAGATTGGCATTTCTGCTTCAGTGCCACTCCTGTGTGTGCCACCTGTCTCAAATTTTGTGCCACATTAAACCTAGTGTGTAATACTGGGCCGGATTTCTTTTAAATTCTCCCTGGAAAAAAATAGTGGGAGATTAAGATTGGCATTTCTGCTTCAGTGCCACTCCTGTGTGTGCCACCTATCTCAAATTGTGTGCCACATTAAACCTAGTGTGTAATACTGGGCCAGATTTCTTTTAAATTCTCCCTGAATAAAGAGGGAGATTAAGATTGGCATTTCTGCTTCAGTGCCACTCCTGTGTGTGCCACCTGTCTCAAATTTTGTGCCACATTAAACCTAGTGTGTAATACTGGGCCAGATTTCTTTTAAATTCTCCCTGGAAAAAAAAATAGTGGGAGATTAAGATTGGCATTTCTGCTTCAGTGCCACTCCTGTGTGTGCCACCTGTCTCAAATTTTGTGCCACATTAAACCTAGTGTGTAATACTGGGCCAGATTTCTTTTAAATTCTCCCTGGAAAAAAAAATAGTGGGAGATTAAGATTGGCATTTCTGCTTCAGTGCCACTCCTGTGTGTGCCACCTATCTCAAATTGTGTGCCACATTAAACCTAGTGTGTAATACTGGGCCAGATTTTTTTAAATTCTCCCTGAAAAAAAACAGTGGGAGATTAAGATTGGCATTTCTGCTTCAGTGCCACTCCTGTGTGTGCCACCTGTCTCAAATTTTGTGCCACAGTAAACCTAGTGTGTAATACTGGGCCAGATTTCTTTTAAATTCTCCCTGAAAAAAAAATTAGTGGGAGATTAAGATTGGCATTTCTGCATCAGTGCCAATCCTGTGTGTGCCACCTGTCTCAAATTGTGTGCCACATTAAACCTAGTGTGTAATACTGGGCCAGATTTCTTTTAAATTCTCCCTGGAAAAAAAATAGTGGAAGATTAAGATTGGCATTCCTGCTTCAGTGCCACTCCTGTGTGTGCCACCTGTCTCAAATTTTGTGCCACATTAAACCTAGTGTGTAATACTGTTAAGGACTGGCGGAACGCACCAAGAATAAGATATATTGGAATTAGGTGCGTTCGCAGTCCGAGGTCCACCGTGCAGGTAAAAACCCTGCTGCTAGTAGAGACGGACTATATGGCGGTACTATAAAAATACACACATGGGTTAACTTCACCGTGTGTGCTGGAAGCAGAGGAAACTCGACTCCTAACATTACCCCCCCTCCTAGGGCCCCCCCTCCTTGGGCCTCGCTATGCTCGAAGGCAGCAATGAGCTGCGGAGCCTGAATGTGCTCAGCAGGCTCCCAGGACCTGTCCTCAGGACCATAACCCTTCCAGTCCACCAAATAAAATTTTTTGCCACGTACCACCTTGCACCCCAAAATAGCATTCACCTCGTAATCGTCCGTAGACGAACCCGATGTCCCAGCAGATGACTCGGAAAACCAGGACATGTACACGGGTTTCAAGAGGGACACATGAAAGGTGTCGGTGATACCTAGGCGTGGCGGAATGGCCAAACGATAGACCACAGGATTAACCTGTTCGAGGACCTTGAAGGGGCCCAAGTAGCGGAGAGCAAACTTAGTGGACTCAACTCGCAGCCTGATGTTATGGGCGGAGAGCCACACCAAGTCGCCAGGAGCAAAGGTTGGAGCGGGGCGCCGATGATCATCGGCGGAGGACCTCATTCTCTCCTTGGAGGCCCGAATGGCATACTGAGTGCGGTCCCAAATATCCCGTGCCTCCACAGCCCAGTCTGCCACCCTGAAGTCTGCGGAAGACACGGGCATATGCACAGGTACCCGTGGATGCTGACCATAGTTGAGGAGGAATGGGGTTTGTCCAGTGGAATCGGCTACGGCATTGTTCAGTGCAAACTCTGCCCATGATAACAAGGATGCCCAGTCATCCTGCCTGGCTGAAACAAAATGTCGCAGGTATGTGACCAAGGTCTGGTTGGCCCTCTCTACCAAGCCATTCGTCTTGGGATGATATGCGGAAGAGAGATTCAACTCAATGCTGAGAAGACGACAAAGCTCTCTCCAGAACCGAGACGAAAACTGGGGACCCCGGTCACTGACAATTTTGTCTGGCATACTGTTGTGAATTCTGTGGCAGAGCTCCTTCCTGTGGTCACAAGTGGTACTTCGGCTGATTCTCTCTGGGAGCTTCCGTTTGTGGAGGAAACTGGTACTGCTGCTTCTGAGTTTCCTCCCTCAGGTGATCTGGTGAGGTCGTTAGGTGCTTCTCTACTTAACCCCACCTAATGCTTTCATTCATGCTTCCTGTCAATGTTCCAGTGTTGGACTTGTGTTTCTCTGGATCATTCCTGTGGCCTGCTGCTCTGCATAGCTAAGTGCTTCTTTGCTATTTGTTGCTATTTTTTCTGTCCAGCTTGTCTATTTGTTTTGCTGGAAGCTCTGGGACGCAAAGGGTGTACCTCCGTGCCGTTAGTTCGGTACGGAGGGTCTTTTTGCCCCTTTGCGTGGTTTTCTTTAGGGTTTTGTGTAGATCGCAAAGTTATCTTTCCTATCCTCGTTCTGTCTAGAATATCGGGCCTCACTTTGCTGAATCTATTTCATCCCTACGTTTGTCTTTTCATCTTACTCACAGTCATTATATGTGGGGGGCTGCCTTTTCCTTTGGGGTATTTCTCTGAGGCAAGGTAGGCTTATTTTTTCTATCTTCAGGCTAGTTAGTTTCTCAGGCTGTGCCGAGTTGCATAGGTAGCGTTAGGCGCAATCCACGGCTGCCTCTAGTTGTGTTTGGAGAGGATCAGGGATTGCGGTCTGCAGAGTTCCCACGTCTCAGAGCTCGTTCTATTATTTTGGGTTATTGTCAGATCACTGTATGTGCTCTGACCTCCATGTCCATTGTGATACTGAATTGCCTCTCATAACAGTACAGGAAGCCAAACGTACTAATGATTCTCAATAGAGGGAAAAAAGAAGTTCTGAGACCATTTTTTTTTCTTGGCTTTGTGTTTTGTCTTTTTTTTCCCCTAGACATTTGGGTGGTTCAGTACACAGGTGTAGCGATGGACATTAGAAGTCTGTCTTCATTTGTGGATCAGCTCTTGGCAAGAGTACAAAAGATTCAAGACACTATTGATCAGAAATCTATGTTAGAACCAAGAATTCCTATTCCTGATTTGTTTTTTGGAGATAGAACTAAGTTTCTGAGTTTCAAAAATAATTGTAAGTTATTTCTGGCCTTGAAACTTCGTTCCTCTGGTGATCCAGTTCAACAGGTTTTGATTATTATTTCTTTTTTGCGCGGCGAACCTCAGGACTGGGCATTTTCTCTTGCGCCAGGAGATCCTGCATTGAGTAATATCAATGCGTTTTTCCTGGCGCTCGGATTGCTGTACGATGAGCCTAATTCAGTGGATCAGGCAGAAAAGAATTTGCTGGCTCTTTGTCAGGGTCAGGATGAGATAGAGGTATATTGCCAGAAATTTAGAAAATGGTCAGTGCTCACTCAATGGAATGAATCTGCGCTGGCAGCTATGTTCAGAAAGGGTCTCTCTGAAGCCCTTAAGGATGTCATGGTGGGATTTCCTATGCCTGCTGGTTTGAATGAGTCTATGTCTTTGGCTATTCAGATCGGTCGACGCTTGTGTGAGCGTAAATCTGTGCACCATTTGGCGGTATTACCTGAGCTTAAACCTGAGCCTATGCAGTGTGATAGGACTTTGACCAGAGTTGAACGGCAAGAACACAGACGTCTGAATGGGCTGTGTTTCTACTGTGGTGATTCCACTCATGCCATCTCTGATTGTCCTAAGCGCACTAAGCGGTTCGCTAGGTCTGCCACCATTGGTACGGTACAGTCAAAATTTCTTCTGTCCGTTACCTTGATCTGCTCTTTGTCATCATATTCTGTCATGGCGTTTGTGGATTCAGGCGCTGCTCTGAATTTGATGGACTTGGAATATGCTAAGCGTTGTGGGTTCTTCTTGGAGCCCTTGCAGTGTCCTATTCCATTGAGAGGTATTGATGCTATGCCTTTGGCCAAGAATAAGCCTCAATACTGGACCCAGCTGACCATGTGCATGGCTCCTGCACATCAGGAGGATATTTGCTTTCTGGTGTTGCATAATCTGCATGATGTGGTCGTGTTGGGGTTGCCATGGCTACAAGCCCATAATCCAGTATTGGATTGGAAATCCATGTCGGTGTCCAGCTGGGGTTGTCAGGGGGTACATGGTGATGTTCCATTTTTGTCAATTTCGTCATCCACCCCTTCTGAGGTTCCAGAGTTCTTGTCTGATTACCGGGATGTATTTGATGAGCCCAAGTCCGATGCCCTACCTCCGCATAGGGATTGTGATTGTGCTATTAATTTGATTCCTGGTGGTAAATTCCCTAAAGGTCGACTGTTTAATTTATCCGTGCCTGAGCACACCGCTATGCGCAGTTATGTGAAGGAATCCCTGGAGAAGGGGCATATTCGCCCGTCATCGTCGCCATTAGGAGCAGGGTTCTTTTTTGTAGCCAAAAAGGATGGTTCGCTGAGACCTTGTATAGATTATCGCCTTCTTAATAAGATCACTGTTAAATTTCAGTACCCCTTGCCTTTGTTATCTGATTTGTTTGCTCGGATTAAGGGGGCTAGTTGGTTCACCAAGATTGATCTTCGTGGTGCGTATAATCTGGTGCGAATCAGGCGAGGCGATGAATGGAAAACTGCATTTAATACGCCCGAGGGTCATTTTGAGTATCTAGTGATGCCATTCGGACTTGCCAATGCTCCATCAGTGTTTCAGTCCTTTATGCATGACATCTTCCGAGAGTACCTGGATAAATTCCTGATTGTGTACTTGGATGACATTTTGATCTTCTCGGATGATTGGGAGTCTCATGTGAAACAGGTCAGAACGGTTTTTCAGGTCCTGCGTGCTAACTCTTTGTTTGTGAAGGGATCAAAGTGTCTCTTTGGTGTGCAGAAGGTTTCATTTTTGGGGTTCATCTTTTCCCCTTCTACTATCGAGATGGATCCTGTTAAGGTCCAAGCCATCCATGATTGGACTCAGCCGACATCTCTGAAAAGTCTGCAAAAGTTCCTGGGCTTTGCTAATCTTTATCGTCGCTTCATCTGCAATTTTTCTAGTATTGCCAAACCATTGACCGATTTGACCAAGAAGGGTGCTGAATTGGTCAATTGGTCTTCTGCTGCTGTGGAAGCTTTTCAAAAGTTGAAGCGTCGTTTTTCTTCAGCCCCTGTGTTGTGTCAACCTGATGTTTCTCTTCCGTTCCAGGTCGAGGTTGATGCTTCTGAGATTGGAGCAGGGGCTGTTTTGTCGCAGAGAGGTTCTGATTGTTCGGTGATGAAACCATGTGCTTTTTTTTCCAGGAAGTTTTCGCCTGCTGAGCGGAATTATGATGTGGGCAACCGAGAGTTGCTGGCCATGAAGTGGGCATTCGAGGAGTGGCGTCATTGGTTTGAAGGAGCTAAGCATCGCGTGGTGGTATTGACTGATCATAAGAACCTGACTTATCTCAAGTCTGCTAAGCGTTTGAATCCTAGACAGGCTCGTTGGTCGCTGTTTTTCACCCGTTTTGACTTTGTGATTTCGTACCTTCCGGGCTCTAAAAATGTGAAGGCGGATGCTCTGTCTAGGAGTTTTGTGCCCGACTCTCCGGGTTTATCTGAGCCGGCGGGTATCCTCAAGGAAGGAGTAATTGTGTCTGCCATCTCCCCTGATTTGCGGCGGGTGCTGCAAAAATTTCAGGCTAATAAACCAGATCGTTGTCCAGTGGAGAAACTGTTTGTCCCGGATAGGTGGACAAATAAAGTGATCTCTGAGGTTCATTGTTCGGTGTTGGCTGGTCATCCTGGAATCTTTGGTACCAGAGAGTTAGTGGCTAGATCCTTTTGGTGGCCGTCTCTGTCGCGGTATGTGCGTTCTTTTGTGCAGTCCTGTGGGATTTGTGCTCGGGCTAAGCCCTGCTGTTCTCGTGCCAGTGGGTTGCTTTTGCCCTTGCCGGTCCCGAAGAGACCTTGGACACATATCTCTATGGATTTTATTTCAGATCTTCCCGTCTCTCAAAAGATGTCAGTCATTTGGGTGGTCTGTGATTGCTTTTCTAAGATGGTCCATCTGGTACCCTTGTCCAAGTTGCCTTCCTCCTCTGATTTGGTGCCATTGTTCTTCCAGCATGTGGTTCGTTTGCATGGCATTCCAGAGAATATCGTTTCTGACAGAGGTTCCCAGTTTGTTTTCGAGGTTTTGACGAGCCTTTTGTGGAAGGATGGGCATTGACTTGTCTTTTTCCTCGGCTTTTCATCCTCAGACTAATGGCCAGACCGAACGAACCAATCAGACCTTGGAAACCTATCTGAGATGCTTTGTTTCTGCCAATCAGGATGACTGGGTGTCCTTTTTGCCTTTGGCTGAGTTCGCCCTTAATAATCGGGCCAGCTCGGCTACCTTGGTTTCGCCATTTTTCTGCAATTCTGGGTTCCATCCTCGTTTCTCTTCAGGACAGGTTGAGTCTTCGGACTGTCCTGGTGTGGATACTGTGGTGGACAGGTTGCAGCAGATTTGGACTCATGTAGTGGACAATTTGACCTTGTCCCAGGAGAAGGCTCAACGTTTCGCTAATCGCAGACGCCGTGTGGGTCCCCGACTTCGTGTTGGGGATCTGGTTTGGTTATCTTCTCGTCATATTCCTATGAAGGTTTCCTCTCCGAAGTTTAAACCTCGTTTCATTGGTCCTTATAGGATTTCTGAGGTTATTAATCCTGTGTCTTTTCGTCTGACCCTTCCAGATTCTTTTTTTCATACATAACGTCTTCCATAGGTCATTGTTGCGGAGATACGTGGCACCTATGGTTCCATCTGTTGACCCTCCTGCCCCGGTTTTGGTGGAGGGGGAATTGGAGTATATTGTGGAGAAGATTTTGGATTCTCGTGTTTCAAGACGGAAACTCCAGTATCTGGTTAAATGGAAGGGTTATGCTCAGGAGGATAATTCCTGGGTTTTTGCCTCTGATGTCCATGCTCCCGATCTTGTTCGTGCCTTTCATGTGGCTCATCCTGGTCGGCCTGGGGGCTCTGGTGAGGGTTCGGAGACCCCTCCTCAAGGGGGGGTACTGTTGTGAATTCTGTGGCAGAGCTCCTTCCTGTGGTCACAAGTGGTACTTCGGCTGATTCTCTCTGGGAGCTTCCGTTTGTGGAGGAAACTGGTACTGCTGCTTCTGAGTTTCCTCCCTCAGGTGATCTGGTGAGGTCGTTAGGTGCTTCTCTACTTAACCCCACCTAATGCTTTCATTCATGCTTCCTGTCAATGTTCCAGTGTTGGACTTGTGTTTCTCTGCATCATTCCTGTGGCCTGCTGCTCTGCATAGCTAAGTGCTTCTTTGCTATTTGTTGCTATTTTTTCTGTCCAGCTTGTCTATTTGTTTTGCTGGAAGCTCTGGGACGCAAAGGGTGTACCTCCGTGCCGTTAATTCGGTACGGAGGGTCTTTTTGCCCCTTTGCGTGGTTTTCTTTAGGGTTTTGTGTAGACCGCAAAGTTATCTTTCCTATCCTCGTTCTGTCTAGAATATCGGGCCTCACTTTGCTGAATCTATTTCATCCCTACGTTTGTCTTTTCATCTTACTCACAGTCATTATATGTGGGGGGCTGCCTTTTCCTTTGGGGTATTTCTCTGAGGCAAGGTAGGCTTATTTTTTCTATCTTCAGGCTAGTTAGTTTCTCAGGCTGTGCCGAGTTGCATAGGTAGCGTTAGGCGCAATCCACGGCTGCCTCTAGTTGTGTTTGGAGAGGATCAGGGATTGCGGTCTGCAGAGTTCCCACGTCTCAGAGCTCGTTCTATTATTTTGGGTTATTGTCAGATCACTGTATGTGCTCTGACCTCCATGTCCATTGTGATACTGAATTGCCTCTCATAACAGCATACCATGTAGGCTGAAGATGTGTTTAATGAACAACGCTGCCAAGGCCCGTGCAGAAGGTAACCGTGGTAGCGGCACCAAATGCACCATTTTTGAGAAATGATCGGTGATGACCCAAATGATGGTACAGCCGCGAGACTTGGGTAAACCCACAACTAAGTCCATCCCGACCATCTCCCAGGGCCTATCTGCCACCGGCAAGGGATAGAGTAACCCAGCTGGCCTTTGACGAGGAGATTTATTTTTGGCGCAAGAGACACATGCCTGAATATAACCTCTGACATCCCGGACCATATGTGGCCACCAATACGTCCTCGCCAGTAGCTCAGATGTAACATAGTAACATAGTAACATAGTTAGTAAGGCCGAAAAAAGACATTTGTCCATCCAGTTCAGCCTATATTCCATCATAATAAATCCCCAGATCTACGTCCTTCTACAGAACCTAATAATTGTATGATACAATATTGTTCTGCTCCAGGAAGACATCCAGGCCTCTCTTGAACCCCTCGACTGAGTTTGCCATCACCACCTCCTCAGGCAAGCAATTCCAGATTCTCACTGCCCTAACAGTAAAGAATCCTCTTCTATGTTGGTGAAAAAACCTTCTCTCCTCCAGACGCAAAGAATTCCCCCTTGTGCCCGTCACCTTCCTTGGTATAAACAGATCCTCAGCGAGATATTTGTATTGTCCCCTTATATACTTATACATGGTTATTAGATCGCCCCTCAGTCGTCTTTTTTCTAGACTAAATAATCCTAATTTCGCTAATCTATCTGGGTATTGTAGTTCTCCCATCCCCTTTATTAATTTTGTTGCCCTCCTTTGTACTCTCTCTAGTTCCATTATATCCTTCCTGAGCACCGGTGCCCAAAACTGGACACAGTACTCCATGTGCGGTCTAACTAGAGATTTGTACAGAGGCAGTATAATGCTCTCATCATGTGTATCCAGACCTCTTTTAATGCACCCCATAATCCTGTTTGCCTTGGCAGCTGCTGCCTGGCACTAGCTGCTCCAGGTAAGTTTATCATTAACTAGGATCCCCAAGTCCTTCTCCCTGTCAGATTTACCCAGTGGTTTCCCGTTCAGTGTGTAATGGTGATATTGATTCCTTCTTCCCATGTGTATAACCTTACATTTATCATTGTTAAACCTCATCTGCCACCTTTCAGCCCAAGTTTCCAACTTATCAAGATCCATCTGTAGCAGAATACTATCTTCTCTTGAATTAACTGCTTTACATAGTTTTGTATCATCTGCAAATATCGATATTTTACTGTGTAAACCTTCTAACAGATCATTAATGAATATGTTGAAGAGAACAGGTCCCAATACTGACCCCTGCGGTACCCCACTGGTCACAGCGACCCAGTTAGAGACTATACCATTTTTAACCACCCTCTGCTTTCTATCACTAAGCCAGTTACTAACCCATTTACACACATTTTCCCCCAGACCAAGCATTCTCATTTTGTGTACCAACCTCTTGTGCGGCACGGTATCAAACGCTTTGGAAAAATCGAGATATACCACGTCCAATGAATCACCGTGGTCCAGCCTATAGCTTACCTCTTCATAAAAACTGATTAGATTGGTTTGACAGGAGAGATTTCTCATAAACCCATGCTGATATGGAGTTAAACAGTTATTCTCATTGAGATAATCCAGAATAACATCCTTCAGAAACCCTTCAAATATTTTACCAACAATAGAGGTTAGACTTACTGGCCTATAATTTCCAGGTTCACTTTTAGAGCCCTTTTTGAATATTGGCACCACATTTGCTATGCGCCAGTCCTGCGGAACAGATCCCGTCACTATAGAGTCCCTAAAAATAAGAAATAATGGTTTAGCTATTACATTACTTAGTTCTCTTAGTTCTCCTCCGGTCGCAAATTAATGGGCACAAAAGTCTTACCCGGAGGCACAGACTCTAGCGAAACCGGCGCTACGGTCTTCAGGCTCTCTGAAGGGACAATAAGCCGAGGCTCCTCTTCCTCCTCCTCAGTTGACATAAGGGAGCGAGAGAGAGCGTCGGCACGAATATTCTTCTCCCCGGCGAGATAATGCAGAGTAAAATGAAACCGGGAGAAAAATAAGGACCATCTGGCCTGACGAGAATTCAGCCGCTGGGCAGTGTGTAGATAAACCAAATTTGTGTGGTCCGTGAAAACTTGGAAGGGAAACCGCGCACCTTCCAGAAGGTGTCTCCACTCCGAAAAGGCCAACTTCATTGCTAGCAACTCCCTATCCCCGATGGAGTAATTTCTCTCCGCTGGTGTGAAGGTCTTGGAGAAGAAGAAGACTGCTCCAGCACCAACGGATGAGGCATCCACCTCCATTAAGAATGGCTTATCCACATTAGGGCGATGTAGGATGGGAGCGCTAGCAAAATGAGACTTAATAGCATTGACGGCCTTGGAGACCTCTTCCGACCACAATTTGGGATTCGCTCCCTTCTTGGTGAGGGCTACCAAGGGAGCTACCAGAGTTGAGAAGTGGGGAATGAACTGGCGGTAATAATTAATGAACCCCATAAAGCGCTGCACCGCCTTAAGAGAGTGGGGCTCCTGCCAGTCCATCACAGCCTGTAGTTTGGCAGGATCCATAGCCAATCCCTGGGCGGAGATGATATAGCCCAGGAAAGGTAAAGACTCCTGCTCAAACACACACTTCTCCAACTTAGCATACAGAGAGTTTGCCCGTAGGAGGTCGAAGACTCTGCCAACATCTCTCCAGTGGGAATCAATATCTGGAGAAAAGATGAGAATATCATCCAGATAGACTACAACTGAGGTGGAAAGCATATCCCGGAAGATGTCGTTGACAAAGTCTTGGAAAACGGCAGGTGCATTACAGAGCCCGAAGGGCATCACCAGATACTCATAGTGCCCATCTCTGGTGTTAAACGCCGTTTTCCATTCGTCCCCCTCACGAATGCGAATCAGGTTATAAGCACCCCGCAGATCTAGTTTAGTAAACACTCTAGCTCCCCGAAGCCTATCGAAGAGCTCAGATATCAAGGACAAAGGTTACTTGTTCTTAACGGTGATAGCGTTAAGACCCCTGTAGTCTATGCATGGACGTAGTTCCCCATTCTTCTTCTGCACGAAAAAGAACCCTGCCCCAGCAGGTGACACTGACTTCCTGATGAACCCTCTTGCCAGATTCTCTTGAATGTACTGAGACATTGCCTCCGTCTCCGGGAGAGATAGTGGATAAACTCAACCCCGGGGAGGCTCAGCACCAGGCAAGATATCGATAGGACAGTCATAGGGGCGATGGGGCGGAATGGTCTCCGCCGCCTTTTTGGAGAACATGTGTGCATAAGACCAATATTGCTTGGGGAGAGAGGAAAGATCTGCGGGTACCTCTGTAGTAGCAACCTGAACGCACTCTTGATGACACCTACCCCCACAAGATTCACCCCATACCAGAATTCTGCCCGAGGACCACTCGATGTGAGGAGAGTGGTACCGTAGTCATTGTATCCCCAACAGGACCTCATCAATTCCCTCAGGAATGATGAGCAGATATATCATCTCGTGATGAGATGGTGACATGGACAGAGTAAATGGGATAGTCTGATGTGTTATCTGTGCGGGGAGTGTCGACCCATTCACCACTCGTACCGTTACTGGTTGAGGTAGCATAACCAGGGGTATTGCGTGACGTTGGGCGAAGGCAGAAGACATAAAATTGCCCTCCGCCCCAGAATCCACGCAGAGCTCTACCGAGTGGGAGGATGAGCCTAATGTTATTGTCCCCTTAAAGGACAATTTGGAGGCAAACGTCGCCGTGTCTAGTGCACCTCCACCTACTACCACTAGACGCTGACGTTTCCTCGACCGCTGGAAACATCTGGCGGCAAGATGTCCTGACTGTTGGCAAACATGACTAACCTGTGCATGAGCGGTCCGGGACTTAGATCCCGCTCGTGACACTACCACAGGCTCATGGGACTCAGGTGCCTGGACTGGAGATTCCAAAGGTTTGGCGAAGGTGGGAGCCAGCCGAAACCTCTGCCTACACTGGGCCCGCTCTGACCTCCGCTCGTGAAAACGGAGGTCAATATGGTTGGATATGGTTATTAATTCCTCCAGTGTGGCGGGAATCTCCCTAGTGGCCAGGGCGTCCTTAACATGGTCAGCCAACCCCCTCCAAAATATTGGAATAAGGGCTTTATCCGACCACTCCAACTCAGATGCTAAGGTACGAAAGTGGACGGCAAAATGGCTGACCAAGAACGAGCCCTGAGTCAATGCCAACAGTTGGAGCGCCATATCATGGGTGACACGAGGTCCTAGAAAGACCTGTTTCAGAGTGCTCAGAAACAACGGAGCACTCTGCACCACATGATCGCCACGCTCCCACAGCGGCGTAGCCCACTGCAACGCCCTGTCCGACAGTAGAGATACAATAAACCCCACCTTAGCCCGCT
Source organism: Ranitomeya imitator (assembly GCF_032444005.1). Classification (NCBI taxonomy): domain Eukaryota; kingdom Metazoa; phylum Chordata; class Amphibia; order Anura; family Dendrobatidae; genus Ranitomeya; species Ranitomeya imitator. The sequence goes on from NC_091290.1 coordinate 93,723,212, forward strand.
CTGTGGGGAGACAAGAGGCCAGAAGCTCGAGATGTATAGAGCACTGACTCACGAAACCCCTACAGGACTTACTAATAACAGAAAATTTCTCTGGTAGCGGGAGGCGAGATAGAGTCGGTACAGGGGCGGCAGTGGACAAGGTGGCTGCAGCCACACTAGCAGCCTGAACAGCGACAGCAGTGACATCCACAGCTGAGGTTGAACGCTCGAGAGCCGCCAACCTTCCCTCCAGCTGCTGGATGTACCGCTGTGAACGCTGATCGTCCGTCATTTACTAGCCAGACCTTGGCGCTAGTATTATGTAAAGGACTGGCGGAACGCACCAAGAATAAGATATAATGGAATTAGGTGCGTTCGCAGTCTGAGGTCCACCGTGCAGGTAAAAACCCTGCTGCTAGTATAGACGGACTATATGGCGGCACTATAAAAATACACACATGGGTTAACTTCACCCTGTGTGCTGGAAGCGAACCCTGTTGAGTCACAGGACCGCGGTACCGCACATAGAGCGCAAGCAAGGAGTCTCTAATCTCAATCCCTAGACAGAGGATTTGAGTTCAAAGACCTCATGCGCTCGACACCGCAACTGGGGTGTCAGAGAAACAGAAATAAAAATATACAAAGGTACAAGAGTGCGTGCGATGCCGCACTGATGGACGCCACTAACCACCCAGACTTGGGTCAGGAAAGCGCAGAGAAAGCGCACGGCGCCGTACTGGCGGACACAGCAACTGGACGCTGTAATGTGTGTTACGTGCTGATGGCTAGTCGGGCGCTAGATAGCTACCACCATTCACAAACAGACAACAACACTAGGAATGGGATATTTAGGAGCTTTCATCCTTCGACATACATCCATCTACACACACACATAATATCAAGACAATACTAGCGCATGGCCGTGCGGTCATGCGCAGCTTATATAGTTGCAGCACAGGAAGCTGCTACCGAAGTTTTGCCCTTCCAGGACCTTCCTGGAGGACCAATGGGATGTGCTGCAGTACCTGAGCATGTGACCCTCGATCTCCAACGGGAGATCTTGCCCTGGGCATGCTCAGTGTGTGTAAATAAGGACTTAGTCCCAGAGAAGTCTGCTCGCCGCAGATCAGTGCAGAGTACAACAGGAGGGCCAGAAAAGGCAGTAGTAACCCTTTGCACAGAATCAGTCCCAGCGAGACGCTGGGAGCGATGCCTCCGCTGAGCAGACCCCACTGCGGCCGATGCAGAATGGGGGACCACAGCAGATACGGATCGAGATTCCCCCTGTGCAGCAGAGGAAACTCGACTCCTAACAAATACTGGGCCAGATTTCTTTTAAATTCTCCCTGAAAAAAAAAATAGTGGGAGATTAAGATTGGCATTTCTGCTTCAGTGCCAGTTCTGTGTGTGCCACCTGTCTCAAATTTTGTGCCACATTAAACCTAGTGTGTAATACTGGGCCAGATTTCTTTTAAATTCTCCCTGGAAAAAAAAATAGTGGGAGATTAAGATTGGCATTTCTGCTTCAGTGCCACTCCTGTGTGTGCCACCTGTCTCAAATTTTGTGCCACATTAAACCTAGTGTGTAATACTGGGCCAGATTTCTTTTAAATTCTCCCTGGAAAAAAAAATAGTGGGAGATTAAGATTGGCATTTCTGCTTCAGTGCCACTCCTGTGTGTGCCACCTGTCTCAAATTTTGTGCCACATTAAACCTAGTGTGTAATACTGGGCCAGATTTCTTTTAAATTCTCCCTGGAAAAAAAAATAGTGGGAGATTAAGATTAGCATTTCTGCTTCAGTGCCACTCCTGTGTGTGCCACCTGTCTCAAATTATGTGCCACATTAAACCTAGTTTGTAATACTGGGCCAGATTTCTTTTAAATTCTCCCTGAAAAAAAATAGTGGGAGATTAAGATTGGCACTGCTGCTTCAGTGCCACTCCTGTGTGTGCCACCTGTCTCAAATTTTGTGCCACATTAAACCTAGTGTGTAATACTGGGCCAGATTTCTTTTAAATTCTCCCTGAAAAAAAAATAGTGGGAGATTAAGATTGGCATTTCTGCTTCAGTGCCACTCCTGTGTGTGCCACCTGTCTCAAATTGTGTGCCACATTAAACCTAGTGTGTAATACTGGGCCAGATTTCTTTTAAATTCTCCCTGAAAAAAAAAATAGTGGGAGATTAAGATTGGCATTTCTGCTTCAGTGCCATTCCTGTGTGTGCCACATGTCTCATATTTTGTGCCACATTAAACCTAGTGTGTATTACTGGGCCAGATTTCTTTTAAATTCTCCCTGGAAAAAAAATAGTGGGAGATTAAGATTGGCATTTCTGCTTCAGTGCCACTCCTGTGTGTGCCACCTGTCTCAAATTGTGTGCCACATTAAACCTAGTGTGTAATACTGGGCCAGATTTCTTTTAAATTCTCCCTGAAAAAAAAATAGTGGGAGATTAAGATTGGCATTTCTGCTTCAGTGCCACTCCTGTGTGTGCCACCTGTCACATATTTTGTACCACATTAAACCTAGTGTGTATTACTGGGCCAGATTTCTTTTAAATTCTCCATGAAAAAAAATAGTGGGAGATTAAGATTGGCATTTCTGCTTCATTGCCACTCCTGTGTGTGCCACCTGTCTCAAATTGTGTGCCACATTAAACGTAGTGTGTAATACTGGGCCAGATTTCTTTTAAATTCTCCCTGAAAAAAAAATAGTGGGAGATTAAGATTGGCATTTCTGCTTCAGTGCCACTCCTGTGTGTGCCACCTGTCACATATTTTGTGCCACATTAAATTTAGTGTGTATTACTGGGCCAGATTTCTTTTAAATTCTCCCTGGAAAAAAAAATAGTGGGAGATTAAGATTGGCATTTCTGCTTCAGTGCCACTCCTGTGTGTGCCACCTGTCTCAAATCGTGTGCCACATCAAACCTAGTGTGTAATACTTGGTCAGATTTCTTTTAAATTCTCCCTGGAAAAAAAAATAGTGGGAGATTAAGATTGGCATTTCTGCTTCAGTGCCACTCCTGTGTGTGCCACCTGTCTCAAATTATGTGCCATATTAAACCTAGTTTGTAATACTGGGCCAGATTTCTTTTAAATTCTCCTTGTAAAAAAAATAGTGGGAGATTAAGATTGGCACTTCTGCTTCAGTGCCACTCCTGTGTGTGCCACCTGTCTCAAATTTTGTGCCACATTAAACCTAGTGTGTAATACTGGGCCAGATTTCTTTTAAATTCTCCCTGAAAAAAAAATAGTGGGAGATTAAGATTGGCATTTCTGCTTCAGTGCCACTCCTGTGTGTGCCACCTGTCACATATTTTGTGCCACATTAAACCTAGTGTGTATTACTGGGCCAGATTTCTTTTAAATTCTCCCTGGAAAAAAAAATAGTGGGAGATTAAGATTGGCATTTCTGCTTCAGTGCCACTCCTGTGTGTGCCACCTGTCTCAAATTATGTGCCACATTAAACCTAGTTTGTAATACTGGGCCAGATTTCTTTTAAATTCTCCCTGAAAAAAAATAGTGGGAGATTAAGATTGGCACTTCTGCTTCAGTGCCACTCCTGTGTGTGTCACCTGTCTGAAATTTTGTGCCACATTAAACCTAGTGTGTAATACTGGGCCAGATTTCTTTTAAATTCTCCCTGAAAAAAAAAAATGGTGGGAGATTAAGATTGGCATTTCTGCTTCAGTGCCACTCCTGTGTGTGCCACCTGTCTCAAATTGTGTGCCACATTAAACCTAGTGTGTAATACTGGGTCAGATTTCTTTTAAATTCTCCCTGGAAAAAAAAAATAGTGGGAGATTAAGATTGGCATTTCTGCTTCAGTGCCACTCCTGTGTGTGCCACCTGTCTCAAATTTTGTGCCACATTAAACCTATTGTGTAATACTGAGCCAGATTTCTTTTAAATTCTCCCTGGAAAAAAAAATAGTGGGAGATTAAGATTGGCATTTCTGCTTCAGTGCCACTCCTGTGTGTGCCACCTGTCTCAAATTTTGTGCCACATTAAACCTAGTGTGTAATACTGGGCCAGATTTCTTTTAAATTCTCCCTGAAAAAAAAATAGTGGGAGATTAAGATTGGCATTTCTGCTTCAGTGCCACTCCTGTGTGTGCCACCTGTCTCAAATTGTGTGCCACATTAAACCTAGTGTGTAATACTGGGCCAGATTTCTTTTAAATTCTCCCTGGAAAAAAAATAGTGGGAGATTAAGATTGGCATTTCTGCTTCAGTGCCATTCCTGTGTGTGCCACCTGTCTCATATTTTGTGCCACATTAAACCTATTGTGTTTTACTGGGCCTGATTTCTTTTAAATTCTCCCTGGAAAAAAAAATAGTGGGAGATTAAGATTGGCATTTCTGCTTCAGTGCCACTCCTGTGTGTGCCACCTGTCTCAAATTGTGTGCCACATTAAACCCAGTGTGTAATACTGGGCCAGATTTCTTTTAAATTCTCCCTGAAAAAAAAATAGTGGGAGATTAAGATTGGCATTTCTGCTTCAGTGCCACTCCTGTGTGTGCCACCTGTCACATATTTTGTGCCACAATAAACCTAGTGTGTATTACTGGGCCAGATTTCTTTTAAATTCTCCCTGAAAAAAAATAGTGGGAGATTAAGATTGGCATTTCTGCTTCATTACCACTCCTGTGTGTGCCACCTGTCTCAAATTGTGTGCCACATTAAACCTAGTGTGTAATACTGGGCCAGATTTCTTTTAAATTCTCCCTGAAAAAAAAATAGTGGGAGATTAAGATTGGCATTTCTGCTTCAGTGCCACTCCTGTGTGTGCCACCTGTCACATATTTTGTGCCACATTAAACCTAGTGTGTATTACTCGGCCAGATTTCTTATAAATTCTCCCTGGAAAAAAAAATAGTGGGAGATTAAGATTGGCATTTCTGCTTCAGTGCCACTCCTGTGTGTGCCACCTGTCTTAAATTGTGTGCCACATCAAACCTAGTGTGTAATACTGGGCCAGATTTCTTTTAAATTCTCCCTGGAAAAAAAAATAGTGGGAGATTAAGATTGGCATTTCTGCTTCAGTGCCACTCCTGTGTGTGCCACCTGTCTCAAATTATGTGCCACATTAAACCTAGTTTGTAATACTGGGCCAGATTTCTTTTAAATTCTCCCTGGAAAAAAAAATAGTAGGAGATTAAGATTGGCATTTCTGCTTCAGTGCCACTCCTGTGTGTGCCACATGTCTCATATTTTGTGCCACATTAAACCTTGTGTGTATTACTGGGCCAGATTTCTTTTAAATTCTCCCTGGAAAAAAAATAGTGGGAGATTAAGATTGGCATTTCTGCCTCAGTGCCACTCCTGTGTGTGCCACCTGTCTCAAATTATGTGCCACATTAAACCTAGTTTGTAATACTGGGCCAGATTTCTTTTAAATTCTCCCTGGAAAAAAAATAGTGGGAGATTAAGATTGGCATTTCTGCTTCAGTGCAACTCCTTTGTGTGCCACCTGTCTCATATTTTGTGCCACATTAAACCTTGTGTGTATTACTGGGCCAGATTTCTTTTAAATTCTCCCTGGAAAAAAAATAGTGGGAGATTAAGATTGGCATTTCTGCTTCAGTGCCACTCCTGTGTGTGCCATCTGTCTCAAATGTTGTGCCACATTAAACCTAGTGTGTAATACTGGGCCAGATTTCTTTTAAATTCTCCCTGGAAAAAAAAATAGTGGAAGATTAAGATTGGCATTTCTGCTTCAGTGCCACTCCTGTGTTGCCACCTGTCTCAAATTATGTGCCACATTAAACCTAGTTTGTAATACTGGGCCAGATTTCTTTTAAATTCTCCCTGAAAAAAAATAGTGGGAGATTAAGATTGGCACTTCTGCTTCAGTGCCACTCCTGTGTGTGCCACCTGTCTCAAATTTTGTGCCACATTAAACCTAGTGTGTAATACTGGGCCAGATTTCTTTTAAATTCTCCCTGAAAAAAAAATAGTGGGAGATTAATATTGGCATCTCTGCTTCAGTGCCACTCCTGTGTGTGCCACCTGTCTCAAATTGTGTGCCACATTAAACCTAGTGTGTAATACTGGGTCAGATTTCTTTTAAATTCTCCCTGGAAAAAAAAATAGTGGGAGATTAAGATTGGCATTTCTGCTTCAGTGCCACTCCTGTGTGTGCCACCTGTCTCAAATTATGTGCCACATTAAACCTAGTTTGTAATACTGGGCCAGATTTCTTTTAAATTCTCCCTGAAAAAAAATAGTGGGAGATTAAGATTGGCACTTCTGCTTCAGTGCCACTCCTGTGTGTGCCACCTGTCTGAAATTTTGTGCCACATTAAACCTAGTGTGTAATACTGGGCCAGATTTCTTTTAAATTCTCCCTGAAAAAAGAATAGTGGGAGATTAAGATTGGCATTTCTGCTTCAGTGCCACTCCTGTGTGTGCCACCTGTCACATATTTTGTGCCACATTAAACCTAGTGTGTATTACTGGGCCAGATTTCTTTTAAATTCTCCCTGGAAAAAAAAATAGTGGGAGATTAAGATTGGCATTTCTGCTTCAGTGCCACTCCTGTGTGTGCCACCTGTCTCAAATTATGTGCCACATTAAACCTAGTTTGTAATACTGGGCCAAATTTCTTTTAAATTCTCCCTGAAAAAAAATAGTGGGAGATTAAGATTGGCACTTCTGCTTCAGTGCCACTCCTGTGTGTGCCACCTGTCTGAAATTTTGTGCCACATTAAACCTAGTGTGTAATATTGGGCCAGATTTCTTTTAAATTCTCCCTGAAAAAGAAATAGTGGGAGATTAAGATTGGCATTTCTGCTTCAGTGCCACTCCTGTGTGTGCCACCTGTCTCAAATTTTGTGCCACATTAAACCTATTGTGTAATACTGAGCCAGATTTCTTTTAAATTCTCCCTGGAAAAAAAATAGTGGGAGATTAAGATTGGCATTTCTGCTTCAGTGCCACTCCTGTGTGTGCCACCTGTCTCAAATTTTGTGCCACATTAAACCTAGTGTGTAATACTGGGCCAGATTTCTTTTAAATTCTCCCTGAAAAAAAAATAGTGGGAGATTAAGATTGGCATTTATGCTTCAGTGCCACACCTGTGTGTGCCACCTGTCTCAAATTTTGTGCCACATTAAACCTAGTGTGTAATACTGGGCCAGATTTCTTTTAAATTCTCCCTGAAAAAAATGTAGTGGGAGATTAAGATTGGCATTTCTGCTTCCGTGCCACTCCTGTGTGTGCCACCTGTCTCAAATTTTGTGCCACATTAAACCTAGTGTGTAATACTGTTAGGGCTGGCGGAACGCACAGAGTAGAAATAGATATTTATTATAAATGGTGCGTTCGCAGCCCAGGGTCCACCGTGCAGGAAGAACCTGCTGCTAGTGAATGGTGGCACTGTTTGGCGGTATAAACTAGCTCTGTTACACAAGCTCTTCAGCAAAAACAACAACAAGAGAGAAGGATGCAGCAGGCGACACAACGGGTTACTCCATGGAGCTCTTTACACATACCGTCCCTGGCTTACAAAGTGAAACACTTAACAGGCCATGCCCATTACAAGTAGATTCTGACATGGAGTGCACTGATGCACAGCCACAGCCAGACTACAATGCTGATCCTTTGACTCAGACCACAACATTGCCCTCTCAGGGTACTGATCCACAATCAGACCCTGATGAGACTATGTTGCCCCGTCACGAACGCTATACCACCAACCGACACGGTGACACAGACGAAGTTGCACACGAGCTAGAAGAGGAGGTAATAGATGACCCAGTTGTTGACCCCGATTGGCAGCCATTGGGGGAACAGGGTGCAGGCGGCAGTAGTTCAGAAGCGGAGGTGGAGGAGGGGCCGCAGCAGGCATCAACATCGCAACAGGTTCCATCTGCCAGGCCCGTATCTGGCCCAAAACGCGTGTCAAAGCCAAAACCTGTTGGAGGACAGCGTGGCCATCCGGTTAAAGCTCAGTCTGCAATCCCTGAAAAGGGATCCGATGCTAGGAAGAGTGCAGTCTGGCATTTTTTTAAACAACATCCAATTGATCAGCGCAAAGTCATCTGTCAAAAATGTTCAACTAGCTTAAGCAGAGGTCAGAATCTGAAAAGTCTCAATACAAGTTGCATGCATAGACATTTAACCACCATGCATTTTCAAGCCTGGACTAACTACCAAACGTCCCTTAAGGTTGTAGCACCCTCGGCCAATGAAGCTAGTCAGCAACGCAACATCCCTTCCGTCACTGTAAGGCCACCATTTTCCGCACCACCGGCAGCATCTGTGCAGGTTTCTTTGCCAGCCAAAAGCAGTCAGGGTCAGGGAATCACCAGTTTTGTAGGAGGAAATATTGCATCTAGGGCACCGGCGGAAACAATACCGTCTCCAACCGTCTCTCAGTCTGCCATGTCCACCGGCACACCCGCTAGTTCCACGATCTCCAGTTCTCCAGTCCAGCTCACCCTACATGAGACTCTGGTTAGAAAAAGGAAGTACTTATCCTCGCATCCGCGTACACAGGGTTTTAACGCCCACATAGCTAGACTAATCTCGTTAGAGATGATGCCCTACCGGTTAGTTGAAAGCGAAGCTTTCAAAGCCCTGATGGAGTACGCTGAACCACGCTACGAGCTACCCAGTCGACACTTTTTTTCCAGAAAAGCCATCCCAGCCCTGCACCAGCATGTTAAACAGCGCATCGTCCATGCACTCAGGCAATCTGTGAGTACAAAGGTGCACCTGACTACAGATGCATGGACCAGTAGGCATGGCCAGGGACGTTATGTGTCCATCACGGCACACAGGGTGAATGTGGTGGATGCAGGGTCCACAGGGGACATCAATTTCGGGACAGTTGTGCCTAGCCCACGGTCTAGGAAACAGTTGGCTGTAGGCGTTCGCACCCCCTCCTCCTCCTCCGCGTCCTCCTGCAGAAGCGACAGCTCTTCCACAGACCGCAGTCGGCCAACCACTCCATCGGCAGCTGACACTGTTGCACACCAGTTGTCCCATTATGGGCCAGCTACTGGCAAGCGTCAGCAAGCTCTATTGGCTATGAAGTGTTTGGGCAACAACAGACACACCGCGGAAGTTCTGTCCGAGTTCTTGCAACAAGAAATGCAGTCGTGGCTGGGCACAGTAGATCTTGAGGCAGGCAAGGTAGTGAGTGATAACGGAAGGAATTTCATGGCTGCCATGTCCCTTTCCCAACTGAAACACATTCCTTGCCTGGCTCACACCTTCAACCTGGTGGTGCAGTGCTTATTGAAAACTTATCCTGTGTTCTCCGACCTGCTCCTCAAAGTGCGTGGACTTTGCTCACATATCCGACGTTCGCCTGTACACTCCAGCCGTATGCAGACCTATCAGCGGTCTTTGAACCTTCCCCAGCATCGCCTAATCATAGACGTTGCAACAAGGTGGAACTCAACACTGCACATGCTTCAGAGACTGTGCCAACAGAGGCGGGCTGTTATGTTTTTGTGGGAGGATACACATACACGGGCAGGCAGTAGGATGGCAGACATGGAGTTGTCAGGTGTGCAGTGGTCGAAGATACAAGACATGTGTCAAGTCCTTCAGTGTTTTGAGGAATGCACACGGCTGGTTAGTGCAGACAACGCCATAATAAGCATGAGCATCCCCCTAATGTGTCTGCTGATGCAAAGTTTGACGCACATAAAGGATCAGGCGTCTGCACCAGAGGAAGAGGAAAGCCTTGATGACAGTCAGCCATTGTCTGGTCAGGGCAGTGTACAGGACGAGGTAGCGGGCGAAGAGGAGGTGGAGGACGAGGAGGATGATGGGGATGAGTATATTTGTGAGGAAGCTTTCCCGGGGGCACTGGAAATTGGTTGCGTGGCAAGGCCGGGTTCTGGTTTTTTGAGGGACACAAGTGACGTAGATTTGCCTGAAACTGCCCCTCAACCAATCACAACCGCAGATTTGACAACTGGAACTTTGGCCCACATGGCGGATTATGCCTTACGTATCCTCAAAAGGGACACACGCATTACGAAAATGATGAACGATGACGATTACTGGTTGGCCTGCCTCCTTGATCCACGCTATAAAGGCAAATTGCACAATATTATGCCACATGAGAACTTGGAACTAATATTAGCAACCAAACAATCAACTCTTGCTGACCGTTTGCTTCAGGCATTCCCAGCACACAGCGCACGTGATCGTTCTCACACGAGCTCCAGGGGGCAGCAGACCAGGAGTGTTAGGGGTGCACACATCAGAAGTGGCGTTGGACAGAGGGGTTTTCTGACCAGGTTGTGGAGTGATTTTGCTATGACTGCAGACAGGACAGGTACTGCTGCATCAATTGAAAGTGACAGGAGACAACATTTGTCCAGTATGGTTACTAACTATTTTTCATCCCTTATCGATGTTCTCCCTCAACCGTCATTCCCATTTGATTACTGGGCATCAAAATTAGACACCTGGCCAGAATTGGCAGAATATGCATTGCAGGAGCTTGCTTGCCCGGCAGCTAGTGTCCTATCAGAAAGAGTATTCAGTGCTGCAGGTTCAATATTAACCGAAAAAAGGACTCGTCTGGCTACCCAAAATGTTGATGATCTAACATTCATTAAAATGAACCACAACTGGATTTCGAATTATTTTGCCCCACCTTGCCCGGCCGACACCTAGCTTTCCTATGAAAAGCTCTTGCCTGTGGACTACTGTGAATTACTTTTCTAATGTCTAATTTGCTGCAGCTGATTGTCCAGCTTACGACATGTTTACACCTCCCTAAATGGCCAAACTCCCCACAAGGGGCCGTGGTATCGCGACTTGGCGCAAGCAACCGTGAGAGTGCTGTTTGTCTTAAGAGGTGGGTGTGCCCGCTTTTGGTCGACGGCAATGCCACTGGGTCCCTCATAGTACAATAAAGTGTCTCTGGCGGTGGTGGTGCGCACCCAACGTCAGACACACTGTTGTAACATGAGGGGCCCTGGGCCTGTACCGCCGGCCACAAGAGAGTTCACCCACCCCCAGGTCAAACATTGTTCTACCACTTCCACAGTTATCTCTCACACTTCCACCAATGTTTAGTCTATGCGCTGACATCCTTCCATTCCTGCCACTGGCAATACCATTGTGTTGACATGTAAGATGGTACTTAACATAGTCAGGGGCAGTGTCCTCTATTTACCACAGTAAATACTTTGCGTTAAATTAGTAGGTCTGAAACTACGCAGAGGATCCCACCCCTGAACCTAATGATTGCACCCTTTAGTGTTTTCGTTTTGTTTTAATGCGAGACATTCACATTTATTTATTGTTTTGGACTACTAACTGGCAGACACTCATTACAATCGGCCTCCACTGACCTGTCTACTTCTGCCCGTGTACCCCTGGAACCAATTTTAAATTGCCTACAGCCAGCCCATTTTATTATGTTAGGCCTTCGAAGCCTGTCTGCTGTCCCTCCTTCCACTAGGCCTCCACTCACCTGTCTACTGCTGCCCGTGTACCCCTGGAAACAATTTTAAATTGCCTACAGCCAGCCCATTTTATTATGTTAGGCCTTCGAAGCCTGTCTGCGGTCCCTCCTTCCACTAGGCCTCCACTGACCTGTCTACTGCTGCCCATGTGCCCCTGGAACCAATTTTAAATTGCCTACAGCCAGCCCATTTTATTATGTTAGGCCTTCGAAGCCTGTCTGCGGTCCCTCCTTCCACTAGGCCTCCACTGACCTGTCTACTGCTGCCCGTGTACCCCTGGAACCAATTTTAAATTGCCTACAGCCAGCCCATTTTATTATGTTAGGCCTTCGAAGCCTGTCTGCGGTCCCTCCTTCCACTAGGCCTCCACTGACCTGTCTACTGCTGCCCGTGTACCCCTGGAACCAATTTTAAATTGCCTACAGCCAGCCCATTTTATTATGTTAGGCCTTCGAAGCCTGTCTGCGGTCCCTCCTTCCACTAGGCCTCCACTGACCTGTCTACTGCTGCCCGTGTACCCCTGGAACCAATTTTAAATTGCCTACAGCCAGCCCATTTTATTATGTTAGGCCTTCGAAGCCTGTCTGCTGTCCCTCCTTCCACTAGGCCTCCACTGACCTGTCTACTGCTGCCCGTGTACCCCTGGAAACAATTTTAAATTGCCTACAGCCAGCCCATTTTATTATGTTAGGCCTTCGAAGCCTGTCTGCGGTCCCTCCTTCCACTAGGCCTCCACTGACCTGTCTACTGCTGCTCGTGTACCCCTGGAACCAATTTTTAATTGCCTACAGCCAGCCCATTTTATTATGCTAGGCCTTCGAAGCCTGTCTGCTGTCCCTCCTTCCACTAGGCCTCCACTGAGCTGTCTACTGCTGCCCGTGTACCCCTGGAAACAATTTTAAATTGCCTACAGCCAGCCCATTTTATTATGTTAGGCCTTCGAAGCCTGTCTGCGGTCCCTCCTTCCACTAGGCCTCCACTGACCTGTCTACTGCTGCCCGTGTACCCCTGGAATCAATTTTAAATTGCCTACAGCCAGCCCATTTTATTATGTTAGGCCTTCGAAGCCTGTCTGCGGTCCCTCCTTCCACTAGGCCTCCACTGACCTGTCTACTGCTGCCCGTGTACCCCTGGAACCAATTTTAAATTGCCTACAGCCAGCCCATTTTATTATGTTAGGCCTTCGAAGCCTGTCTGCTGTCCCTCCTTCCACTAGGCCTCCACTGACCTGTCTACTGCTGCCCGTGTACCCCTGGAACCAATTTTAACCCCTTCATGACCCAGCCTATTTTGACCTTAAAGACCTTGCCGTTTTTTGCAATTCTGACCAGTGTCCCTTTATGAGGTAATAACTCAGGAACGCTTCAATGGATCCTAGCGGTTCTGAGATTGTTTTTTCGTGACCTATTGGGCTTCATGTTAGTGGTAAATTTAGGTCAATAAATTCTGTGTTTAATTGTGATAAAAACGGAAATTTGGCGAAAATTTTGAAAATTTCGCAATTTTCACATTTTGAAATTTTATTCTGTTAAACCAGAGAGTTATGTGACACAAAATAGTTAACAAATAACATTTCCCACACGTCTACTTTACATCAGCACAATTTTGGAAACAAAATTATTTTTTGCTAGGAAGTTATAAGGGTTAAAATTTGACCAGCGATTTCTCATTTTTACAACGAAATTTACAAAACCATTTTTTTTAGGGACCACCTCACATTTGAAGTCAGTTTGAGGGGTCTATATGGCTGAAAATACCCAAAAGTGACACCATTCTAAAAACTGCACCCCTCAAGGTGCACAAAACCACATTCAAGAAGTTTATTAACCCTTCAGGTGCTTCACAGCAGCAGAAGCAACATGGAAGGAAAAAATTAACATTTAACTTTTTAGTCACAAAAATGATTTTTCAGCAACAATTTTTTTATTTTCCCAATGGTAAAAGGAGAAACTGAACAACGAAAGTTGTTGTCAATTTGTCCTGAGTACGCTGATACCTCATATGTGGGGGTAAACCACTGTTTGGGCGCACGGCAGGGCTTGGAAGGGAAGGAGCGCCATTTGACTTTTTGAATGAAAAATTGGCTGCACTCTTTAGCGGACACCATGTCACGTTTGGAGAGCCCCCGTGTGCCTAAAAATTGGAGCTCCCCCACAAGTGACCCCATTTTGGAAACTAGACGCCCCAAGGAACTTATCTAGATGCATAGTGAGCCCTTTAAACCCCCAGGTGCTTCACAAATTGATCTGTAAAAATGAAAAAGTACTTTTTTTTCACAAAAAAATTATTTTCGCCTCAATTTTTTCATTTTCAGATGGACAACAGGATAAAATGGATCCTAAAATTTGTTGGGCAATTTCTCCTGAGTGCACCTATACCTCACATGTGGGGGTAAACCACTGTTTGGGCACATGGTAAGGCTCGGAAGGGAAAGAGCGCCATTTGACTTTTTGAATGAAAAATTATCTCCATCGTTAGCGGACACCATGTCACGTTTGGAGAGCCCCCGTGTGCCTAAAAATTGGAGCTCCCCCACAAGTGACCCCATTTTGGAAACTAGACGCCCCAAGCAACTTATCTAGATGCATAGTGAGCCCTTTAAACCCCCAGGTGCTTCACAAATTGATCTGTAAAAATGAAAAAGTACTTTTTTTTCACAAAAAATTTCTTTTCGCCTCAATTTTTTATTTTCACATGGGCAATAGGATAAAATGGATCCTAAAATTTGTTGAGCAATTTCTCCCGAGTACGCCGATACCTCATATGTGGGGGTAAACCACTGTTTGGGCACACGGCAGGGCTCGGAAGGGAAGGCGCGCCTTTTGACTTTTTGAATGGAAAATTAGCTCCAATTGTTAGCGGACACCATGTCGCATTTGGAGAGCCCCTGTGTGCCTATGCATTGAAGCTCCCCCACAAGTGACCCCATTTTGGAAACTAGACCCCCCAAGGAACTTATCTAGATGCATACTGAGTACTTTAAACCCCCAGGTGCTTCACAGAAGTTTATAATGCAGAGCCATGAAAATAAAAAATAATTTTTCTTTTCTCAAAAATGATTTTTTAGCCTGGAATTTCCTATTTTGCCAATGGTAATAGGAGAAATTGGACCACAAATGTTGTTGTCCAGTTTGTCCTGAGTACGCAGATACCCCATATGTGGGGGTAAACCACTGTTTGGGCGCACGGCAGGGCTCAGAAGGGAAGGCACGCCATTTGGCTTTTTAAATGGAAAATTAGCTCCAATCATTAGCGGACACCATGTCGCGTTTGGAGAGCCCCTATGTGCCTAAACATTGGAGATCCCCCACAAATGACCCCATTTTGGATACTAGACCCCCAAAGGAACTAATCTAGATGTGTGGTGAGCACTTTGAACCCTCAAGTGCTTCACAGAAGTTTATAACGCAGAGCCATGAAAATAAAATAAAAAATTTCTTTTCTCAAAAATGATTTTTTAGCCCGCAATTTTTTATTTTCCCAAGGGTAACAGGAGAAATTTGACCCCAAAAGTTGTTGTACAATTTCTCCTGAGTACGGTGATACCCCATATGTGGGGATAAACCACTGTTTAGGCACATGCTGGGGCTCGGAAGTGAAGTAGTGACGTTTTGAAATGCAGACTTTGATGGAATGCTCTGCAGGCGTCACGTTGCGTTTGCAGAGCCCCTGATGTGGCTAAACAGTAGAAACCCCCCACAAGTGACCCCATTTTGGAAACTAGACCCCGAAAGGAACTTATCTAGATGTGAGGTGAGCACTTTGAACCCCCAAGTGCTTCACAGAAGTTCATAACACAGAGCAGTGAAAATAATAAATACGTTTTATTTCCTCAAAAATAATTTTTTAGCCCAGAATTTTTTAATTTTCCCAAGGGTAACATGAGAAATTTGACCCCAATATTTGTTGTCCAGTTTCTCCTGAGTACGGTGATACCCCACATGTGGGGGTAAACTACTATTTGGGCACTTGCCGGGGCTCGGAAGTGAAGTAGTGACGTTTTGAAATACAGACTTTGATGGAATGCTCTACGGGCGTCACGTTGCGTTTGCAGAGCCCCTGATGTGACTAAACAGTAGAAACCCCCCACAAGTCACCCCATTTCGGAAACTAGACCCCGAAATGAAATTATCTAGATATGTGGTTGAGCACTTTCAACCCCCAAGTGCTTCACAGAAGTTTATAATGCAGAGCCGTGAAAATAATAAATACGTTTTCTCTCCTCAAAAATAATTTTTTAGCCCAGAATTTTTTATTTTCCCAAGGGTTACAGGAGAAATTGGACCACAAAAGTTGTTGTCCAGTTTCTCCTGAGTACGCCGATACCCCTTTTGTGGGGGTAAACCACTGTTTGGGCACACGTCGGGGCTCAGAAGGGAAGTAGTGACTTTTGAAATGCAGACTTTGATGGAATGGTCTGCGGGCGTCACGTTGCGTTTGCAGAGCCCCTGGTGTGCCTAAACAGTAGAAACCCCCCACAAGTGACCCCATTTTGGAAACTAGACCCCCAAAGGAACTTATCTGGATATGTGGTGAGCACTTTCAACCCCCAAGTGCTTTACAGAAGCTTATAACGCAGAGCCGTGAAAATAATAAATACGTTTTCTTTCCTCAAAAATAATTTTTTAGCCCAGAATTTTTTATTTTCCCAAGGGTTACAGGAGAAATTGGACCCCAAAAGTTGTTGTCCAGTTTCTCCTGAGTACGCCGATACCCCATGTGTGGGGGTAAACCACTGTTTGGGCGCACGTCGTGGCTCAGAAGGGAAGTAGTGACTTTTGAAATGCAGACTTTGATGGAATTGTCTGCGGACGTCACGTTGCGTTTGCAGAGCCCCTGGTGTGCCTAAACAGTAGAAACCCCCCACAAGTGACCTCATTTTGGAAACTAGACCCCCCAAGGAACTTATCTAGATATGTGCTGAGCACTTTGAACCCCCAAGTGCTTCACAGACGTTTACAACGCAGAGCCGTGAAAATAAAAAATCATTTTTCTTTCCTCAAAAATTATGTTTTAGCAAGCAATTTTTTATTTTCTCAAGGGTAACAGGAGAAATTGGACCCCAGGAATTGTTGCGCAGTTTGTTCTGAGTATGCTGGTACCCCATATGTGGGGGTAAACCACTGTTTGGGCACACGTCGGGGCTCGGAAGTGAGGGAGCACCATTTGACTTTTTGAATACAAGATTGGCTGGAATCAATGGTGCGTTTGGAGACCCCCTGATGTTGCGTTTGGAGACCCCCTGATGTGCCTAAACAGTGGAAACCCCTCAATTCTAACTCCAACACACCCCTAAACCTTATCCCAACTGTAGCCGTAACCCTAATCACAACCCTAACCCCAACACACCCCTAACCACAACCCTAATTCCAACCCAACCCTAACCCTAAGGCTATGTGCCAACGTTGCGGATTCGTATGAGATTTTTCAGCACCATTTTTGAAAAATGCGCGGGTAAAAGGCACTGCGTTTTACCTGCGGATTTACCGCGGATTGCCAGTGTTTTTTGTGCGGATTTCACCTGTGGATTCCTATTGAGGAACAGGTGTAAAACGCTGCGGAATCCGCACAAAGAATTGACATGCTGCGGAAAATAGAACACAGCGTTTCCGCGCGGTATTTTCCGCACCATGGGCACAGCGGATTTGGTTTTCCATATGTTTACATGGTACTGTAAACCTGATGGAACACTGCTGCGGATCCGCAGCGGCCAATCCGCTGTGAATCCTCAGCCAAATCCGCACCGTGTGCACATAGTCTAATTCTAAAGGTATGTGCACACGCTGCGGAAAACGCTGCGGATCCGCAGCAGTTTCCCATGAGTTTACAATTCAATGTAAACCTATGGGAAACAAAAATCGCTGTACACATGCTGCAGAAAAACAGCACGGAAACGCAGCGGTTTACATTCTACAGCATGTCTCTTCTTTCTGCGGATTCCGCAGCGGTTTTACAACTGCTCCAATAGAAAATCGCAGTTGTAAAACTGCAGTGAAATGCGCAGAAAAACCGCGGTAAATCCACAGCGGTTTAGCACTGCGGATTTATCAAATCCTCTGCGGAAAAATCCGCAGAGGACCAGAATACGTGTGCACATCCCGAACCCTAACCCTACCCCTAGCCCTAACCCTAACCCTACCCCTAACCCTACCCCTAACCCTACCCCTACCCCTAACCCTACCCCTAACCCTAACCCTACCCCTAACCCTAACCCTACCCCTAACCCTACCCCTAACCCTACCCCTAACCCTACCCCTAACCCTAGTTCTAACTCCAACCTTAGTGAAAAAAAAAAATTCTTTATTTTTTTTATTGTCCCTACCTATGGGTGACAAAGGGGGGGGGTCATTTACTATTTTTTTATTTTGATCACTGAGATAGGTTATATCTCAGTGATCAAAATTCACTCTGGAACGAATCTGCCGGCCGGCAGATTCGGCGGGCGCACTGCACATGCGCCCGCCATTTTGGAAGATGGCGGCGCCCAGGAAAGAAGACGGACACCGGCAGGCTCGGTAAGTATAAGGGGGGGGGAGATCAGGGCACGGGGGGGCGTCGGAGCACGGGGGGGGGCGTCAGAGCACGGGGGGGAGGCGTCGGAGCACGGGGTGGGGGGCGTCGGAGCACGGATGAGGATCGGTGTGCGTGCTGGTGGATTGGAGCACGGGGTGGGGGATCGCTGTGCAGGGGGGGGTGATCGGAGCATGGGGGGGGATCGCTGTGCGGGGGGGTGATCGGAGTGCGGGGGGGTTGACTGGAGCACGGGGGGAGCGGACAGGAGGACGGGGGAGCGGAGCACAGGACGGAGGGGAGCGCTGCACAGATCGGGGGGCTGGGGGGGCGATCGGTGGGGTGGGGTGGGGGCACATTAGTATTTCCAGCCATGGCCGATGATATTGCAGCATCGGCCATGGCTGGATTGTAATATTTCACCAGTTTTTTAGGTGAAATATTACAAATCGCTCTGATTGGCAGTTTCACTTTCAACAGCCAATCAGAGCGATCGTAGCCACGAGGGGGTGAAGCCACCCCCCCGGGCTAAACTACCACTCCCCCTGTCCCTGCAGATCGGGTGAAATGGGAGTTAACCCTTTCACCCGATCTGCAGAGACGCGATCTTTCTGTGACACAGCATATGCGTCACAGGTCGGATTGGCACCGACTTTCATGACGCATACGCTGTGTCACAGGTCGGGAAGGGGTTAAATTGCCTACAGCCAGCCCATTTTATTATGTTAGGCCTGCGAAGCCTGTCTGCGGTCCCTCCTTCCACTAGGCCTCCACTGACCTGTCTACTGCTGCCCGTGTACCCCTGGAACCAATTTTAAATTGCCTACAGCCAGCCCATTTTATTATGTTAGGCCTTCGAAGCCTGTCTGCGGTCCCTCCTTCCACTAGGCCTCCACTGACCAGACCACTGCTGCCCGTGTACCCCTGGAACCAATTTTAAAATGCCTACAGTCCAATATTTTTTTAAGTTAGGCCTTTGAAGCCTGTCTGCGGCCCGTTCTTTCCACTACTACTACACTGACCAGTGTACTGCTGCCCGTGTACCCCTGGAACCAATGTTAAAGTGCCTACAGTCCAATATTTTTTTTATGTTAGGCCTTTGAAGCCTGTCTGCGGCCCTTTCTTTCCACTACTACTACACTGACCAGTGTACTGCTGCCCGTGTACTCCTGGAACCAATGTTAAAGTGCCTACAGTCCAATATTTCTTTAAGTTAGGCCTTTGAAGCCTGTCTGCGGCCCGTTCTTTCCACTACTACTACACTGACCAGTGTACTGCTGCCCGTGTACCCCTGGAACCAATGTTAAAGTGCCTACAGTCCAATATTTTTTTAAGTTAGGCCTTTGAAGCCTGTCTGCGGCCCGTTCTTTCCACTACTACTACACTGACCTGTGTACTGCTGCCCGTGTACCCCTGGAACCAATGTTAAAGTGCCTACAGTCCAATTTTTTTTTATGTTAGGCCTTTGAAGCCTGTCTGCGGCCCGTTCTTTCCACTACTACTACACTGACCAGTGTACTGCTGCCCGTGTACCCCTGGAACCAATGTTAAAGTGCCTACAGTCCAATTTTTTTTATGTTAGGCCTTTGAAGCCTGTCTGCGGCCCGTTCTTTCCACTACTACTACACTGACCAGTGTACTGCTGCCCGTGTACCCCTGGAACCAATGTTAAAGTGCCTACAGTCCAATTTTTTTTTATGTTAGGCCTTTGAAGCCTGTCTGCGGCCCGTTCTTTCCACTACTACTACACTGACCAGTGTACTGCTGCCCGTGTACCCCTGGAACCAATGTTAAAGTGCCTACAGTCCAAAATTTTTTTAAGTTAGGCCTTTGAAGCCTGTCTGCGGCCCGTTCTTTCTACTACTACTACACTGACCAGTGTAGTGCTGCCTGTGTACCCCTGGAACCTATTTTTAATTGCATAGAGCATCCTTTTTTTAATAGTAGGCGTACAAAGTCTGTCTGCGGTCCACTGTTGAAATTGTCCTCCACTGCCAGAGCAATGCTGCCTGTGTACCCCTGCAACCTTTTTTAAGCTGCAGTGAGCCACATTTTTGGTTTAAGGCCTACTACCTGTGTTCCACTCCAAGGTGTTCCCCAGGTTTCCTCGCTATTGCTTCGATCTTAATGCTCTCGTTTAGTAGTTGTTGGAAACTACACTGCATTAGGCTTACACATTTGGTATGGGGTGTAGAGACGGTGTCTTACACTCCAAGGTGTTCTCCAGGTTGCCTTTCCTGAGCTTCTATCTTCAAGCCCCTGTTAAATAGTGCTTAAATGGAACAACTGCATTTGGCTTACTAGTTGGTTTGGGGCCTACTAACAGTGTCTGCCGCTCCTTGCTGTTCTCCTGGTTTCCTGTCCTGAAAATCCATTTTCAGGCTCTCGTTAATAAGTTGTTAATGTTAGACTGCATTTGGCCTACTAGTTGGGTTGGGGCCTACTATCGGTGTCTGCCACTCCATGCTGTTCTCCTCCACTGAACAAAGCTGTGCTGCCTGTTTACTACGGTTGCCAATTTTGAACTGCATTTCGACTACTTATTGATTTGGGCCTACTCTCTGTGTCAGCCTGTCATTCCTGTTGTCCTCCACTGCAATGCCCCCTGGTTAGTCCTGTGTTACCAATTTTGAACTGCATTTAGCCAACTTTATTCTTTGGGCCTATATCTGTGTTTCCTCCTCATCCTGCCCATTGCCCAGCCAGTGATAGATGAGTCTGCTGGTACATTGACCCATAACGCAAAATTCCCCGTGC
The DNA here is from genome assembly GCF_032444005.1 of Ranitomeya imitator. Lineage (NCBI taxonomy): Eukaryota > Metazoa > Chordata > Amphibia > Anura > Dendrobatidae > Ranitomeya > Ranitomeya imitator. The sequence goes on from NC_091290.1 coordinate 93,743,902, forward strand.
ACGCTACACAGCAAGATTGTGACCCTGCTGAAAGTCAGGTTCCTCTTCCCGCATACCATACCACCTTACACGGGGACAAAGAGGAAGGTGCAGATGAAAGTGCAGGTTCCTTTATCAGGTGGGGGGAGGAATACTAGTTGGCGACGTCACTGGCACAGGGCCTCTCATAGTACGCAAAAGTTTTGCTGCCGGTGGGAGGCGCCCCCGCCGTGCAAACACACCGCTGTACTTTGAGGGGCCCTGTGCCAGTGCCAATGCCAACGAGTGGGCCCCCCTGCTTGCTCAGGATCACAGCACTTGCAAAGTTGAAATACTTACCTCTCCCTGCTTCACTGCCGTGATGTGGTCCAGATTTCCTGGGCCCACTAATTACTTGAACCAGCCCTACCCCCCACAACTTTAGCCAAATGACCCCCAATTTCCAATGCCTAACTATTATTATAAGGTAAATTAAGATTGACAAGCTTCTGTAACAAGAATGGATGTTTTTGCCATTAAAATGGGCAGTGTAGGTGTTTTCCTGGCCTCCACTCACTGCCGACTATGCTCCCCCATTGACTTGCATTGGGTTTCGTGTTTCGGTCTTTACCCGACTTTTCGCGATAATCGGCCAATTCCACTCGACTCGACTTCTAAGATAGTCGGGTTTCGCGAAACACGGCTCGACTCTAAAAAGGTCAAGGTCGCTCAACACTAGATCAAAGCAATGGAGAGGAAACCTTGGGGAACACCTTGGAGTGGAACACACCGTCTCTACAGCCCATACCCAATTTGTAGGCCTAATGCAGTGTTGTTTTCAACAACTACTAAACGAGAGCCAGAAGATCGAAGCAATGGAGAGGCAACCTGGGGAACACCTTGGAGTGGAACACACCGTCTCTACACCCCAGACCCAACTTGTAGGCCTAATGCAGTGTTGTTTTCAACAACTACTAAACGAGAGCCAGAAAATCGAAGCAATGGAGAGGCAACCTGGGGAACACCTTGGAGTGGAACACACCGTCTCTACACCCCAGACCCAACTTGTAGGCCTAATGCAGTGTTGTTTTCAACAACTACTTAAGAAGAGCCAGCAGATCGAAGCAATGGAGAGGAAACCTGGGGAACACCTTGGAGTGGAACACACCGTCTCTACACCCCATACCCAATTTGTAGGCCTAATGCAGTGTTGTTTTCAACAACTACTTAAGAAGAGCCAGAAGATCGAAGCAATGGAGAGGATACCTGGGTAACACCTTGGAGTGGAACACACCGTCTCTACACCCCATACCCAATTTGTAGGCCTAATGCAGTGTTGTTTTCAACAACTACTTAAGAAGAGCCAGAAGATCGAAGCAATGGAGAGGAAACCTGGGGAACACCTTGGAGTGGAACACACCGTCTCTACACCCCAGACCCAACTTGTAGGCCTAATGCAGTGTTGTTTTCAACAACTACTAAACGAGAGCCAGAAGATCGAAGCAATGGAGACGAATCCTGGGGAACACCTTGGAGAGGAACACACCGTCTCTACACCCCATACCCAATTTGTAGGCATAATGTAGTGTTGTTTTCAACAACTACTTAAGAAGAGCCAGAAGATTGAAGCAATGGAGAGGAAACCTGGGGAACACCTTGGAGTGGAACACACCGTCTCTACACCCCAGACCCAACTTGTAGGCCTAATAAAGTGTTGTTTTCAACAACTACTTAAGAAGAGCCAGAAGATCGAAGCAATGGAGAGGAAACCTGGGTAACACCTTGGAGTGGAACACACCGTCTCTACACCCTATATCCAATTTGTAGGCCTAATGCAGTGTTGTTTTCAACAACTACTTAAGAAGAGCCAGAAGATCGAAGCAATGGAGAGGAAACCTGGGTAACACCTTGGAGTGGAACACACCGTCTCTACACCCTATATCCAATTTGTAGGCCTAATGCAGTGTTGTTTTCAACAACTACTAAACGAGAGCCAGAAGATCGAAGCAATGGAGAGGAAACCTGGGGAACACCTTGGAGTGGAACGCACCGTCTCTACACCCCATACCCAACTAGTAGGCCTAAAATTTGGCTTAATGCAGTTTAAAAAAGGTTCCAGGGGTACACGGTCAGCAGTGGTCTGGTCAGTGGAGGACTAGTGGAAGGAGGGACCGCAGACAGGCGTAGTAGGCCTAACATAACAAAATTTGGCTGTAGGCACTTTAAAATTGGTTCCAGGGGTACAAGGGCAGCAGTGGTCAGGTCAGTGGACGACTAGTGGAAAGAGGGACCGCAGACAGGCATAGTAGGCCTAACATAACAAATTTTGGCTGTAGGCACTTTAAAATTGGTTCCAGGGGTACACGGGCAGCAGTGGTCAGGTCAGTGGACGACTAGTGGAAAGAGGGACCGCAGACAGGCGTAGTAGGCCTAACATAACAAAATTTGGCTGTAGGCACTTTAAAATTGGTTCCAGGGGTACACGGGCAGCAGTGGTCTGGTCAGTGGACGACTAGTGGAAGGAGGGACCGCAGACAGGCGTAGTAGGCCTAACATAACAAAATTTGGCTGTAGGCACTTTAAAATTGGTTCCAGGGGTACACAGGCAGCAGTGGTCTGGTCACTGGAGGAGTATTGGAAGGAGATAATTGTGCAAGTGGTAGAGCAATGTTTGAGCTTGGGGGGGGGAACTCTGTTGTGGCCGGCGGTACAGGCCCAGGGCCCCTCATGTTACAACGGTGTGTCTGACGTTGGGTGCACACCTCCACCGCCAGAGACACTTTATTGTACTATGAGGGACCCAGTGGCAGTGCCGTCGACCAAAAGCGGGCACACCCACCTCTTCAGACAAACGGCACTCTCACGGGTGCTTGCGCCAAGTGGCGAGACCACATCCCCGTGGGGGGAGTTTGGCCATTTAGGGAAGTGTAAACATGTCGCATGCTGGACAAACAGCTGCTGCAAATTACGAGATTGGAAAAGTCAGTCAGAGTAGTCAACAAGCAAGACCTTTTATAGGAAAGCTAGGTGTCAGCTGGGCAAGGTGGGGCAAAAGAATTCGAAATCCAGTTGTGGTTCATTTTAATGAAGGTTAGATCATCAACATTTTGGGTAGCCAGACGAGTCCTTTTTTCGGTTAATATTGAACCTGCAGCACTGAATACTCTTTCTGATAGGACACTAGCTGCCGGGCAAGCAAGCTCCTGCAATGCATATTCTGCCAATTCTGGCCAGGTGTCTAATTTGGATGCCCAGTAATCAAATGGGAATGACGGTTGAGGGAGAACATCGATAAGGGATGAAAAATAGTTAGTAACCATACTGGACAAATGTTGTCTCCTGTCACTTTGAATTGATGCTGCAGTACCTGTCCTGTCTGCAGTCATAGCAAAATCCCTCAACAACCTGGTCAGAAAACCCCTCTGTCCAATGCCACTTCTGATTTGTGCACCTCTAACACCTCTGGCCTGCTGACCCCTGCTGCTCGTGTGATAACGATCACCAGTGCTGTGTGCTGGGAATGCCTGAATCAAACGGTCAACAAGAGTTGATTGTTTGGTTGCTAATATTTGTTCCAGGTTCTCATGTGGCATAATATTTTGCAATTTGCCTTTATAGTGAGGATCAAGGAGGCAGGCCAACCAGTAATCGTCATCGGCCATCATTCTACAAATGCGTGTGTCCCTTTTGAGGATACGTAAGGCATAATCCACCATGTGGGCCAAAGTTCCAGTTGTCAAATCTGCGGTTGTGCTGGGTTGAGGTGCAGTTTCAGGGACTTCTAAGTCACTTGTCTCCCTAAAAAAACCTGACCCCGGCCTTGCAACGCCACCAGTTGCTATTGGCCCCGGAGAAGCTTCCTCATTACAAAAATCATCATCCCCATCATCCTCCTCATCCTCCTCCTCCTCCTGTTCGCCCGCTACCTCGTCCTGTACACTGCCCTGACCAGACAATGGCTGACTGTCATCAAGGCTTTCCTCTTCCTCTGCTGCAGACGCCTGCTCCTTTATGTGCGTCAAACTTTGCATCAGTAGACGCATTAGGGGGATGCTCATGCTTATTATGGCGTTGTCTGCACTAACCAGCCGTGTGCATTCCTCAAAACACTGAAGGACTTGACACATGTCTTGTATCTTCGACCACTGCACACCTGACAACTCCATGTCTGCCATCCTACTGCCTGCCCGTGTATGTGTATCCTCCCGCAAATACATAACAGCACGCCTCTGTTCGCACAGTCTCTGAAGCATGTGCAGTGTTGAGTTCCACCTTGTTGCAACGTCTATGATTAGGCGATGCTGGGGAAGGTTCAAAGACCGCTGATAGGTCTGCATACGGCTGGAGTGTACGGGCGAACGGCGGATATGCGAGCAAAGTCCGCGCACTTTGAGGAGCAGGTCGGATAACCCCGGATAACTTTTCAGGAAGCACTGCACCACCAGGTTTTAGGTGTGAGCCAGGCAAGGAATGTGTTTCAGTTGGGAAAGGGAGATGGCAGCCATGAAATTCCTTCCGTTATCACTCACTACCTTGCCAGCCTCAAGATCTACAGTGCCCAGCCACGACTGCGTTTCTTTCTGCAAGAACTCAGACCGAACTTCCGCGGTGTGTCTGATGTCGCCCAAACACTTCATAGCCAATACAGCCTGCTGACGCTTGCCAGTAGCTGCCCCATAATGGGACAACTGGTGTGCAACAGTGGCAGCTGCGGATGGAGTGGTTGGGCGACTGCGGTCTGTGGACGAGCTCTCACTTTTGCAGGAGGACGAGGAGGAGGAGGAGGGGGTGCGAACGGCTACAGCCAACTGTTTCCTAGACCGTGGGCTAGGCAGAACTGTCCCAAAATTGCTGTCCCCTGTGGACCCTGCATCCACCACATTCACCCAGTGTGCCATGATGGACACGTACCGTCCCTGGCCATGCCTACTGGTCCATGCATCTGTAGTCAGGTGCACCTTTGTACTCACAGATTGCCTGAGTGCATGGACGATGCGCTCTTTAACATGCTGGTGGAGGGCTGGGATGGCTTTTCTCAAAAAGAAGTGTCGACTGGGTAGCTCGTAGCGTGGTACAGCGTAGTCCATCAGGGCTTTGAAAGCTTCGCTTTCAACTAACCGGTAGGGCATCATCTCTAATGAGATTAGTCTAGCTATGTGGGCGTTCAAACCCTGTGTATGCAGATGCGAGGCTAAGTGCTTCCTTTTTGTAACCAGAGTCTCATGTAGGGTGAGCTGGACTGGAGAGCTGGAGATCATGGAACTAGCGGGGGTGCCGGTGGACATGGCAGACTGAGAGACGGTTGGAGACGGTATTCTTGCCGCCGGTGCCCTAGATGCAGTGTTTCCTACTACAAAACTGGTGATTCCCTGACCCTGACTGCTTTGGCCTGGCAAAGAAACCTGTTGTGAATTCTGTTGTTGAGCTCCCTCCTGTGGTCAGGAATGGTACTTCGGCTGGTTCTGTCCATGGACTTTCTCTGGTGGCTGTGGGTGTTTCTGAGTTTCCTTCCACAGGTGACGAGCTTAATTCGTTAGCTGGCTACTCTATTTAACTCCTCTTGGATCATTGCTAGATGCCAGCTGTCAATGTTGTACTATGGCTCTAGTTTGCTCCTGGATCGTACTGGTTACCTGTTACTCCAGCAGAAGCTAAGTTCCTCTTTGCTATTTTGCTTGTTTGCTATTTTTTCTGTCCAGCTTGCTATTGTTATATATTGCCTTGCTTGCTGGAAGCTCTGGGACGCAGAGGGGCGCCCTCCGCACCGTGAGTCGGTGCGGAAGGGTTTTTTTTTCCCTGCACTCTCTGCGTGGCTTTTGTAGGTTATTGTGCTGACTGCAAAGTGACCTTTCATATCCTCTGTCTGTTCAGTAAGTCGGGCCTCTCTTTGCTAAATCTATTTCATCTCTGTGTTTGTGATTTCATCTTGCTCACAGTCAATATATGTGGGGGCTGCCTTTTCCTTTGGGGAAATTCTCTGAGGCAAGGTAGGCTTATTTTTCCTCTTAAGGGCTAGCTAGTTTCTGAGGCTGTGTCGAGTTGCATAGGGAGCGTTAGGAGCAATCCACGGCTATTTTTAGTGTGTGTGATAGGCTTAGGGATTGCAGTCAGCAGAGTTCCCACTTCCCAGAGCTTGTTCTGTGTTTTGTGGCTATCAGGTCTTTCCGGGTGCTCTTAACCATCAGGTCCATTGTTGTCCTTACCACCAGGTCATAACAGTACAGCTGGCCAAAAGTAATAATGCATCTCAATAGAGGGATAAGAGACGTTCTGAGACCATTTTTTTTTCTTTGCAGCGTGTTTTGTCTCTCATTTCCCCTATACCTCTGGGTGGTTCAGAACACAGGTGTAGACATGGACATTCAAGGTCTGTCCTCTTTGATGGATAATCTCACTATAAGTGTACAAAAAGTTCAAGATTTTGTGGTTCAGAATCCAATGTCAGAGCCTAGGATTCCAATTCCTGATTTGTTTTTTGGTGATAGATCTAAGTTCTTGAATTTCAAAAATAATTGTAAATTGTTTCTTGCCCTGACACCTCACACCTCAGGTGACTCTGTTCAACAAGTAAAGATCATTATTTCTTTATTACATGGTGATCCTCAAGACTGGGCATTTTCCCTTGCGCCAGGAGATCCGGCATTGCGTGATGTTGATGCGTTTTTCCTGGCCCTTGGATTGCTTTATGACGAACCAAATTCAGTGGATCAGGCAGAGAAAGTCTTGCTGGATCTTTGTCAGGGTCAGGATGAGGCAGAGACATATTGTCAGAAGTTTAGAAAGTGGTCTGTGCTCACTCAGTGGAATGACTGTGTTCTGGCAGCAATCTTCAGAAAGGGTCTCTCTGAAGCCCTTAAGGATGTCATGGTGGGATTTCCCATGCCTGCTGGTCTGAATGAGTCTATGTCTTTGGCCATTCAGATCGATCGACGCTTGCGTGAGCGTAAAGCTGTGCACCATTTGGCGGTATTATCTGAGCATAGGCCTGAGCCTATGCAATGTGATAGGACTTTGACCAGAGCTGAACGGCAAGAACACAGACGTCGGAATGGGCTGTGTTTTTACTGTGGTGATTCCACTCATGCTATCTCCGATTGTCCTAAGCGCACTAAGCGTTTCGCTAGGTCTGCTACCATTGGTACGGTACAGTCTAAATTTCTATTGTCCGTTACTCTGATTTGCTCTTTGTCATCCTATTCTGTTATGGCTTTTGTGGATTCAGGCGCTGCTCTGAATTTGATGGACTTGGAGTATGCTAGGCGCTGTGGTTTTTTCTTGGAGCCCTTGCAGTATCCTATTCCATTGAGAGGAATTGATGCTACGCCTTTGGCCAAGAATAAGCCTCAGAACTGGACCCAATTGACCATGTGCATGGCTCCTGCACATCAGGAGGATATCCGCTTTTTGGTGTTGCATAATCTGCATGATGTGGTCGTTTTGGGGTTACCATGGCTACAGGTTCATAATCCAGTACTGGACTGGAAATCTATGTCTGTGTCCATCTGGGGTTGCCAGGGGGTACATGGTGATGTTCCATTTTTGTCAATTTTGTCTTCCACTCCTGCTGAAGTTCCGGAGTTTTTGTCGGATTATCAGGATGTATTTGATGAGCCCAAAGCCAGTGCCCTACCTCCTCATAGGGATTGCGATTGTGCAATTAATTTGATTCCTGGTAGTAAGTTTCCTAAGGGTCGATTGTTCAATTTATCTGTGCCAGAACACGCCGCTATGCGGAGTTATATAAAGGAATCCTTGGAGAAAGGCCATATTCGCCCGTCGTCATCACCGTTAGGAGCAGGGTTCTTTTTTGTGGCCAAGAAGGATGGTTCTTTGAGACCTTGTATTGATTACCACCTTCTTAATAAAATTACAGTCAAATTTCAGTATCCTTTGCCGCTGCTGTCTGATTTGTTTGCTCGTATTAAAGGGGCTAGTTGGTTCACCAAGATAGATCTTCGAGGGGCGTATAATCTTGTGCGTATTAAACAGGGCGATGAATGGAAAACTGCATTTAATACGCCCGAGGGCCATTTTGAGTACCTGGTTATGCCATTCGGGCTTTCCAATGCTCCATCAGAATTTCAGTCCTTTATGCATGATATCTTCCGAGAGTACCTGGATAAGTTCCTGATTGTGTATTTGGATGATATTTTGGTCTTTTCGGATGATTGGGAGTCTCATGTGAAACAGGTCAGAATGGTGTTCCAGGTCCTTCGTGCGAATTCCTTGTTTGTAAAGGGGTCTAAGTGTCTCTTTGGAGTTCAGAAGGTTTCGTTTTTGGGATTCATTTTTTCCCCTTCTACTATCGAGATGGACCCTGTTAAAGTCCAGGCCATTTACGATTGGACTCAGCCGACATCTGTGAAGAGCCTGCAGAAATTTCTGGGCTTTGCTAATTTTTATCATCGCTTCATCGCTAATTTTTCTAGTGTTGCTAAACCATTGACTGATTTGACCAAGAAGGGTGCTGATGTGGTCAATTGGTCTTCTGCGGCTGTGGAAGCTTTTCAGGAATTGAAGCGTCGTTTTTCTTCTGCCCCTGTGTTGTGCCAGCCAAATGTTTCGCTCCCGTTTCAGGTTGAGGTGGATGCTTCTGAGATTGGAGCAGGGGCTGTTTTGTCACAAAGAAGTTCTGATGGCTCGGTGATGAAGCCATGTGCTTTCTTTTCTAGAAAGTTTTCGCCTGCTGAGCGCAATTATGATGTTGGTAATCGGGAGTTGTTGGCCATGAAGTGGGCATTCGAGGAGTGGCGTCATTGGCTTGAAGGAGCCAAGCATCGCGTGGTGGTCTTGACAGATCACAAGAATTTGACTTATCTTGAGTCTGCCAAGCGGTTGAATCCGAGACAGGCTCGATGGTCGCTATTTTTCTCCCGTTTTGATTTTGTGGTTTCGTACCTTCCGGGCTCTAAGAATGTGAAGGCTGATGCCCTGTCAAGGAGTTTTGTGCCTGACTCTCCGTGTGTTCCTGAGCCGGCGGGTATTCTCAAAGAGGGGGTAATTTTGTCTGCCATCTCCCCTGATTTGCGGCGGGTGCTGCAAAAATTTCAGGCTGATAGACCTGACCGGTGCCCAGCAGAGAAACTGTTTGTCCCTGATAAATGGACTAGTAGAGTTATCTCTGAGATTCATTGTTCAGTGTTGGCTGGTCATCCTGGGATCTTTGGTTCCAGAGATTTGGTGGCTAGATCCTTTTGGTGGCCGTCTTTGTCACGGGATGTGCGTTCTTTTGTGCAGTCCTGTGGGACTTGTGCTCGGGCTAAGCCCTGGTGTTCTCGTGCCAGTGGGTTGCTTTTGCCCTTGCCGGTCCCGAAGAGGCCCTGGACGCATATTTCTATGGATTTTATTTCGGATCTCCCTGTCTCTCAAAAGATGTCGGTCATTTGGGTGGTTTGTGATCGCTTTTTTAAGATGATCCATTTGGTACCCTTGTGTAAATTACCTTCCTCCTCTGATTTGGTGCCATTGTTTTTCCAGCATGTGGTTCGTTTACATGGCATTCCGGAGAACATCGTTTCGGACAGAGGTTCCCAGTTTGTTTCGAGGTTTTGGTGTTCCTTTTGTGCTAGGATGGGCATTGATTTGTCTTTTTCCTCGGCTTTTCATCCTCAGACAAATGGCCAAACCGAACAAACTAACCAGACTTTGGAAACATATCTGAGATGCTTTGTTTCTGCTGATCAGGATGATTGGGTGTCCTTTTTGCCTTTGGCTGAGTTCGCCCTTAATAATCAGGCCAGCTCGGCTACTTTGGTTTCGCCATTCTTCTGCAATTCTGGTTTCCACCCTCGTTTCTCTTCAGGGCAGGTTGAGTCTTCGGACTGTCCTGGTGTAGATACTGTGGTGGATAGGTTGCAGCAGATTTGGACTCATGTGGTGGACAATTTGACATTGTCCCAGGAGAAGGCTCAACGTTTCGCTAACCGCCGGCGCTGTATGGGTCCCCGACTTCGTGTTGGGGATTTGGTTTGGTTGTCGTCTCGTTATGTTCCTATGAAGGTTTCCTCTCCTAAGTTTAAGCCTCGTTTCATTGGTCCGTATAAGATTTCTGAGGTTCTCAATCCTGTGTCATTTCGTTTGGCCCTTCCAGCTTCTTTTGCCATCCATAATGTGTTCCATAGGTCGTTGTTGCAGAGATACGTGGCGCCTGTGGTTCCATCCGTTGATCCTCCTGCCCCGGTGTTGGTTGAGGGGGAGTTGGAGTATGTGGTGGAGAAGATTTTGGATTCTCGTATTTCGAGACGGAAACTTCAGTACCTGGTCAAGTGGAAGGGTTATGGTCAAGAAGATAATTCCTGGGTTTTTGCCTCTGATGTCCATGCTGACCATCTCGTTCGTGCCTTTCATTTGGCTCATCCTGGTCGGCCTGGGGGCTCTGGTGAGGGTTCGGTGACCCCTCCTCAAGGGGGGGGTACTTGTTATGAACAGGTGATTCAGAACCACAATGGACCTAGTGGTTAAGAGCACACAAAGTGACCTGATAGTTACTAACATAGGACGAGCTCTGAGACGTGGGAACTCTGCTGACTGCAATCCCTAATCCTATCATACAACACTAGAGGTAGCCGTGGAGCGCTCCTGACCAGACTTAGGTGCCTCGGGCACAGCCTGAGAAACTAGCTAGCCCTGAAGATAGGAAAATAAGCCTACCTTGCCTCAGAGAAATTCCCCAAAGGAAAAGGCAGCCCCCCACATATAATGACTGTGAGTAAAGATGAAAATACAAACATAGAGATGAAATAGATTTTAGGAAAGTGAGGCCCGACTTACTGAATAGACCGAGGATAGGAAAGATAGCTTTGCGGTCAGCACAAAAACCTACAAACCACCACGCAGAGGGCGCAAAAAGACCCTCCGCACCGACTAACGGTACGGAGGTGCTCCCTCTGCGTCTCAGAGCTTCCAGCAAGCAAGAAAAACCAATATAGCAAGCTGGACAGAAAATATAGCAAACAAAAGTAACACAAGCAAAACTTAGCTTATGCAGGGCAGACAGGCCACAAGAACGATCCAGGAGAAAGCAAGACCAATACTGGAACATTGACTGGAGGCCAGGAACAAAGAACTAGGTGGAGTTAAATAGAGCAGCACCTAACGACTTAACCTCGTCACCTGAGGAAGGAAACTCAGAAGCTGCAGCCCCACTCACATCCACCAGAAGAAGCTCATAGACAGAACCAGCCGAAGTACCACTCATGACCACAGGAGGGAGCTTGACCACAGAATTCACAACAGAACCCCCCCCCCTTGAGGAGGGGTCACCGAACCCTCACCAGAGCCCCCAGGCCGACCAGGATGAGCCAAATGAAAGGCACGAACCAGATCGGCAGCATGAACATCAGAGGCAAAGACCCAGGAATTATCTTCCTGACCATAACCCTTCCACTTAACCAGGTACTGGAGTTTCCGTCTCGAAATACGAGAATCCAAAATCTTCTCCACTACATACTCCAACTCCCCCTCAACCAAAACCGGGGCAGAAGGATCAACGGATGGAACCACAGCTGCCACGTATCTCCGCAACAATGACCTATGGAATACGTTATGGAAGGAAAAAGAAGCTGGAAGGGTCAAACGAAAAGACACAGGATTAAGAACCTCAGAAATCCTATATGGACAAATGAAACGAGGCTTAAACTTAGGAGAGGAAACTTTCATAGGAATATAACGAGATGACAACCAAACCAAATCCCCAACACGAAGTCGGGGACCCACACAGCGCCTGCAGTTAGCGAAACGTTGAGCCTTCTCCTGGGACAATGTCAAATTGTCCACTACATGAGTCCAAATCTGCTGCAACCTATCCACCACAGTATCCACACCAGGAAAGTCTGAAGACTCAACCTGCCCTGAAGAGAAACGAGGATGGAAACCAGAATTGCAGAAAAACGGCGAAACCAAAGTAGCCGAGCTGGCCAGATTATTAAGGGCGAACTCAGCCAAAGGCAAAAAGGACACCCAATCATCCTGATCAGCAGAAACAAAGCATCTCAGATATGTTTCCAAGGTCTGATTGGTTCGTTCAGTCTGGCCATTTGTCTGAGGATGGAAAGCCGAGGAAAAAGACAAATCAATGCCCATCCTAGCACAAAAGGCTCGCCAAAACCTCGAAACAAACTGGGAACCTCTGTCAGCAACGATGTTCTCCGGAATGCCATGCAAACAAACCACATGCTGGAAAAACAATGGCACCAAATCAGAGGAGGAAGGCAATTTAGACAAGGGTACCAAATGGACCATCTTAGAAAAGCGATCACAAACCACCCAAATGACCGACATCTTTTGAGAGACGGGGAGATCCGAAATAAAATCCATAGAGATATGTGTCCAGGGCCTCTTCGGGACTGGCAAGGGCAAAAGCAACCCACTGGCACGAAAACAGCAGGGCTTAGCCCGAGCACAAATCCCACAGGACTGCACAAACGAACGCACATCCCGCGACAGAGACGGCCACCAAAAGGATCTAGCCACCAAATCTCTGGTACCAAATATTCCAGGATGACCAGCCAACACAGAACAATGAACCTCAGAGATAACTCTACTCATCCATTTATCAGAGACAAACAGTTTCTCCGCTGGGCAACGGTCAGGTCTATTAGCCTGAAATTTTTGCAGCACCCACCGCAAATCAGGGGAGATGGCAGACAAAATTACCCCCTCTTTGAGAATACCCGCCGGCTCAAGCAAACCCGGAGAGTCGGGCACAAAACTCCTAGACAGGGCATCCGCCTTCACATTTTTAGAGCCCGGAAGGTACGAAACCACAAAGTCAAAACGGGAGAAAAACAGCGACCAACGAGCCTGTCTAGGATTCAACCGTTTGGCAGACTCGAGATAAGTCAAGTTGTTGTGATCAGTCAAGACCACCACGCGATGCTTAGCTCCTTCAAGCCAATGACGCCACTCCTCGAATGCCCACTTCATGGCCAGCAACTCTCAATTGCCAACATCATAATTACGCTCAGCAGGCGAAAACTTCCTGGAAAAGAAGGCGCATGGTTTCATCACCGAGCCATCAGAACTTCTTTGTGACAAAACAGCCCCTGCTCCAATCTCAGAAGCATCAACCTTGACCTGGAACGGGAGCGAAACATCTGGTTGGCACAAAACAGGGGCAGAAGAAAAACGACGCTTCAACTCTTGAAAAGCTTCCACAGCAGCAGAAGACCAATTGACCACATCAGCACCCTTCTTGGTTAAATCAGTCAACGGTTTAGCAATACTAGAAAAATTATTGATGAAGCAACGATAAAAATTAGCAAAGCCCAGGAACTTTTGCAGACTCTGCAGAGATGTCGGCTGAGTCCAATCATAAATGGCCTGAACTTTAACAGGGTCCATCTCGATAGTACAAGGAGAAAAAATGAAACCCAAAAATGAAACCTTCTGAACACCAACGAGACACTTTGACCCCTTCACAAACAAAGAATTCGCACGCAGGACCTGAAACACCATTCTGACCTGCTTCACGTGAGACTCCCAATCATCCGAGAAGACCAAAATATTATCCAAGTATACAATCAGGAATTTATCCAGGTACTCTCGGAAGATGTCATGCATAAAGGACTGAGACACTGATGGAGCATTAGAAAGCCCGAATGGCATCACCAGGTACTCAAAATGGCCCTCAGGCATATTAAATGCTGTTTTCCATTCATCGCCCTGTTTAATACGCACAAGATTATACGCACCACGAAGATCTATCTTTGTGAACCAACTAGCCCCCTTAAACCTTATCCGGCTGAATAGGTACAATTGTAACTATTCTGTTTTAAAATTGCAATAACTTTTTTTTGAAAAGACGTAGAGGGCTGAAATTTCGTGACATCTCTACATTTTTGGTCCAGAATATATTGGCCAAATTTCAATAAAATATCTCCACCCGCTTCCGAGATAAGGGGTCGAGATCTTTTTGCATCCATAACAAGCTGCATAGGTACAAATGTACCTCATATATTTTGAATGAAGATAATGCAAGGGAAAAAGCATAAATTTTTTTTTAATGATAATGCTATTTAACTATTATAAACAAGTAAAAAACTGTTCATTTACATTATAAAAGAAAATGTAAGAAACTTTTTTTTATTGATTTTCTTTGCAAGTAATGCATGTTGGCTTTGCTACAGAGTGTTCATCGCAAATGGGTTTCACACAAACCACACAAGACTTTCTAGTCTTGCGTTGTTTTCGCCTCAGGTCTCTGCAGACATAGCAACTACCAACAACAGGGGAGGGTCCACGACTACCATGAGGTATTTTGGGGCCAGCTGCTGGCTGCGATGCTACCACAATGCATCGTCCAAGCACCATTTCTACTGCACCTCGAAGAAAATGGTTTCTCATTATCATTTTGTTTGTACTACGATCTTCAATTGCAATCATATACAGCTGATTTGCGAGATCTTTCAGGAACTTTCTTCGTTGATCCTTTGCCCTGAAGCTTGGATTGTGTTCTCTGTAGATGATGTAGGATGCTAACCCACTGACATCAATCATATTGTAGAAAAATGCCAAAGTCCAACGTGATGTTCGTCGTTTCACAGTGTACTCTCCCAACATTTTATCCATAACATCAACGCCACCTTTTGTTATGTTGTAGTATTTTATTATCTCTGGCTTGGCTGCTAGTGTCTCTTCAACTTCTCCCGTCATGTGCATAGATGATAGAAGCACGACTGATTTGTTCTTCTTTGGTACATATGAACAGACTGTTGCATCATGATTGTAGGCAAAATTTGTCGAGTATACAGGCCTTTCTTTGGCAGGCTGCATGTTGTTAGGTAGGAACCTTTTGTTTTTTCTCACTGTACCAACTAGTGTCATGTTCCAGGAGTTCAATACCTTAGCTAGTTCCATGGTTGTAAAGAAGTTATCGGTGGTGACATTTCTTCCAGAGCCTTTATACGAGCTCACTAGGTCCAATACTGTTCGTTCTCCAATGTTTACTTGTCGAGGACCATCAGTTGGTTTCCCAGTGTAGAGCTGACCTTGTAAAGGGTAGGCATTTGATGAGTCACAAGCCCAGAAAATCTATATGCCATATTTAGCTGGTTTTGAAGGTATATACTGGGTAAATTTAGTATGACCTCTAAATGGAAATAATTGCTCGTCGACGGTGATACAATGATATGGCTTGTAGGCTCTCTCCAGATTACTGTTCAGCATTGTCCAGATGTCCCGTATTGGTGCAGCTTTATCTGTTTGCACACGTTCTGCACGTGTATTTTCGTTGTCAAACCTGATAAATCTGAGTATCATCTTGAAGCGGTCACGAGACATGGCTGCACGTATAAGAGGCAGAGCAGCAACATTCCACATTTCCTCCAGATTCTCTTTGTTGGCTCTGTGCACACCAGCAGCAATCAGTATGCCCAAAAATGCATGAAGTTCAGTTTCAGTAAATTGCTTGAATGTTTTTTGTGGTGGCCGTTTGGAAGAATCAGGAAAACGTTGTACCAGTTCGTTGTTGTAAGCATCACAAACTCTCTTGGCCTTTCGATTCGTTTCCCGTAATATGATGTCACACATCTCGGGAGTCATGATGGACTTGAATAGCTCTTTTGCTGTATATAGGTTGCTGATTGCTGCAGGGCCACCTCTTTGTCGTAGGACATTACGAGATTTTGTTTGTGCATTTGGCAGTGGATTACTGCACCATTGAGTTTCATCCTTAGCAGTCCAAATGTCGCCTGCACTTTGAGGCACAGAATCATCCTCAACACTTTCGTCTGATTCGTATTCATTTTCATGCTCTATGACCATTTCTTGTTCAATGTCTGAATCTTCTTCAGTAACATCCACTTGTGGTACATAGTTTTCATCATCAGATGGAACATATGGTTCATCCTCATGCTCAGAATCAGATTCTTCTAGCATTCGCATTATTTCGTCAGACGTAAATCTGTAAATATGAAAAAATGTAAAATAAATAATTTTCCGAAATACTACATTATTGGCTTTTCACAAAATTATACTAACCTGCAAACACGTTTTCTTGGATTATGGCGGAAACTAGATCCAGCATTACTATCACTCATGATGACTTGCTAGATGAATTTTGGCTTCGTATTTTGTGCTGAATATAAATAAAACATCGTAAAACAATATGTAGATACTAATTATTATCCATTTTTCGTATAAAAATTATACCTATAGTGATAAGTTTCATACAAAATATATGTAAGCCAAGTCCAGGCTGAAAGACAATTTGACTGTTCTGTCCCCACATAATGAGAATAAAGGTATAACTGGCTGTTAGATGCTGTGAGACTTTCCTACCTTCGTTTCCAATAAATTGAAGACTTCACAAGCCTAGAAATGTGTGCTCACAGCAATGAGATGAACAGCAAAATGGCTAATGAGAGGAGGGAGGCAGGAAGACAAGTAGAAGCCACTCCCAGTTTGAATTAACTTAATTGACAGCAACATAAGTGACCAGTAACAACACTGAACAATAGATATCAGCATAACATTTGTAGCTGAATGAACTTTAGTTTCTGAAACCAAGTAAAGTCTTCCCACAGTGGAGGTATATGTGAAGGTACAATTGTACCTATGCAGCCTGTTAAGGTTGTAAAATTATGCAGCCTGACAAGGGTTAATCCGAGCAAACAAATCAGACAGCAGCGGCAAGGGGTACTGAAATTTGACCGTGATTTTATTTAGAAGGCGGTAATCAATACAAGGTCTCAGCGAACCATCCTTCTTGGCCACAAAAAAGAACCCTGCTCCCAATGGCGACGACGACGGGCAAATATGACCCTTCTCCAAGGATTCCTTTACATAACTCCGCATAGCGGCGTGCTCAGGCACAGACAAATTAAACAGTCGACCTTTAGGAAACTTACTACCAGGAATCAAATCGATAGCACAATCACAATCCCTATGCAGAGGTAGGGCACTGGACTTGGGCTCATCAAATACATCCCGGTAATCCGACAAGAACTCTGGGACCTCAGAAGGGGTGGATGATGAAATAGACAGAAATGGAACATCACCATGTACCCCCTGACAACCCCAGCTGGACACAGACATTGATTTCCAATCCAATACTGGGTTATGGACTTGTAGCCATGGCAACCCCAACACGACCACATCATGCAGATTATGCAACACCAAAAAGCGAATATCCTCCTGATGCGCAGGAGCCATGCACATGGTCAGCTGGGTCCAGTACTGAGGCTTATTCTTGGCCAAAGGCGTAGCATCAATTCCTCTCAATGGAATAGGATACTGCCAGGTCTCCAAGAAAAACCCATAGCGCCTAGCATACTTCAAGTCCATCAAATTCAGGGCAGCGCCTGAATCCACAAATGCCATGACAGAATAGGATGACAAAGAGCAGATCAAAGTAACGGACAAAAGAAATTTCGACTGTACCGTACCAATGGTAGCAGACCTAGCGAACCGCTTAGTGCGCTTAGGACAATCGGAGATAGCATGAGTGGAATCACCACAGTAAAAACACAGCCCATTCTGACGTCTGTGTTCTTGCCGTTCAGCTCTGGTCAAAGTCCTATCGCACTGCATAGGCTCAGGTCCATGTTCAGATAATACCGCCAAATGGTGCACAGACTTACGCTCACGCAAGCGTCGACCGATCTGAATGGCCAAAGACATAGACTCATTCAGACCAGCAGGCATAGGAAATCCCACCATGACATCCTTAAGGGCTTCAGAGAGACCCTTTCTGAAAATTGCTGCCAGCGCACATTCATTCCATTGAGTGAGCACAGACCACTTCCTAAACTTCTGACAATATATATCTACCTCATCCTGACCCTGACACAGAGCCAGCAAATTTTTCTCTGCCTGATCCACTGAATTAGGTTCATCATACAGCAATCCGAGCGCCCGAAAAAACGCATCAATATTACATAATGCAGGATTTCCTGGCGCAAGGGAAAATGCCCAGTCTTGAGGGTCGCCACGTAATAAAGAAATAATGATCATAACTTGTTGAACTGGGTCACCAGATGAGCGGGGTTTCAAGGCCAGAAGCAGTTTACAATTATTCTTAAAACTCAGAAACTTAGCTCTATCTCCAGAAAACAAATCAGGAATAGGAATTCTTGGTTCTAACATAGAATTCTGAACCACAAGGTCTTGAATATTTTGTCCTCTAGCAGTGAGATAATCCACACAAGAAGACAGATCTTTAATATCCATCACTACACCTGTGTCCTGAACCACCCAAATGTCTAGGGGAAAAGAAAGACAAAACACAGTACAGAGAAAAAAAAAATGGTCTCAGAACTTCTCTTTTCCCTCTATTGAGAAGCATTAGTACTTTGGGCCTCCAGTACTGTTATGAACAGGTGATTCAGAACCACAATGGACCTAGTGGTCAAGAGCACACAAAGTGACCTGATAGTTACTAACATAGGACGAGCTCTGAGACGTGGGAACTCTGCTGACCGCAATCCCTAATCCTATCATACAACACTAGAGGTAGCCGTGGAGCGCTCCTGACCAGACCTAGGCGCCTCGGGCACAGCCTGAGAAACTAGCTAGCCCTGAAGATAGGAAAATAAGCCTACCTTGCCTCAGAGAAATTCCCCAAAGGAAAAGGCAGCCCCCCACATATAATGACTGTGAGTAAAGATGAAAATACAAACATAGAGATGAAATAGATTTTAGCAAAGTGAGGCCCGACTTACTGAATAGACCGAGGATAGGAAAGATAGCTTTGCAGTCAGCGCAAAAACCTACAAACAACCACGCAGAGGGTGCAAAAAGACCCTCCGCACCGACTAACTGTACGGAGGTGCTCCCTCTGCATCTCAGAGCTTCCAGCAAGCAAGAAAAACCAATATAGCAAGCTGGACAGAAAATATAGCAAACAAAAGTAACACAAGCAAAACTTAGCTTATGCAGGGCAGACAGGCCACAAGAACGATCCAGGAGAAAGCAAGACCAATACTGGAACATTGACTGGAGGCCAGAAACAAAGAACTAGGTGGAGTTAAATAGAGCAGCACCTAACGACTTAACCTCGTCACCTGAGGAAGGAAACTCAGAAGCCGCAGCCCCACTCACATCCACCAGAGGAAGCTCATAGACAGAACCAGCCGAAGTACCACTCATGACCACAGAAGGGAGCTTGACCACAGAATTCACAACAGGTACTGTTGTGAATTCTGTTGTTGAGCTCCCTCCTGTGGTCAGGAATGGTACTTCGGCTGGTTCTGTCCATGGACTTTCTCTGGTGGCTGTGGGTGTTTCTGAGTTTCCTTCCACAGGTGACGAGCTTAATTCGTTAGCTGGCTACTCTATTTAACTCCTCTTGGATCATTGCTAGATGCCAGCTGTCAATGTTGTACTATGGCTCTAGTTTGCTCCTGGATCGTACTGGTTACCTGTTACTCCAGCAGAAGCTAAGTTCCTCTTTGCTATTTTGCTTGTTTGCTATTTTTTCTGTCCAGCTTGCTATTGTTATATATTGCCTTGCTTGCTGGAAGCTCTGGGACGCAGAGGGGCGCCCCCCGCACCGTGAGTCGGTGCGGAAGGGTTTTTTTTTCCCTGCACTCTCTGCGTGGCTTTTGTAGGTTTTTGTGCTGACCGCAAAGTGACCTTTCCTATCCTCTGTCTGTTCAGTAAGTCGGGCCTCTCTTTGCTAAATCTATTTCATCTCTGTGTTTGTGATTTCATCTTGCTCACAGTCAATATATGTGGGGGCTGCCTTTTCCTTTGGGGAATTTCTCTGAGGCAAGGTAGGCTTATTTTTCCTCTTAAGGGCTAGCTAGTTTCTGAGGCTGTGTCGAGTTGCATAGGGAGCGTTAGGAGCAAACCACGGCTATTTTTAGTGTGTGTGATAGGCTTAGGGATTGCGGTCAGCAGAGTTCCCACTTCCCAGAGCTTGTTCTGTGTTTTGTGGCTATCAGGTCTTTCCGGGTGCTCTTAACCATCAGGTCCATTGTTGTCCTTACCACCAGGTCATAACAGAAACCTGCACAGATACTGCAGGTGGTGCGGAAAATGGGGGCCTTACAGTGACGGAAGGGATGTAGCGTTGCTGACTAGCTTCATTGGCCGAGGGTGCTACAACCTTAAGGGACGTTTGGTAGTTAGTCCAGGCTTGCAAATGCATGGTGGTTAAATGTCTATGCATGCAACTTGTATTTAGACTTTTCAGATTCTGACCTCTGCTTAACCCCTTTCTGACATCAGACGTACTATCCCGTCGAGGTGGGGTGGGCCCCCATGACCACGGACGGGATAGTACGTCTAGCGCGATCGGCGGCGCTCACGGGGGGAGCGCGGCCGATCGCGGCCGGGTGTCAGCTGCCTATCACAGCTGACATCCGGCACTATGTGCTAGGAGCGGTCATGGACCGCCCCCGGCACATTAACCCCTTTCACACCGCGATCAAAGATGATCGCGATGTGCCGGCGGAGCAGGGAAGCATCGCGCAGGGAGGGGGCTCCCTGCGGGCTTCCCTGAGCCCCCCGCAGCAACGCGATGTGATCGCGTTGCTGCGAGGGTCTTACCTCCCTCCCTCCCTGCTCCAGGCCCGGATCCAAGATGGCCGCGGATCCGGGTCCTGCAGGGAGGGAGGTGGCTTCACAGAGCCTGCTCAGAGCAGGCACTGTGAAGCAGCCTGCACTGCTCTCAGATCGGTGATCTGACAGAGTGCTGTGCAAACTGTCAGATCACCGATCTGTGATGTCCCCCCCTGGGACAATGTAAAAAAGTTTAAAAAAAAATTTCCAAATGTGTAAAAAAAAATAAAAAAAAATATTCCTAAATAATGAAAAAAAAAAAAATATTATTCCCATAAATACATTTCTTTATCTAAATAAATTAAAAAAAACAATAAAAGTACATATATTTAGTATTGCCGCGTCCGTAACGGCCCAACCTATAAAACTGGCCCACTAGTTAACCCCTTCAATAAACACCGTAAGAAAAAAAAAAAAAACGAGGCAAAAAACGACGCTTTATTATCATACCGCCGAACAAAAAGTGGAATAACACGCGATCAAAAGGACAGATATAAATAACCATGGTACTGCTGAAAGCATCATCTTGTCCCGCAAAAAACGAGCTGCCATACAGCATCATCAGCAAAAAAAATAAAAAAGTTATAGTACTGAGAATAAAGCGATGCCAAAATAATTATTTTTTCTATAAAATAGTTTTTATCGTATAAAAGCGCCAAAACATAAAAAAATGATATAAATGAGGTGTCGCTGTAATCGTACTGACCCGAAGAATAAAACTGCTTTATCCATTTTACCAAACGCGGAACGGTATAAACGCCTCCCCCAAAAGAAATTCATGAATAGCTGGTTTTTGGTCAATCTGTCTCACAAAAATCGGAATAAAAAGCGATCAAAAAAATGACACGTGCCCGAAAATGTTACCAATAAAAACGTCAACTCGTCCCGCAAAAAACAAGACCTCACATGACTCTGTGGACCAAAATATGGAAAAATTATAGCTCTCAAAATGTGGTAACGCAAAAAATATTTTTTGCAATAAAAAGCGTCTCAGTGTGTGACGGCTGCCAATCATAAAAATCCGCTAAAAAACCCGCTATAAAAGTAAATCAAACCCCCCTTCATCGCCCCCTTAGTTAGGGAAAAATTAAAAAAATGTATTTATTTCCATTTTCCCATTAGGGTTAGGGCTAGGGTTAGGGCTAGGGTTAGGGCTAGGGCTATGGTTAGGGCTATGGTTAGGGCTAGGGTTAGGGCTAGGGTTAGGGCTAGGGTTAGGGCTAGGGTTAGGGTTAGGGCTAGGGCTAGGGTTAGGGTTAGGGTTAGGGCTAGGGTTAGGGCTAGGGTTAGGGTTAGGGCTAGGGCTAGTGTTAGGGCTAGGGTTAGGGCTAGGGTTAGGGCTAGGGTTAGGGCTAGGGCTACAGTTTGGGTTGGGGCTAAAGTTACAGTTAGGGTTTAGATTACATTTACAGTTGGGAATAGGGTTGGGATTAGGGTTAGGGGTGTGTCAGGGTTAGAGGTGTGGTTAGGGTTACCGTTGGAATTAGGGTTAGGGGAGTGTTTGGATTAGGGTTTCAGTTATAATTGGGGGGTTTCCACTGTTTAGGCACATCAGAGGCTCTCCAAAAGCGACATGGCGTCCGATCTCAATTCCAGCCAATTCTGCGTTGAAAAAGTAAAACAGTGCTTCTTCCCTTCCGAGCTCGCCCGTGTGCCCAAACAGGGGTTTACCCCAACATATGGGGTATCAGCGTACTCAGGACAAATAGGACAACAACTGTTGGGGTCCAATTTCTCCTGTTACCCTTGGGAAAATACAAAACTGGGGGCTAAAAAATAATTTTTGTGGGAAAAAAAAGATTTTTTATTTTTACGGCTCTGCGTTATAAATTGTAGTGAAACACTTGGGGGTTCAAACTTCTCACAACACATCTAGATAAGTTCCCTGGGGGGTCTAGTTTCCAATATGGTGTCACTTGTGGGGGGTTTCTACTGTTTAGGTACATTAGGGGCTCTGCAAATGCAATGTGACACCTGCAGACCATTCCATCTAAGTCTGCATTCCAAATGGAGCTCCTTCCCTTCCGAGCCCTCCCATGCGCCCAAACAGTGGTTCCCCCCCACATATGGGGTATCGGCGCACTCAGGACAAATTGGACAACAAATTTTGGGGTCCAATTTCTCCTGTTACCCTCGGGGAAAATACAAAACTGGGGGCTAAAAAATAATTTTTGTGGGAAAAAATTTTTGTTTTATTTTTACGGCTCTCCATTATAAACTTCTGTGAAGCCCTTGGTGGGTCAAAGCGCTCACCACACATCTAGATAAGTTCCTTAGGGGGTCTACTTTCCAAATTGGTGTCACTTGTGGGGGTTTCTACTGTTTAGGTACATTAGGGGCTCTGCAAACGCAACATGGCGTCTCATCTCAATTCCTGTCAATTTTGCATTGAAAAGTCAAACGGCGCTCCTTCCTTTCCGAGCTCTCCCATCCGCCCAAACAGTGGTTTACCCCCACATATGGGGTATCAGCGTACTCAGGACAAATTGTACAACAACTTTTGGGGTCCAATTTCTTCTCTTACCCTTGGAAAAATAAAATATTGGGGGCGAAAAGATAATTTTTGTGAAAAAATATGATTTTTTATTTTTACGGTTCTACATTATAAACTTCTGTGAAGCACTTGGTGGGTCAAAGAGCTCACCACACCTCTAGATAAGTTCCTTAGGGGGTCTACTTTCCAAAATGGTGTCACTTGTGGGGGGTTTCAATGTTTAGGCACATCAGGGGCTCTCCAAACGAAACATGGCGTCCCATCTCAATTCCAGTCAATTTTGCATTGAAAAGTCAAATGGCGCTCCTTCTCTTCCGAGCTCTGCCATGCGCCTAAACAGTGGTTTACCCCCACATGTGGGGTATTGGCATACTCAGGACAAATTGTACAACAATGTTTGGGGTCTATTTTCTCCTGTTACCCTTGGTAAAATAAAACAAATTGGAGCTGAATTAAATTTTTTGTGAAAAAAAGTTAAATGTTCATTTTTATTTAAACATTCAAAAAATTCCTGTGAAGCACCAGTAGGGTTAATAAACTTCTTGAATGTGGTTTTGAGCACCTTGAGGGGTGTAGTTTTTAGAATGGTGTCACACTTGGGTATTTTCTATCATATAGACCCCTCAAAATGACTTCAAATGAGATGTGGTCCCTAAAAAAAAATGGTGTTGTAGAAATGAGAAATTGCTGGTCAACTTTTCACCCTTATAACTCCCTAACAAAAAAAAATTTTGGTTCCAAAATTGTGCTGATGTAAAGTAGACATGTGGGAAATGTTACTTATTAAGTATTTTGTATAAAAATTCAAAGTTGGAAAATTGCGAAATTTTCATAATTTTCGCCAAATTTCCGTTTTTTTCACAAATAAACGCAGGTACTATCAAAGAATTTTTACCATTGTCATGAAGTACAATATGTCACGAGAAAAACAATGTCAGATTCACTGGGATCCGTTGAAGCGTTCCAGAGTTCTAACCTCATAAAGGGACAGTGGTCAGAATTGTAAAAATTGGCCCGGTCATTAACGTGCAAACCACCCTTGGGGGTAAAGGGGTTGAGGTTTTTGAACAGTTTTGACAGATGACTTTGCGCTGATCAATTGGGTGTTGTTTAAAAAAATGCCAGACTGCACTCTTTCTAGCATCGGATCCCTTTTCAGGCATTGCAGACTGAGCTTTAACCGGATGGCCACACTGTCCTCCAACAGGTTTTGGCTTTGCCACGCGTTTTGGGCCAGATACGGGCCCGGCAGATGGAACCTGTTGCGATGTTGATGCCTGCTGTGGCCCCTCCTCCTCCGCTTCAGAACTACTGCCGCCTGCACCCTGTTCCCCCAATGGCTGCCAATCGGGGTCAACAACTGGGTCATCTATAACCTCCTCTTCTATCTCATGTGCAACTTCGTCTGTGTCACCGTGTAAGTCGGTGGTATAGCGTTCGTGACGGGGCACCATAGTCTCATCAGGGTCTGATTGTGGATCAGTACCCTGCGAGGGCAAGGTTGTGGTCTGAGTCAAAGGAACAGCATAGTAGTCTGGCTGTGGCTGTGCATCAGTGCACTCCATGTCAGATTCAACTTGTAATGGGCATGGTCTGTTAACTGTTTCACTTTCTAAGCCAGGGACGGTATGTGTAAAGAGCTCCATGGAGTAACCCGTTGTGTTGCCTGCTGCATCCTTCTCTGTTGTGGTTTTTGCTGAAGAGGACAAGGAAGCGACTTGTCCCTGACCGTGAACACTAACGACGCACTGCTTTTACATTTACCAGTTTCAGAAGAGGAGGCAAAAGAGCTAGAGGCTGAGTCAGCAAGGTAAGCCAAAACTTGCTCTTGCTGCTCCGGCTTTAAAAGCGGTTTTCCTACTCCCAAAAAAGGGAGCGTTCGAGGCCTTGTGTAGCCAGACGACGAACCTGGCTCCACAGCTCGAGACTTAGGTCCTACATTGTTTTTGCCATGACCACCTGATGCTCCACTAGTACTACCACTACCATCATTACCAGCTGGCAATGGACGCCCATGGCCACGACCTCTTCCACCAGACTTCCTCATTGTTTTAAAAACATCACCAAAGTAACGGTATTTGTTACTGTCAAACAACTTACAAGGTGAACTCTAACTTCTGTATGATTTAGATATCCCTTTATAGGTGGGTGAGACCGCAAGGAAAATCACGATGTTACACACTCTGTTTTCTGTGGCACCAAATGAGAGAGCTGCCACACACGCAGGACTGTCACTCAAGTACAAATGTCAATATTAATCTCCCACTGTTTCTTTTTTTTCTGGGCGAATTTAATAACCAAAAACAGGCACTAGGCTTGCTGTGGCCCACTAATTCAGAGAGATGGCACACACGACTGGCACAGAAGCACAAAGGCCAATATTAATCTCCCACTGTTTTTTTTTTTGTCAGGGAGAATTTATAAACCCAATAAAAAAAAATAGGTTTTCTGTGGCCCACTATTTGAGCGAGATGGCACACTCAGGACTGGCACACAAGCAGAAAGGCCAATATTAATCTCCCACTTTTTTTTTATTTTTTCAGGGAGAATTTAGAAACCAAAATTAAAAAAAAAGGCTTTCTATGGCCCACTATTTGAGAGAGATGGCACACTCAGGAGTCAGGACTGGTACACAAGCAGAAAGGCTAATATTAATCTCCCACTGTTTTTTTTATTCTTTCAGGGAGAATTTAGAAACAAAATTTAAAAAATAAATAAATAGGCTTTTATGGCCCACTATTTGAGAAAGATGGCACACTCAGGAGTCAGGACTGGCACACAAGCAGAAAGGCCAATATTAATCTCCCACTGTTTTTTTTATTTTTTCAGGGAGAATTTAGAAACCAAATTTAAAAAAAAAAAAAAGTCTTTCTATGGCCCACTATTTGAGAGAGATGGCACACTCAGGAGTCAGGACTGGCACACAAGCAGAAAAGGCCAATATTAATCTCCCACTGTTTTTTTTTATTTTTTCAGGGAGAATTTAGAAACCAAATTAAAAAAAAAAATGCTTTCTATGGCCCACTATTGGAGAGAGATGGCACACTCAGGAGTCAGGACTGGCACACAAGCAGAAAGGCTAATATTAATCTCCCACTGTTTTTTTTATTTTTTCAGGGAGAATTTAGAAACCAAATTTTAAAAAAAAGGCTTTCTATGGCTCACTATTTGAGAGAGATGGCACACTCAGGACTGGCACACAAGCAGAAAGGCCAATATTAATCTCCCACAGTTTTTTTTTCAGGGAGAATTTAGAAACCAAATAAAAAAAAATAGGCTTTCTATGGCCCACTATTTGAGAGAGATGGCACACTCAGGAGTCAGGACTGGCACACAAGCAGAAAGGCCAATATTAATCTCCCACTGTTTTTTTATTTTTTTCAGGGAGAATTTAGAAACCAAATTTAAAAAAAAAATAGGCTTTCTATGGCCCACTATTTGAGAGAGATGGCACACTCAGGAGTCAGGACTGGCACACAAGCAGAAAGGCCAATATTAATCTCCCACTGTTTTTTTTATTTTTTCAGGGAGAATTTAGAAACCAAGTTAAACAAAAAAAAAGGCTTTCTATGGCCCACTATTTGAGAGAGATGGCACACTCAGGAGTCAGGACTGGCACACAAGCAGAAAGGCCAATATTAATCTCCCACTGTTTTTTGTTATTTTTTCAGGGAGAATTTAGAAACCAAATTTTTAAAAAAAAAAAATAAATAGGCTTTCTATGGCACACTATTTGAGAGAGATGGCACACTCAGGACTGGCACACAAGCACAAAGGCCAATATTAATCTCCCACTGTTTTTTTTGGTCAGGGAGAATTTATAAACCCAATAAAAAAAAAAAAAAGGCTTTCTATGGCCCACTATTTGAGAGAGATGGCACACACATGGATGGTACTCTAGCAGAAATGCCAATCTTAATCTCCCACAACTTATTTTTTTAGGGAGAATTAAAAAAAAAAAAAAAGGGACTGTCGTACAATTACTATCTTCCTGCAGTAATCTCAGCCACGTATGGCAGGCAGCAATAAGGAGTGGACTGATGCACAAATTAAATAAAAAGTGTGGACAAACAAAAAAGATAGCTGTGCAGAAAGGAAGGAACAACAGGATTTGTGCTTTGAAAAAAGCAGTTGGTTTGCACAGCGGCGTACACACAGCAATGCAGCTATCAGGGAGCCTTCTAGGGCAGCCCAATGAGCTACAGCGCTGAGGAAAAAAAATGTAGCTTCCACTGTCCCTGCAAACAAAAGGTGGTGTTGGACAGTGGAAATCGCTACAGCACAAGCGGTTTGGTGGTTAATGGACCCTGCCTAACGCTATCCCTGCTTCTGACGAAGCGGCAGCAACCTCTCCCTATGCCCAGATCAGCAGCAGTAAGATGGCGGTCGGCGGGAACGCCTCTTTTATAGCCCCTGTGATGCCGCAGACAGCAAGCCAATCACTGCAATGCCCTTCTGTAAGATGGTGGGGACCAGGACCTATGTCATCACGCTGCCCACACTCTGCGTCCACCTTCATTGGCTGAGAAATGGCGCTTTTAGCGTCATTGAAACGCGACTTTGGTGCGAAAGTCGCGTACCGCATGGCCGACCCCACACAGGGGTCGGGTTTCATGAAACCCGACTTTGCCAAAAGTCGGTGACTTTTGAAAATGAACGATCCGTTTCGCTCAACCCTACCCACCACCTTCCTGTTCCTCATGCCATGATGGGTTGAGGACCTCATCATCTACGCTACCCTCTTCCACCAACTGCTTCTCCTGGGTTGTCTCGGCAGCACAGTACGCACCAGAAACTGGCACCTGAGTCTCATCATCAGATGCGTACTGAGAAGTGGTAACCGGAGGCACTGTCCCACCCACCTCTTCTGATTCAGAGAGACAAAGCTGTTGGGCATCACTGCATACAGCCTCTTCTTCTGATTCTCTAATGCTGCTTGGCTGGCTCCCTGTTTCCATGCCAATAGATTCAGAGAACAGAAGTAGAGATGGCTCCTGTCCTGGGCTCTCTCACTGCCTGGGCAATTTGGCAGGTGGTGAGGAGACAGATGGTTGCTCTTCAGTGCTCTGTGCCTAAGAGGATGTGGCACTAATTGAAGTTGATGTGTTAGCTGCCATCCATCCGACAATGGCTTCAATTTGTTCGTCCCACAGCAGCGGGGTACGGCGGGCTCCTACAAAGCTGCGCATGAAGGTCTGTTCCCTGCTAAAACTGGGGGATGATTAGTCACCAGTGCCCGCAACTGGCGCTGAATCCCCACGTCCTCTCCCTGCTCCACGCCCACTTGCCTTACTCCCTGCCTTCTTCATCGGGATAGACTGATAAAGATAGGCAGAAAAGTACTAACAGCTTAGTGTGCTTATTCCTGAACAGCTGCTAACAGGTATAAGAAACACTTATTTTATGGAGTGTGGACTAGACTTTATTATGAGTTATGTGGCCTACACAACAGTAAAGTGGAGTGTTTGGTGAACTTTGGGTTTGTTTCGCAGAACAGACACTACAGAGTGAGCGCAGTACTCACACACAGACCGTGCAGACAGCCGTGAACGGCGCTGCAAGGCCAAGAAAAGCTCCTCTATCTAATCCTATATAGTGTTTTTCCACAATCTAGCGGGATACGGATGGAAAGACACTAATAGGATATTTTAGGAAAAATGTACAGCTGGCTGCAGCACTAAGTGCAATTTAGAACAATGGATTCAGCTGTATGAGGCAGTGACGCACCCTGAGCTAACCACAACCGGCTGTGGCTGCGGACAGACTATAAAGTGAGCTGCACTCACACACAGACAATGCAGACAGCCACAAATGGCGCTGCAAGGCCAAGAAAAGCTCCTCTATCTAATCCTATATAGTGTTTTTCCACAATCTAGCAGGATACAGATGGAAAGCCACTAATATAGGATATATTTGAAAAAATGTGTAGCAGGCTGCACTAATTGCAAAAAAGGACAATGGATTTAGCAGTATGAGGCAGTGAAGCACCCTGAGCTGACCACAACCGGCTGTGGCTGTGGACAGACAACAGAGTGAGCTGCACTCACACACAGAGACCTTGCAGACAGCTGTGAACAGCGCTGCAAGGCAAAAGCAAGGTGAACACACAGCGGTTGCTAAATTAGCCTGGGTTAAGCAAATCGCTA
Organism: Ranitomeya imitator; assembly: GCF_032444005.1. NCBI lineage: Eukaryota > Metazoa > Chordata > Amphibia > Anura > Dendrobatidae > Ranitomeya > Ranitomeya imitator. The sequence goes on from NC_091290.1 coordinate 93,773,002, forward strand.
TGTCTAAACTGGCCCTCAGTCAGAACACAGCATCCTGTCCCTAACTGAATTCACAGCAGAGTGAGCCCAAAATGGCGACGGCGACTTTTATAGGGCGTCGTGATATCATTTCAGCAGCCAATCACAGCCATGCCAGTAGTTACATGCCCACCATGCAGAACAGGATGTGCCCACACTTCAAATCATTCCTCACTGGCTGATTTAAAAAAAAACCGGGAGTTTGCATGATGGGAATTTGCTATTCCGGTTTCCGATATACTGAAAGTATCGGAACTCGGTATCGGAATTCCGATACCGCAAATATCGGCCGATACCTGATACTTGCGGTATCGGAATGCTCAATACTAGTGATAATATATCACCTAACCATGGTGCTCTTCTAGCAGAAAATCTAATGAGTTGTGTCAAAATATTTTTTAAGGTGTCATTTTGATATTTTTTTTTTATTCTGTGGAAGCATTGTTGGAAAGCAATGTCTGACTTTCATTTGTTCATGTTCATAGATTTTTTGTTTATTATTACTTTTGTTAGATTCGAGTTATTTCTGTGACCATTGTGGGTTTTTCTGTCATTTAACGAGGTGTACCAACAATTTTGACCACGTGTGTATGAATAGCCTGAGAAGCTTCATGTTTATTGCAACCTTCCAAGTCTATTAAACATCATCCCTCTACTCTCTGCTTTCCTTCAGCTGGTTATTAAAAACTAGATTGTGGCCCGATTAGATTATGCATGTCCACGTAGTATATTGCCCAGTCACATAGTATATTGCCCAGCCACGTACTATATTGCCCAGCCACGTACTATATTGCCCAGCCATGTACTATATTGTCCAGTCACGTACTATATTGCCCAGTCACGTAGTATATTGCCCAGTCACGTACTATATTGCCCCAGCCACATAGCATATTGCCCAGTCACGTAGTATATTGCCCAGTCATGTAGTATATTGCCCAGCCACATACTATATTGCCCAGCCATGTACTATATTGCCCAGCCACATAGCATATTGCCCAGTCACGTAGTATATTGCCCAGCCACGTAGTATATTGCCCAGCCAAGTAGTATATTGTCCAGCCATGTAGTATTTTGCCCAGCCACATAGTATATTGCCCAGCCACGTAGAATATTGCCCAGCCATGTACTATATTGCCCAGCCACGTAGTATATTGCCCAGCCACGTAGTATATTGCCCAGTCACGTAGCATATTGCCCAGTCACGTAGTATATTGCCCAGCGACGTAGTATATTGCCCAGCAACGTAGTATATTGCCCAGTCACGTAGTATATTGCACAGAGACGTAGTATATTGCACAGCCACGTAGTATATTGCACAGCCACGTAGTATACAGCACAGAGCCACGTAATATATATTGCCCAGCCACGTAGTATATTGGCCAGTCACGTAGTATATTGCAAAGCGACGTATGTAACAGGTTAAAAAATAAAAAATAAACATATACTCACCATCCGAAGAGCCCGTTGTAGTTCCGGCACTTGTGTGCGGTGCACCTGGCAGCTTCCGGTCCCAGGATTGGTATGAGCGCAGGACCTGTGATGACATCGCGGTCACATGACTATGATGTCATGGAAGGTCCTTCTCCCATAGCATCTCTGGAAGCGGAAGCTGCCGCTTTCAGTGCCAAGGAAAGGGCGCATGTCGGAGGGTGAGAATAAGGTTTTTTTATTTATTATTATTATTTTTAACATTCGATCGTTTTACTATTGATGCTGCATACGCAGCATTAATAGTAAAAAGTTGGTCACACAGGGTTAATAGCTGCGTAACCGGAGTGCGTTACACCGCGATCCGGTAACGCTGACCTTAACCCTGTTTGAGGTTCCTTCTTAGGAAGGAAGGCTGCCGGTGAGAACCAGGGCGTGTCCGAGGTTGAGTATATCAATATTTTTTTTTTTATTCTTTATTTTACACTTAAATATGAATTCCAATACCGATTTCCGATATCTTAAACATATCGGAACTCGGTATTGGAATTCCGATTCCAGATCAGAAGATCGCCGACCTCATGGCCGACCCCACACAGGGGTCGGGTCGGGTTTCATGAAACCCGACTTTGCCAAAAGTCGGCAACTTCTGAATCTGGCCGACCCGTTTCGCTCAACCCTAGCCGCGACCAATGAATATCTGTGACAGAAAGACAGACCGACACAGAAAGACGGAAGTGACCCTTATACAATTAAATAGTAGATGAGGGCAACCACACACCATTTTTTTAAATTATTTATTAGCTAAATATATGTGCAGAAAAATACACACTCAAAGCACTGATTAGATATCTCACTGTCATCTATCAATCTATCTATCTATAGATCTATGTATTTAAGATTGTTTTATTAGTTAGGAAACTAGCTTGAAATAACATAGAGAATTACTGTATGGAAAAGGTGATGTTAAAAATGCATTGCATACGGATTGCATAAGCATATCATGCTGATGTCATACGTATGCTACTTGATAAAAATCACATTGTAGTCACATAGCACTTGCCCTACTTTTCAGCACTGCTTTATACAGTGAGGGAAAAATATTTAGTCAGCCACCAATTGTGCAAGTTCTCCCACTTAAAAAGATCTGAAAGGCCTGTAATTGACATAATAGGTAGGTTACAAATATGAGTCGAAATGAGAAAACAAATCCAGAAAATCCACTTGTCTGATTTGGCAATATTTATTTTGCAAATTATGGTGGAAAATAAGTATTTGGTCATTAACAAAACTTCATCTCAATATTTTGTTATATATACTTTGTTGGCAATGACAGTGGTCAAATATTTTCTGTAAGTTTTCATAAAGTTGGCGCACACTGTTGGTGGTATGTTGGCCCATTCTTCCATGCAGATCTCCTCTAGAGCAGTGATGTTTTGGGCCTGTCACTAGTCAACATGGACTTTCAACTCCCTCCAAAGGTTTTCTATGGGGTTGAGATCTTGATACTGGCTAAGCTACTCCAGGACCTTCATATGCTTCTTATGAAGCCACTCCTTCATTGCCCTGGCGGTGTGTTTGCTGAAAGAACCATCCATGCTTCATCTTCAATGCCCTTGCTGATGGAAATAGGTTTGCACTCAAAATCTCATGATACATGGCCCATTAATTCTTTCATGTACACGGATCAGTCGTCCTGGTCCCTTTGCAGAGAAACAGCCTCAAAACATGATGTTGCCACCGCCATGCTTCACAGTAGGTATGGTGGTCTTCACCATAGTGGAGTTTGGAGTGTGACTGTTTGAAGTTGTGGACAGGTGTCTTTTATACTGACAAGTTCAAACAGGTGCCTTTACTACAGGTAATGAGTGGAGGGCAGAGGAGCATCTTAAAGAAGTTACAGGTCTGTGAGAGCAAGAAATCTTGCATGTTTTTAGGTGACCAAATACTTCTTTTCCACAGTATTTTGCAAAATAAATCTTGCCAAATCAGACAAGGTGATTTTCTGGATTTGGTTTTTCATTTTGACTCTCATACCTATTATGTCAATTACAGGCCTCCCTCATCTTTTTAAGTGGAAAAACTTGCACAATTAATGGCTGACTAAATACTTTTTCCCAACTGTATAGCAAAAATCACTGTCTGCTTTGAAGCTCAGCCATAGGCAGGGTTTCATGGGAGCTCTGTAATTACAAGCTCGGTGGTCTTCAACAGACCTGCTGTCACAGCAACCCAGCAGCGACCAATCAATGATTCACCCCGTTAACTTCCCCTGTCAGAGTTTGGGTTTATGGGCAGGTTCTGGCAGTAACACACAGTCATTTCCTGACATGTATGGGGCAGGTTCACAGGCAGGCGAAAGTCTTGAAGAAGTTAATGAGCAAAATTTGCATGACTCAATATTCGTTTATCTTAAAGAGGACCTGTCCCCAGGTCTAAAGTCATCAGTTTGTTGCTTGAATTCCAATGCTTCTCTGAGTAATATTTTTTTTTAAATCTATGTTACAATTATAGATATATTGCCTATTTGAGAAATGCAAATTTTTATAGTCTTTACTAGGGTTGAGCGAAACGGATCGGTCAATTTCATAAGTCGACGGCTTTTGGCAAAGTCGGGTTTCATGAAACCCGACCCGATCCCAGTGTGGGATCGTGTTATGATACGGCGACCTTGGAGCAGCATGAAAACTTTCACTGGAGTAGGTGATAACTTATACTGACCGCAAATCCTGATCTTAACACCGCAACTAGAAGTAGCCGTGGGGTGTACCTAACAAATCCTAGACACCTCGTCACAGCCGGAGGACTAAATACCCCTAAAGATGGAAATAGGAATACTATCTTGCCTCAGAGCAGAACCCCAAAGGATAGGCAGCCCCCCACAAATATTGGCGGTGAGTAGGAGAGGAAGAACATACACAGGCAGAAAAACAGGATTTAGCACAAGAGGCCACACTAGCTAAAATAGGAAAGGATAGGACAGAGTTCTGTGCGGTCGGTATTAAAACCCTTCAAAAATATCCACAGCAGATTATACAAAAAATTCCTCCATCTAACTAAAGACGTGGGAACGTTTATCTGCAACTCCAGAGAATCCTACAATCAGAGCAGGAATATAATCAAAAAACTAGCACACAGCTTGTGTGCCAAAGAAAAAGAAACAGACACTTATCTTTGCTGAAATGGCAGCCAAGCAGGAGAAGCCAGACAGAGATCCGTCACATTCCAAAAAACATTGACAACTGGCAAGGACTAAAGAGTCCTGCAAACCTAAATACCCCAGTCAGAACTGCAATTAGCAGATACACCTGTCCAAGACTGCAACCCAGGGATAACTGCATTACCATCTACAACCACCAGAGGGAGCCCAAAAGCAGAATTCACAACAGTACCCCCCCTTGAGGAGGGGTCACCGAACCCTCACCAGAGCCCCCAGGACGATCAGGATGAGCCAGATGAAAAGCACGAACCAAAACAGCAGCATGGACATCAGAGGCAAAAACCCAAGAATTATCGTCCTGACCATAACCCTTCCATTTGACAAGGTACTGAAGCTTCCGCCTCGAAAAACGGGAATCCAAAATCTTCTCAACAACATATTCCAACTCCCCATCAACCAACACAGGGGCCGGAGGATCAAGAGAGGGAACAACGGGCTCCACATATTTCCGCAATAAAGATCTATGGAAGACATTATGGATAGCAAAAGAGGCCGGAAGCGCCAGTCGAAAAGACAGCGGATTAATAATCTCAGAAATCCTATAAGGACCAATAAACCGAGGCTTAAACTTAGGAGAAGAAACCTTCATAGGAACATGACGGGAAGACAACCAGACCAGATCCCCAACCCGAAGTCGGGAAGCAATACACCGACGACGGTTAGCAAAACGTTGAGCCTCCTTCTGAGACAACACCAAATTGTCCACCACATGAGCCCAAATCTGCTGCAACCTGTCCACCACAGAATCCACACCAGGACAGTCAGGGGACGCGTGCGTTTTTAGGGTGGCGTTTTTCGACACTTGCGTCGTTTCCGACGCTAGCGTCGGACGCAAGAAAATGCAACAAGTTGCATTTTCTGTGCGTCCGATTTTGGTCAAAAAATGACGCACGCGTCGCAAAACGCGCGTGTTTTTGCGCACGTTTGCGCGCGTTTTTTCGTGCGTCACGTGTTGCGTCGCCGACGCAGGGCGGCGCAACGCTAGTGTGAACGTAGCCTTAGAGAACCGGTCACAAACAACCCAGATAACCGACATCCTCTGGGAAACCGGAAGATCGGAAATAAAATCCATAGAAATATGCGTCCAAGGCCTCTCAGGGATCGGCAATGGCAAAAGCAATCCACTAGCACAGGAACAACAAGGCTTGGCCCGCGCACAAGTCCCACAGGACTGTATAAAAGAATGCACATCACGCGACAAAGAAGGCCACCAAAAGAACCTACCAACCAAGTCTCTGGTACCAAAAATGCCAGGATGACCAGCCAACACGGAACAGTGAACCTCAGAAATCACTCTACTTGTCCATCTGTCAGGAACAGTTTCCCCACAGGACAGCGGTCAGGTTTATCAGCCTGAAATTCCTGAAGAACCTGTCGTAAATCAGGGGAAATGGCAGAAAGGACCACCCCTTCTTTCAGAATACCGACCGGTTCCAAGACCTCAGGAGAATCAGGCAAAAAACTCCTAGAGAAGACATCAGCCTTAATGTTCTTAGAACCCGGAAGGTACGAGACCACAAAATCAAAACGGGAAAAAAACAAGGACCATCGAGACTGTCTAGGATTCAACCGTTTGGCAGACTCGAGGTAAATCAAATTCTTATGATCAGTCAAGACCACAATACGGTGCTTAGCTTCCTCAAGCCAATGTCGCTACTCAAACGCCCACTTCACTTCATAGCCAACAACTCCTGATTGCTGATATCATAATTGCGTTCAGCAGGCGAAAACTTACGGGAAAAGAAGGCACACGGTTTCATTAAGGAACCAACAGGATCCCTCTGAGACAAAACGGCCCCTGTCCCAATCTCAGAAGCGTCAACCTCAACCTGAAACGGAAGAGAAACATCCGGCTGGCGCAACACCGGAGCAGAAGTAAATCGACGTTTAAGCTCCTAAAAGGCAGAGACAGCCGCAGAGGACCAATTCGCCACATCAGCGCCTTTCTTTGTCAAATCGGTCAAGGGTTTAACCACGCTGGAAAAATTAGCAATGAAACGGCGATAAAAATTTGCAAAACCCAAAAATTTCTGAAGGCTCTTCACAGATGTGGGCTGAATCCAATCATGAATGGCCTGAACCTTAACCGGATCCATCTCTATAGACGAGGGAGAAAAAATAAAGCCCAAAAAAGAGACCTTCTGCACCCCAAAGAGACACTTAGATCCTTTCACAAACAGGACATTGTCACGAAGGATCTGAAATACCATCCCGACTTGTTCCACATGAGACTCCCAATCATCGGAAAAAATCAAAATATCGTCCAAATATACAATCAAGAACTTATCAATATAAGTCCGGAAGATATCATGCATGAAGGACTGAAAAACAGATGGAGCATTAGTGAGCCCGAATGGCATCACAAGGTATTCAAAATGGCCTTCGGGCGTATTAAACGCAGTTTTCCATTCATCACCCTGCTTAATACGAACAAGATTATATGCCCCCCGAAGGTCAATCTTCGTAAACCAACTAGCTCCCTTAATCCTAGCAAACAAATCGGTAAGCAAAGGTAAAGGGTATTGAAACTTGACCGTGATTTTATTCAAGAGGCGATAATCAATACAGGGTCTCAAGGAACCATCTTTTTTAGCAACAAAAAAGAACCCCGCTCCCAACGGTGAAGAAGATGGCCGAATATGCCCTTTCTCCAAAGACTCCTTAATATAGCTCCGCATGGCGGTATGTTCAGGCACAGACAGGTTGAAAAGTCGACCCTTAGGAAACTTACAGCCAGGAATCAAGTCAATAGCACAATCGCAGTCCCTGTGCGGTGGAAGGAAACTGGACTTGGGCTCATCGAATACATCCTGAAAATCAGACAAAAACTCTGGAATTTCAGAAGAGGAAGAAGAGGAGATTGACATCAAAGGAACATCATTATGAACCCTCTGACAACCCCAACTAGTCACAGACATGGACTTCCAATCCAACACAGGATTATGTACCTGCAACCACAGAAAACCCAGCACGATAGCATCATGCAAATTATGCAACACCAGAAATCGACAATCTTCCTTATGGGCTGGCGCCATGCGCATGGTCACCTGTGTCCAAAACTGGGGCTTATTTTTAGCCAAGGGTGTAGCATCAATGCCCCTTAAAGGAATAGGGTTCTGCAAAGGCTGCAAGGGAAAACCACAACGCCTGGCAAACTCAAAGTCCATTAAGTTCAAGGCGGCGCTTGAATCCACAAACGCCATGACAGAAAATGATGACAATGAGCAGATCAAGGACACAGATACAATTTAGGTTGTACAGTACTGATGGTAAATGAACTAGCGATCCTCTTTGTCCGCTTAGGACAGACTGAAATGACATGAGAAGCGTCGCCACAATAATAACACAACCCATTCTGACATCTGAATCCTTGTCGTTCCGTTCTAGACAGAATCCTATCACACTGCATTGGCTAAGGAATCTGCTCTGAGGACAACGCCACAGCGCGCACAGTTCTGCGCTCCCGCAAGCGCCGGTCAATCTGAATGGCCAGAGACATAGAATCACTCAGACCAGAAGGTGTGGGAAACCCCACCATAACATCTTTAACGGATTCAAAAAGACCCTTTCTGAAAATTGCCGCCAAAGCATCATTATTTCATTTAGTCAACACAGACCATTTTCTGAATTTCTGACAATACAATTCTGCCGCCTCTTGACCCTGAGACAGGGCCAACAAGGTCTTCTCAGCTTGATCCACAGAATTAGGTTCATCATATAATAATCCCAAAGCCTGAAAAAGGAGTCTATATTAAGCAAAGCCGGATTCCCATATTCTAGGGAAAACGCCCAATCCTGCGGGTCGCCACGCAGCAGGGAGATGACGATTTTTACCTGCTGAATGAAATCACCAGAGGATCGAGGTCTCAGAGCAAAAAACAGTTTACAGTTGTTTTTAAAACTCAAAAATTTGGACCTGTCACTAGTGTTGAGCATTCCGATACCGCAAGTATCGGGTATCGGCCGATACTTGCGGTATCGGAATTCCGATAGCGAATTCCGATACTTCCCGCGTATCGGATACCGGAATCGGAAGTTCCCAGAATTCAAACTGAACACAGCAGCCAATGAGGAATGAATGGAAGTGTGGGCACATCCTGTTTAGCATGGTGGGCATGTAAGTACTGGCAAGGCTGTGATTGGCTGCTGAAATTATGTCACTCTGCACTATAAAAAATGCTGCCGCCATTTTGCGCTCACTCTGCTGTGATTTCAGTTAGGGACAGGACGCTGTGTTCTAACTGAGGGCCAGTTGAGATAGCTAATTGCTTTATTTTGCTTTTCCAAGGCTAATTTAGCAAACGCTGTGTTCATTTGTTCAGTTCACCTTGCTCTTGCCTTGCAGTGCTGTTTTAACAGCGTTCTGCAAGGTCTCAGTGTGTTTGTGTGTGTGCAGCTCACTCTGTAGTCTGTGTGCAGCCATATACCAGGTTGTATTCAGCTCAGGGGGGGTTCACACTGCCTCACACAGTTCTATCCATTGTCCTTTTTGCTCATAGTGCAGCCTGCTGCACATTTTTTTCTAAAATTTCCTATTAGTGTCTTTCCACCCGTCTCCAGCCAAATAGTGTAAAAACACTAGATAGAATAACCTAGAGGGGGGTTTTTGGGCCTTGCAGCGCCGTTTACGGCTGTCTGCATGGTCTCCGTGTGAGCACAGCTCGCCCTGTAGTCTGTGTGCATCCACAGCCGGTTGTATTCAGCTCAGGGTTTGTCACTGCCTCATACTGTAAAATAACTTGTCCTTTTTTCAAATAGTGCAGCCTGTTGAAAAATTTTTTTTAAATTTCCTATTAGTGTCTTTCCACCAGTCTCCAGCAAAATAGTGGAAAAACACTAGATAGGATAACCTAGAGGAGGGTTTTTGGGCCTTGCAGCGCCGTTTACGGCTGTCTGCACGGTCTCTGTGTGAGCGCAGCTCACCCTGTAGTCTGTGTGCAGCCACAGCCCGTTGTATTCAGCTCAGGGTTTGTCACTGCCTCATACCGTTAAATAACTTGTCCTTTTTTTCAACTAGTGCAGCCTGTTTAAAAATTATTTAAAAATTTCCTATTAGTGTCTTTCCACCCGTCTCCAGCAAACTAGTGGAAAAACACTAGATAGGATAACCTAGAGGAGGGTTTTTGGGCCTTGCAGCGCCGTTTACGGCTGTCTGCACGGTCTCCGTGTGAGCGCAGCTCGCCTTGTAGTCTGTGTGCAGCCACAGCCCGTTGTATTCACCTCAGGGTTTGTCACTGCCTCATACCGTTAAAAAACTTTTCCTTTTTTTCAACTAGTGCAGCCTGTTTAAAAATTATTTAAAAAATTCCTATTAGTGTCTTTCCACCCGTCTCCAGCTAAATAGTGGAAAAACACTAGATAGGATAACCTAGAGGAGGGTTTTTGGGCCTTGCAGCGCCGTTTACGGCTGTCTGCACGATCTCCATGTGAGCGCAGCTCGCCCTGTAGTCTGTGTGCAGCGACAGCCCGTTGTATTCAGCTCAGGGTTTGTCACTGCCTCATACCGTTAAATAACTTTTCCTTTTTTTTCAACTAGTGCAGCCTGTTGAAAATTTTGTAAACAATTTCCTATTAGTGTCTTTCCACCCGTCTCCAGCAAAATAGTGGAAAAACACTAGATAGGATAACCTAGAGGAGGGTTTTTGGGCCTTGCAGCGCCGTTTACGGCTGTCTTCACGGTCTCCGTGTGAGTTAAACTCGCTCTGTAGCCCGATCTGCCCAAAAAAAAAAAGTAAAGTTCACCAAACACCACTTAACACTTGTGTAGGCCACATTTTATCAATAATAAAGTCTAGTCCACACTTTACAACATAAGTGTTTCTTACACCTGTTAGGAGGAGCATTTCAGGAATAAGCACACTAAGGCCTTAGTACTTTTCTGCTTATCTTTATCTGTCAACCAAGATGAAGAGGGCAGGGAGTAAGGGTCGTGGGCGTGGGCGTGGAGCAGGGAGAGGAGCAGGGAGAGGACGTGGTGATTCTGTGTCTGCTGCGGGCACCGGTGACTCACCATCACCCAGTTTCAGCAGGGAACAGTCCTTCATGCGCAGCTTTGTCGGAGAGCGCCGTGCACCGCTGCTGCGTGAAGATCAAATTGAAGCCATTGTCGGATGGATGGCAGCTAACGCATCGACTTCAATTAGTGCCACATCCTCTCAGGCACAGACCACTGGAGAGCAGCCATCTGTCTCTTCACCACCTGCCAAATTGGCCAGGCAGTCAGAGAGCCCAGGACAGGAGCCGTCTCTACTTCTGTTCTCTGAATCTCTTGGCTTGGAAACAGGGGGCCAGCCAAGCAGTATTGGAGAAATGGAAGAAGAGGCAGTGTGCAGTGATGCCCAACATCTTTGTCTCTCTGACTCAGAAGAGGCGGGTGGGTCAGTGCCTGCGGTGACCACAGCGCAGTACGCATCTGATGATGAAACTCAGGTGCCGCTTTCTGGTGCGTACTGTGCTGCCGAGACTACCCAGGAGGAGCAGTTGGTGGCAGAGGGTAGTGGAGATGATGAGGTCCTTGACCCATCGTGGCATGAGGAACAGGAAGGTGGTGGGAGCAGCTCAGAGGAAGAGATTCCCCTAACGGGCCAAAGAGGGAGGGGGAGGGGGAAGACTGCGGAGCCTGTAGCCTCCACTTTGGCACCAGTTAGGAGCCTGTCTCTTTCAAAAGCCAAAAAGGGCGCTCCCAAGACTTGCAGTGCCTGGTCCTTTTTTGACACAGTTGCAGATGACATTTGTTTTGTCAAATGCAAGCTGTGTCATCAGAAAGTAAAAAGAGGTAAAAGTGTCAGCAACCTCAATACCACAAATATGTGGAAACATGTGCGGACCAGGCACGCGGTGGAGTTCCAAAAACACACTGAAGACCTAGGCCAACCAACATCGGCAGCTACCACCTCTTCAGCTCGTGTTGCTTCTTCCTCCAGCTCACGCACAGCTGGTTCGGCTTCCTCCTTGGATCGCCATGGAAGAACCTCTGGCACTGTTGTCCAGAGACCTAGTGTAATTCCACCCACAGCACCACGTTCCCAGTCATCCTCACACTCCCAGCCTAGTCTACAGCCATCGGTAGTACAGGCATGGGAGAAAAGGCGGGCATTCTCGGCAAACCACCCCCGAGCACAGGCTCTGAATGCAGGCATTGCCAAACTTCTGTCCCTGGAAATGCTCTCATTCAGGCTGGTGGAGACTGACAGCTTCCGTGACTTGATGGCATTGGCAGTCCCACAGTACAAGGTGCCCAGCCGCTTTTACTTCAGCAGGCAAGCTGTCCCTGCCCTGCACAAGCATGTGGAGGGACAAATCAAACATGCGCTACTGAATGCCGTCAGTAGCAAGGTCCACCTCACCACCGATGCGTGGACCAGTCAACATGGACAGGGGCGATACCTTTCCGTCACTGCCCATTGGGTTAATGTTGTTGAGCCGGGTACAGACCGTGAGAGTGGCGCAGGACATGTCCTGCCCACTACAAGGATTGCAGGAATCAAGTCTGTACGCATTGACTCCTCCTCTTAGACCAGTTCCTCAGATTCCTCGCTGCAGGATCCTGTTACGACTGACATGAGCACAGCCGTGGCCAAACGTCAGCAGGCCGTCTTGAAATTAGTTTCTTTGGGGAATCGAAGCCACACAGCGCAGGAGCTCTGGAATGCCCTAAAGCAGGAGAGCGATGTGTGGTTTGTGCCAGCGAATCTCCAGCCAGGCATGGTAGTGTGTGACAATGGCCGAAATCTGGTGGCAGCTTTAGGCCTTGGCAACCTCACTCACATCCCATGTCTGGCACATGTGCTCAATTTTGTTGTGCAGAGTTTTCTGAGGGACTATCCGGATCTTGATGCACTTCTGCACAAGGCCCGCCTAGAGTGTGCTCACTTGCGGCGTTCCAGCTTGGCAAGATCCCGCATTGCTGCTCTGCAGCGTCGGTTTCGCCTTCCTGAACATCGCATCATATGTGACCTACCTACCAGGTGGAATTCCACGTTACATATGTTGGAGCGGTTGTGTGAGCAGCAGCAAGCAGTAATGGAGTACCAGCTGCATCAGGCGCAAAGAAGTCGCAGTCAGCGCCGCTCAGACTTCACAACCACAGAGTGGGCCAATATGAAGGACGTCTGCCAGGTTTTGCGTCCTTTTGATTATTCCACGCGGATGGCAAGTGCAGATGATGCACTAGTCAGCATGACTGTCCCCCTTATCTGCTTGCTTCAAGAAACCCTGCAAGGGATAAGGGATGATGTGGAAGAGGTGGAGGATGAGGAGTCACCTTTTCCATCAGGTTCTGGACAGTCAGCGCCACGTGGTTCCTCACAAAGGGGTCAGCAGGGGACCCTTTGTGAGGAGGATGAGGAGGAGTCAATGGACGAGGAAGAGCTACGTCCAGAGGAGGGAGTTCCACCATTGTCCAGTGGTCAGTGTGTACAGTGAGGGTGGGGTGATGAAGAGCGGGCAGAGATCATGTCTCAAGCAGGGGACAGCGTTTCTGGGCCAGTTGGCAGTCTGCAGCACATGGTTGAGTTCATGTTGCAGTGCCTGAGAGACGACCGCCGCATCGACCACATTCTCAACGTGCCTGATTATTGGGTGTACGCCCTCCTCGATCATCACTACCGTGAAAATGTCCAAAACCTCATCCCGGCGTTGACACGGGAGCGTAAAATGCGGGAGTACCACGACACACTGATGAATTCCATCATCTTCTCCAGTCCAAATGAGAGGAGTGCTGCTCGTGCTTTACAAAGCAGCTCAGTGCATCGAGGCAGTGGAGGAGGAGGCTCTGCACAAAGAGGGAGCAGAAGCAGTGCCTCTGCCCAAGGCAAGCCAAGTATGGCACAACTGTGGAAAACTTTTGTGTGCCCGCCCCAAATGTCTACACCATCACCGGCGGCTCCAGTCAGCAGGAGGCAACGGTTCCATCAGATGGTGACAGACTACATGGCTTGCCCTCTTAGTGTACTCCCAGACGGCTCTTCCTTTTTCAAGTTTTGGGTCTCTAAGCTGGATACCTGGCCAGAGCTAAGCCAGTATGCATTGGAGGTGCTGGCTTGCCCTGCGGCTAATGTCTTATCGGAACGTGTCTTTAGTGCTGCAGGTGATGTACTAACAGACCGTCGCATGCGACTATCCTCCGATAACGTTGACCGGCTTACTTTCCTGAAAATGAACCAGGCCTGGATCTCGCAGGAATTTGCCACTCCTCTGCCTGATTAAGTAATTGGGTGTCATCCAGGTCTCCTGATGTGTTCATCTTTCTACCACCTGAACTGCTATTCCTGGGCTCCAACACCGCCAGTTGCGGCTCAGAAGTGCAGGCTGCACAGTCTAAACATACGACCCAGTGTTATTGGGTTTCAGTAACGTCAGCTGATCCCCAGCTGTGTAGCCGGCAATGTGTCCTGCGACCGCCACGCTGGCACAACAACCTAAATGTAAGGGAACCTGTCCCCCCCCTCGGCGTTTGTTACTGAAAGAGCCATCTTGTGCAGCAGTAATGTTGCACAAGGAAAAGGTAGCTCTTTTATTTTAGCTCCTTGCACATGCAGAACTTAACACTTATAAAATGTGTTCACTGATACCGTTATACCGTCCCGGAGCTGGGACTTTCCTTCATAATGTGACGCAGCACAGCTGTCATTCCTACCCCCTTGGTGCCATGCGCTGCCTCCTCAGCGTTGTTTTAAGCTGTCACGGAGTCTGCGCTGTTCTGTTATCCCTTGGCCATGGCCAGTTTGCGCTGCCTGTCTTCTGACATAATTTGGTGTCAGGATGGCTGCGCCTGTGCACTCGCGCTGCCCGAGAACCCGCCTCGCAGTGTCTTCTGATTGAATAACACTGCGAGCCTGGGATCCATGGGCATGCTCAGTGCATATCTTCACCTCGGGCTCTCGCCCATCTCCCTCCGCCTTCTTTAGACTGTGCGCCGTCAGCTGATCCCTAATAGCATGCCACGGCCGTGACGCCGCACAGTCTGAAGAAGAGGGAAGGAGGGGAGTGAGAGTCGAGGATATGCACTGTGCATGTCCATGGATCCAAGGCCCGCAGTGGGATTACAATAGACGACACTGCGAGGTGAGATCTGGAGCAGCGTGGACGCACAGGCACTGACAGCCTGACACCAAATTATGTCAGAAGACAGGCAGCGCTAATTGGGCATGGCCAAGGGATAACAGAACAGTGCAGGCTCCGTGACAGCTTAAAACAACGCTGAGGAGGCAGCGCACAGCACCAAGGGGATAGGAATGACAGCTGTGCTGCGTCCCATTACGAAGGAAATTCCCACCTCCGGTACGGTTTTACGGTATAAGGGGACACATTTTTAGTGTTTACTTCTGTGTTTGCAAGGAGCATAATTAAAAGAGCAACCTTTTCCTTTTGCATCCTTAGTGCTGCACAAGATGGCTCTTTCAGCTACAAACGTCTTGGGGGGGGTTAAAGGTTCCCTTTCAACTTGCTCCAATCAGGCTTCGGCCTACACTCTGTTCCTCTGCTCCTCCTGCTGTCCCTGGGCTCTAACATCGCCAGTTGGTGCCTGGAAGTGCTGTCTGCACAGTCAACAGTCGCTCCTCTGTTATTGGGGTTCAGTAACGTCAGCAGATCCCCAGCTGTGTGTGCGGCAATACCTCCAATCTGCTCCTCCTGCTGTCCCTGGGCTCTAACACCGCCAGTTGGTGCCTGGAAGTGCTGTCTGCACAGTCAACAGTCGCTCCTCTGTTATTGGGGTTCAGTAACGTCAGCTGATCCCCAGCTGTGTGTGCGGCAATACCTCCAATCTGCTCCTCCTGCTGTCTCTGGGCTCTAACACCGCCAGTTGGTGCCTGGAAGTGCTGTGTGCACAGTCAACAGTCGCTCCTCTGTTATTGGGGTTCAGTAACGTCAGCTGATCCCCAGCTGTGTATCCGGCAACGTGTCATGCGACCGCCACGCTGGCACAACTAAAATGTAAGGGGACCTGCCCCCCCCCCCCCCCCCAGGCGTTTGTTACTGAAAGAGCCACCTTGTGCAGCACTAATACTGCACAAGGAAAAGGTCGCTCTTGAAATTATGCTCCTTGCAAACGCTGAACTACACACTCATGTAATGTGTCCCCTCACACCGTCCAACCGTCCTGGACGTGGGACTTTCCTTTGTAATGTGACGCAGCACAGCCGTCATTGCTACCCCCTTGGCACCGTGCGCTGCCTCCTTAGCGTTGTTTGATTCCGTCATGGACCCTGCGCTGTTATGTTATCTCTTGGCCATGCACAGTTTGCGCTGCCCGTCCTCTGACATCATTTGTTGTCGTCCTGGCTGCGCCTGTGCGTCCACGCTGCCCGAAATCCCACCTCGCAGTGTCGTCTAATGTGATCCCACGGTGGGCCTGGTATCCATGGCCATGCGCAGTGCATATACTAGCCTCTCACTCCCCTTCTTCACGCTTCTTCAGACTAGGCGGCGTCAGCTGATCACTAATAGCATGCCACGGCCGTGACGCCGCACAGTCTGAAGAAGCAGGAAGGAGGTGAGTGAGAGGCGATGATATGCACTGCGCATGCCCATGGATCCCTGGCCCGCAGTGGGATTACATTAGATGACACTGCGAGGTTGGATCTCGGGCAGCTTGGACGCACAGGCACTGCCAGCCTGACACCTAAATGATGTCAGAAGACGGGCACCGCTAACTGTACATGGCCAAGGGATAACATTACAGCGCGGGCTCCGTGACAGAACCAAACAATGTTGAGGAGGTGGCGCACGGCATCAAGGGGGTTGGAATGACGGCTGTGCTGTGTCACATTACAAAGGAAAGTCCCACTTCCGGGACGGTTTGACGGTGTGAGGGGACACATTATATGAGTGTGTACTTCAGCGTTTGCAAGGAGCATAATTTTAGGAGCCACCATTTTCCATGTGCAGTATTACTGCTGTACAAGATGGCTCTTTCAGCAACAAATGCCTGGGGGGGGGGTTAAAGGTTCCCTTTCAACTTGCTCCACTGCAGGCTTCGGCCTACACTATGCTCCTCTTTGATTCCCTGGGTTTCAACACTGTCAGTTGCCACCTGGAAGTGTTGTCTACACAGAAAAAACACTAGCTGATGTGTCAGTGGGGTTCAGCACCGCCAGCTGTTCCCCTGCTGTGTAGTCGGCAACGTGTCCAGCACAAGCCACGCTGGCACAACAGAACAAAAGCTGCCACCAGTGCAGGCTTCGGCCTACACTCTGCTCCTCTCCTCCTCCTGCTGACCCTGGGCTCTAACACCGCCAGTTTTTGCCCGGAATTGCTAGCTGCACAGAGAAAAACACCAGCCAATGTGTTAGTGGGGTTCAGCACTGCCAGCTGTTCCCCTGCTGTGTAGCCGGCAACGTGACCTGCAAACGCCACGCAGGCACATGAACTGAAATTAAAGGGAACCAGCCCCCACCCCAAGGTGTTTCTATGTATAACAGCTACCTTGTACAGCAGTAATGCTGCATTTGTACAAGGTGGCTGACTTTTTCTCCTTGCCAACGTGGAACTCAACACGTACAAAATGTGTCTCATTGAGACCATTCCACTGTCCCTGAGGTGTGACTTTCCTTTCTAATGGTACGCAGCACCACACTTGGTAGCGCTGCCCATCTTCTGACATCATTGGTTGGCTGCCTGTGCCTGTGCGTCCGCCCTGCCCGACACAACCCCCCTCGTTGTCTCATATATTTTGGCTGCGAGGGTGTGATTGATGGGCATGTGCAGTGCATATGTTCGCCTGTCTTAACTCATCTCCTTCCGCCTTCTTCAGACTGTGCGGCCTCATGGCCGTGGTAGGCGATAAGGGATCAGCTGAGGCCGCCCAGTCTGAAGCAGGTGTAAGGACATGTGTGAGCGGCAAACATATTTACTGCACAAGGCCACGAATCCCAGCCACGCAGTGTGATTTTTTGAAAACACACTGCGGGTCTGGGATTCATGTCCATCGCTAACCGCAACGGCCGACATGAAATGAGGACAGAAGACAGGCAGCGCTCACAGCGCAAGGCCAAGAGATCACAATAGCGCAGACTCCTGTACAGCAAATAACAACGCTCAGGAGGCTGCGCCCATGCACCAAGGTGTTATTTTGGACACCTGTGCTGCGTCTCCTTAAAAAGACAAGTCACGCCTCCAATACAGAACTGAACTACTGTTCAATGGGCTAAATTGTGTACGTCTTTCATTCTGCGTGTGCAATGAGCAAAACTTAAAGAGCAACCTTTAACTTGTGGAGCTTTACTGCTGCACAAGGTGTGGCTCTTCAACATTGTAACACCTGAGGGTGGGTTAAAGGTTACCTTTGAAATTGGTTCAAGTAGGCTTTGGCCTACACTCTGCTCCTCCTGCAGACCCTGGGCTCTAACTACGCCAGTTGGGGCCCGGAAGTGCTGGCTGCACAGAGAAAAACACCCACCATTGTGTTAGTGGGGTTCAGCACCGCCAGCTGTTCCCCTGCTGTGTAGCCGGCATCGTGTCCAGCACAAGCCACGCTGGCACAACAGACCAAAAGCTGACACCAGTGCAGGCTTCGGCCTACACTCTGCTCCTCTCCTCCTCCTGCTGCCCCTGGGCTACAACACCGCCAGTTGTAGCCTGGAAGTGCTAGCTGCACAGAGAAAAACACCAGCCAATGTGTTAGTGGGGTTCAGCACCGCCAGCTGTTCCCCTGCTGTGTAGCCGGTATCGTGTCCTGCACAAGCCACGCTGGCACAACTGACCAAAAGCTGCCACCAGTGCAGGCCTCGGCCTACACTTTGCTCCTCTCCTCCTCCTGCTGCCCCTGGGCTATAACACCGCCAGTTTTTGCCCGGACGTGCTAGCTGCACAGACAAAAACACCAGTCAATGTGTCAGTGGGGTTCAGCACCGCCACCTGTTCCCCTGCTGTGTAGCTGGCAACGTGTCCTGCAAACGCCATGCAGGCACCTGAACTGAAATTAAAGGGAACCTGGCCCCACCCCCCCAGGTGTTTCTATGTATAACAGCCACCTTGTACAGCAGTACTGCTGCATTTGTACAAGGTGGCTGACTTTTTCTCCTTGCCCACGTTTAATTAAACACGTACTAAATGTGTCTCATTGAGACCATTCCACTGTCCCAGAGGTGTGACTTTCCTTTCTAATGATACGCAGCACCACCCTTGGTAGAGCTGCCCGTCTTTTGACATCATTGGTTGGCTGCCTGTGCCTGTGCGTCCGCCCTGCCCGACACAACCCCCCTCGTTGTCTCATATATTTTGGCTGCGAGGGTGTGATTGATGGGCATGTGCAGTGCATATGTTCGCCTGTCTTAACTCATCTCCTTCCGCCTTCTTCAGACTGTGCGGCCTCATTGCCGTGGTAGGCGATAAGGGATCAGCTGAGGCCGCCCAGTCTGAAGCAGGTGTAAGGACATGTGTGAGCGGCAAACATATTTACTGCACAAGGCCACGAATCCCAGCCACGCAGTGTGAATTTTTGAAAACACACTGCGGGTCTGGGATTCATGTCCATCGCTAACCGCAACGGCCGACATGAAATGAGGTCAGAAGACAGGCAGCGCTCACAGCGCATGGCCAAGGGATCACAAGAGCGCAGACTCCTGTACAGCAAATAACAACGCTCAGGAAGCTGCGCCCATGCACCAAGGTGTTATTTTGGACACCTGTGCTGCGTCTCCTTAAAAAGACAAGTCATGCCTCCACTACTGTTTGACAGTATAATGGGCTAAATAGTGTACGTGTTTCATTCTGCGTGTGAAAGGAGCAAAATTAATAGAGCAACCTTTTACTTGTGCAGCATTAATGCTGCACAAGGTGTGGCTCTTGTACCTTGCAACACCTGAGGGTGGGTTAAAGGTTACCTTTGGAATTGGTTCAACTAGGCTTCGGCCTACACTCTGCTCCTCTCCTCCTCCTGCTGACCATGGGCTCTAACACCGCTAGTTTTTGCCCGGAAATGCTAGCTGCACAGAGAAAAACACCAGCCAATGTGTTAGTGGGGTTCAGCACCGCCAGCTGTTCCCCTGCTGTGTAGCCGGCATCGTGTCCAGCACAAGCCACGCTGGCACAACTGACCAAAAGCTGCCACCAGTGCAGGCTTCGGCCTACACTCTGCTCCTCTCCTCCTCCTGCTGCCCCTGGGCTATAACACCACCAGTTGTAGCCTGGAAGTGCTAGCTGCACAGAGAAAAACACCAGCCAATGTGTTAGTTGGGTTCAGCACCGCCATCTGTTCCCCGGCTGTGTAGCCGGCATCATGCCCAGCACAAGCCACGCTGGCACAACTGACCAAAAGCTGCCACCAGTGCAGGCTTCGGCCTACACTCTGCTCCTCTCCTCCTCCTGCTGACCATGGGCTCTAACACCGCTAGTTTTTGCCCGGAAATGCTAGCTGCACAGAGAAAAACACCAGCCAATGTGTTAGTGGGGTTCAGCACCGCCAGCTGTTCCCCTGCTGTGTAGCCGGCATCGTGTCCAGCACAAGCCACGCTGGCACAACTGACCAAAAGCTGCCACCAGTGCAGGCTTCGGCCTACACTCTGCTCCTCTCCTCCTCCTGCTGCCCCTGGGCTATAACACCGCCAGTTGTAGCCTGGAAGTGCTAGCTGCACAGAGAAAAACACCAGCCAATGTGTTAGTTGGGTTCAGCACCGCCAGCTGTTCCCCTGCTGTGTAGCCGGCATCATGTCCAGCACAAGCCACGCTGCCACAACTGACCAAAAGCTGCCACCAGTGCAGTCTTTGGCCTACACTCTGCTCCTCTCCTCCTCCTGCTGCCCCTGGGCTATAACACCGCCAGTTGTAGCCTGGAAGTGCTAGCTGCACAGAGAAAAACACCAGCCAATGTGTTAGTTGGGTTCAGCACCGCCATCTGTTCCCCGGCTGTGTAGCCGGCATCGTGTCCAGCACAAGCCACGCTGGCACAACTGACCAAAAGCTGCCACCAGTGCAGGCTTCGGCCTACACTCTGCTCCTCTCCTCCTCCTGCTGACCCTGGGCTCAAACACCGCCAGTTTTTGCCCGGACATGCTAGCTGCACAGAGAAGAACACCAGCCAATGTGTTAGTGGGGTTCAGCACCGCCAGCTGTTCCCCTGCTGTGTAGCCGGCAACGTGACCTGCAAACGCCACGCAGGCACCTGAACTGAAATTGAAGGGAGCCTGCCCCCCACCCCCAGGTGTTTCTATGTATAACAGCCACCTTGTACAGCAGTAATGCTGCATTTGTACAAGGTGGCTGACTTTTTTTCCTTGCCCACGTGGAACTCAACACATACAAAATGTGTCTCATTGAGACCATTCCACTGTCCCTGAGGTGTGACTTTCCTTTCTAATGATACGCAGCACCCCCCTTGGTAGCGCTTCCCGTCTTCTGACATCAATGGTTGGCTGGCTGCGCCTGTGTGTCCGCCCTGCCTGAAACAATGCTCCTCGTTGTCTTACTTATTTTGACTGCGAGGGTGTGATTGATGGGCACGGGCAGTGCATATCTTCGCCTGTCTTTACTCATCTCCTTCCGCCTGCTTCAGACTGTGCGGCCTCATGGCCGCGGCATGCGAGAAGGGATCAGCTGAGGCCGCCCAGTCTGATGCAGGTGTAAGGACATGAGTGACAGGCGAAAAAATTTTCTGCGCAAGGTTACGAATCCCAGCCCCGTAGTGTGACTTAAAGAAAAGACACTGCGGGTCTGGGTTTCATGGCCATCGCTAACCGCACCGGCCAACATGAAATGAAGTCAGAAGACAGGCAGCGCTCACAGCGCATGGCCAAGTGATAACAAGAGCGCAGACTCCTGTACAGCAAATAACAACGCTCAGGAAGCTGCGCCCATGCACCAAGGTGTTATTTTGGACACCTGTGCTGCGTCTCCTTAAAAAGACAAGTCACGCCTCCACTACTGTTTGACAGTATAATGGGCTAAATAGTGTATGTGTTTTATTCAGCGTGTGCAAGGAGCAAAATTAATAGAGCAACCTTTTACTTGTGCAGCATTAATGCTGCACAAGGTGTGGCTCTTGTACCTTGCAACACATGAGGAGGGGTTAAAGGTTACCTTTGAAATTGGTTCAACTAGGCTTCAGCCTACACTCTGCTCCTCTCCTCCTCCTGCTGACCCTGGGCTCTAACACCGCTAGTTTTTGCCCGGAAGTGCTAGCTGCACAGAGAAAAACACCAGCCAATGTGTTAGTGGGGTTCAGCACCGCCAGCTGTTCCCCTGCTGTGTAGCCGGCATCGTGTCCAGCACAAGCCACGCTGGCACAACCGACCAAAAGCTGCCACCAGTGCAGGCTTCGGCCTACACTCTGCTCCTCTCCTCCTCCTGCTGACCCTGGGCTCAAACACCGCTAGTTTTTGCCCGGAAGTGCTAGCTGCACAGAGAAAAACACCAGCCAATGTGTTAGTGGGGTTCAGCACCGCCAGCTGTTCCCCTGCTGTGTAGCCGGCAACGTGACCTGCAAACGCCACACAGGCACATGAACTGAAATTGAAGGAAGCCTGCCCCCCACCCCCAGGTGTTTCTATGTATAACAGCCACCTTGTACAGCAGTACTGCTGCATTTGTACAAGGTGGCTGACTTTTTCTACTTGCCCATGTGGAACTCAACACGTACAAAATGTGTCTCATTAGAGACCATTACAATGTCCCTGAGGTGTGACTTTCCTTTTTAATGACACGCAGCACCCCCATTGTTAGCGCTGCCCGTCTTCTGACATCATTGGTTGGCTGGCTGTGCCTGTGCGTCCGCCCTGCCCGACACAACGCCCCTCGTTGTCTCATATATTTTGACTGCGAGGGTGTGATTGATGGGCACGAGCAGTGCATATCTTCGCCTGTCTTCACTCCCCTCCTTCCGCCTTCTTCAGACTGTGCGGCCTCATGGCCGTGGCAGGCGATAAGGGATCAGATGAGGCCGCCCAGTCTGAAGCAGGTGTAAGGACATGTGTGAGCGGCGAACATATTTACTGCACAAGGCCACGAATCCCAGCACCGCAGTGTGACTTTATGAAAAGGCACTGTGGGTCTGGGATTTATGGCCATCATTAACCCCGCATCGGCCAACATGAAATGAGGTCATAAGACGGGCTGCGCTAACAGGGTATTGCCAAGGGATAACACAAGAGCGCAGACTACTGTACTGCAAATAACAACGCTCAGGAATCTGCGCCCAGCACCTAGGTGTAAATTTTGACACCTGTGCTGCGTCTTCTTAAAAAGACAAGTCACGCCTCCACTACTGTTTGACAGAATAATGGGATAAATAGTGTACGTGTTTGATTCAGCGTGTGCAAGGAGCAAAATTAAGGGAGCAACCTTTTACTTGTGCAGCATTAATGCTGCACAAGGTGTGGCTCTTGTACATTGCAACACCTGAGGGGGGGTTAAAGGTTACCTTTGATATTGGTTCAACTAGGCTTCGGCCTACACTCTGCTCCTCTCCTCCTCCTGCTGACCCTGGGCTCTAACACCGCTAGTTTTTGCCCAGAAGTGCTAGCTGCACAGAGAAAAACACCAGCCAATGTGTTAGTGGGGTTCAGCACCGCCAGCTGTTCCCCTGCTGTGTAGCCGGCATCGTGTCCAGCACAAGCCACGCTGGCACAACCGACCAAAAGCTGCCACCAGTGCAGGCTTCGGCCTACACTCTGCTCCTCTCCTCCTCCTGCTGACCCTGGGCTCAAACACCACTAGTTTTTGCCCGGAAGTGCTAGCTGCACAGAGAAAAACACCAGCCAATGTGTTAGTGGGGTTCAGCACCGCTAGCTGTTCCCCTGCTGTGTAGCCGGCAACGTGACCTGCAAATGCCACGCAGGCACATGAACTGAAATTGAAGGAAGCCTGCCCCCCACCCCCAGGTGTTTCTATGTATAACAGCCACCTTGTACAGCAGTACTGCTGCATTTGTACAAGGTGGCTGACTTTTTCTACTTGCCCACGTGGAACTCAACACATACAAAATGTGTCTCATTGAGACCATTCCACTGTCCCTGAGGTGTGACTTTCCTTTCTAATGATACGCAGCACCATCCTTGGTAGCGCTTCCCGTCTTTTGACATCATTGGTTAGCTGGCTGCGCCTGTGCGTCCGCCCTGCTCGAAACAACGCCCCTCGGTTTCTTATTTATTTTGTCAGCGAGGGTGTGGTTTATGGGCACGAGCAGTGCATATGTTCGCCTGTCGTCACTCATCTCCTTCCGCCTTCTTCAGACTGTGCAGCCTCATGGCCGCGGCATGCGAGAACGGATCAGCAGAGGCCGCCCAGTCTGAAGCAGGTGTAAGGACGTGTGTGAGTGGCAAAAATATTTACTGCTCAAGGCCACGAATCCCAGCACCGCAGTGTGACTTTATGAAAAGGCACTGTGGGTCTGGGATTTATGGCCATCGTTAACCGCACCGGCCAACATGAAATGAGGTCATAAGACGGGCAGCGCTAACAGGGCATTGCCAAGGGATAACAAGAGCGCAGACTCCTGTACAGCAAATAACAACGCTCAGGAAGCTGCACCAAGCACCAAGTCGTTATTTGGGACACCTGTGCTGCGTCTCCTTAAAAAGACAAGTCACGCCTCCACTACAGTTTGACTGTAGAATGGGCTAAATTGTGTACGTCTTTCATTCAGCGTGTGCAATTAGACAAATTAATAGAGCAACCTTTGACTTGTGCAGCATTAATACTGCACAAGGTGTGTCTCTTGTACTTTGTAACACCTGAGGGGGGGTTAAAGGTTTCCTTTGAAATTGGTTCAACTAGGCTTCAGCCTACTCTCTGCTCCTCTCCTCCTCCTGCTGCCCCTGGGCTCTAACACCGCTAGTTTTTGCCCGGAAGTGCTAGCTGCACAGAGAAAAACACCCGCCATTGTGTCAGTGGGGTTCAGCAACGCCAGCTGTTCCCACACTGTGTAGCCAGCAAAGTGTCCTGCAAACGCAACGCAGACACAAAGCTGCCTCCAGTGCAGGCTTCGGCCTACACTCTGCTCCCCCTGCTTACCATTTGCTCCAACACCGCTAGTTGGGGCTCTAGGAAGACAATCTTTAATAGGCAACGCATCCGGGTTCCAGCACCGCCAGCTGGTTCTCGGCAGTGTTTTTGTCACGGGTACTCCCTCGTGCCCAGCCTGGTTCCAGCACCGTCAGCTGTTTCCGGGTAGTGTCAAGCTCACTGAGACGCCTATGCTTGCCCCGTCGTGTTGCGGTCGATTTAGCCAACTCCAGGGTGCCTCCAGTTTAGGAGCTTCCTATGTGGGCTGCGTGAATTGGTAGTCAAGGCTGGTTCTGTAGTGCCAGTAGGCCAAGCTCCCCCTGTAGGACTGTTGAGGTTCGGTAACTGCGGCTGCCTCGCGGCCTAGCTGTTCTCTCCTCTCCTGTGGACCTTCGGGTCCACCACCTGGTTCCAGCACCGTCAGCTGGTTCCGGGCCGAGCCTTTGGCTTAGGTGCCTCCTCCTGGGTATCAGAGTTCCGCCAACATCAGGCGGTCCTTGGTAGTGCTTCTAAGCGCAGGCACCTACAGCTTAGTAACCGGGTTCCAGCACCGTCAGCTGGTCCTCGGCCGTGCCATTGGCTCTTGCACACTGGGGCAACGCATCCGGGTTCCAGCACCGCCAGCTGGTTCTCAGCAGTGTTTTTGTCACGGGTACTCCCTCGTGCCCAGCCTGGTTCCAGCACCGTCAGCTGTTTCCGGGTACTGTCAAACTCACTGAGACACCTATCCGTTGCCCCGTCGTGTTGCGGTCGAGTTAGCCAACTCCAGGGTGCCTCCAGTTTAGGAGCTTCCTATGTGGGCTGCGTGAATTGGTAGTCAAGGCTGGTTCTGTTGTGCCAGTAGGCCAAGCTCCCCCTGTAGGACTGTTGGGGTTCGGTAACTGCGGCTGCCTCGCGGCCTAGCTGTTCTCTCCTCTCCTGTGGACCTTCGGGTCCACCACCTGGTTCCAGCACCGTCAGCTGGTTCCGGGCCGAGCCTTTGGCTTAGGTGCCTCCTCCTGGGTATCCGAGTTCCGCCAACGTCAGGCGGTCCTTGGTAGTGCTTTTAAGCGCAGGCACCTACAGCTTAGTAACCGGGTTCCAGCACCGTCAGCTGGTCCTCGGTCGTGCCATTGGCTCTTGCACACTGGGGCGACGCATCGGGTTCCAGCACCGCCAGCTGGTTCTCGGCAGTGTTTTTGTCACGGGTACTCCCTCGTGCCCAACCTGGTTCCAGCACCGTCAGCTGTTTCCGGGTAGTGTCAAGCTCACTGAGAAGCCTATGCTTGCCCCGTCGTGTTGTGGTCGGGTTAGCCAACTCCAGGGTGCCTCCAGTTTAGGAGCTTCCTATGTGGGCTGCGTGAATTGGTAGTCAAGGCTGGTTCTGTAGTGCCAGTAGGCCAAGCTCCCCCTGTAGGACTGTTGGGGTTCGGTAACTGCGGCTGCCTCGCGGCCTAGCTGTTCTCTCCTCTCCTGTGGACCTTCGGGTCCACCACCTGGTTCCAGCACCGTCAGCTGGTTCCGGGCCGAGCCTTTGGCTTAGGTGCCTCCTCCTGGGTATCCGAGTTCCGCCAACGTCAGGCGGTCCTTGGTAGTGCTTTTAAGCGCAGGCACCTACAGCTTAGTAACCGGGTTCCAGCACCGTCAGCTGGTCCTCGGTCGTGCCATTGGCTCTTGCACACTGGGGCAACGCATCCGGGTTCCAGCACCGCCAGCTGGTTCACGGCAGTGTTTTTGTCACGGGTACTCCCTCGTGCCCAGCCTGGTTCCAGCACCGTCAGCTGTTTCCGGGTAGTGTCAAGCTCACTGAGACGCCTATGCTTGCCCCGTCGTGTTGCGGTTGGGTTAGCCAATTCCAGGGTGCCTCCAGTTTCGGAGCTTCCTATGTGGGCTGCGTGAATTGGTAGTCAAGGCTGGTTCTGTAGTGCCAGTAGGCCAAGCTCCCCCTGTAGGACTGTTGGGGTTCGGTAACTGCGGCTGCCTCGCGGCCTAGCTGTTCTCTCCTCTCCTGTGGACCTTCGGGTCCACCACCTGGTTCCAGCACCGTCAGCTGGTTCCGGGCCGAGCCTTTGGCTTAGGTGCCTCCTCCTGGGTATCCGAGTTCCGCCAACGTCAGGCGGTCCTTGGTAGTGCTTTTAAGCGCAGGCACCTACAGCTTAGTAACCGGGTTCCAGCACCGTCAGCTGGTCCTCGGTCGTGCCATTGGCTCTTGCACACTGGGGCAACGCATCCGGGTTCCAGCACCGCCAGCTGGTTCACGGCAGTGTTTTTGTCACGGGTACTCCCTCGTGCCCAGCCTGGTTCCAGCACCGTCAGCTGTTTCCGGGTAGTGTCAAGCTCACTGAGACGCCTATGCTTGCCCCGTCGTGTTGCGGTTGGGTTAGCCAATTCCAGGGTGCCTCCAGTTTCGGAGCTTCCTATGTGGGCTGCGTGAATTGGTAGTCAAGGCTGGTTCTGTAGTGCCAGTAGGCCAAGCTCCCGCTGTAGGACTGTTGGGGTTCGGTAACTGCGGCTGCCTCGCGGCCTAGCTGTTCTCCCCTCTCCTGTGGACCTTCTGGTCCACCACCTGGTTCCAGCACCGTCAGCTGGTTCCAGGCAGAGCCTTTGGCTTAGGTGCCTCCTCCTGGGTATCCGAGTTCCGCCAACGCCAGGCGGTCCTTGGTAGTGCTTTTAAGCGCGGGCACCTACAGCTTAGTAACCGGGTTCCAGCACCGTCAGCTGGTCCTCGGTCGTGCCATTTGCTCTTGCCCACTGGGGCAACGCATCCGGGTTCCAGCACCGCCAGCTGGTTCTCGGCAGTGTTTCTGTCACGGGTACTCCCTCTTGCCCAGCCTGGTTCCAGTACCGTCAGCTGTTTCCGGGTACTGTCAAACTCACTGAGACACCTATGCGTTGCCCCGTCGTGTTGCGGTCGAGTTAGCCAACTCCAGGGTGCCTCCAGTTTAGGAGCTTCCTATGTGGGCTGCGTGAATTGGTAGTCAAGGCTGGTTCTGTTGTGCCAGTAGGCCAAGCTCCCGCTGTAGGACTGTTGGGGTTCGGTAACTGCGGCTGCCTCGCGGCCTAGCTGTTCTCCCCTCTCCTGTGGACCTTGTGGTCCACCACCTGGTTCCAGCACCGTCAGCTGGTTCCGGGCCGAGCCTTTGGCTTAGGTGCCTCCTCCTGGGTATCCGAGTTCCGCCAACGCCAGGCGGTCCTTGGTAGTGCTTTTAAGCGCAGGCACCTACAGCTTAGTAACCGGGTTCCAGCACCATCTGCTGGTTCTCGGTCGTGCCATTGGCTCTTGCACACTGGGGCAACGCATCCGGGTTCCATCACCACCAGCTGGTTCTCGGCAGTGTTTTTGTCACAGGTACTCCCTCGTGCCCAGCCTGGTTCCAGCACCGTCAGCTGTTTCCAGGTACTGTCAAACTCACTGAGACACCTATGCGTTGCCCCGTCGTGTTGCGGTCGAGTTAGCCAACTCCAGGGTGCCTCCAGTTTAGGAGCTTCCTATGTGGGCTGCGTGAATTGGTAGTCAAGGCTGGTTCTGTAGTGCCAGTAGGCCAAGCTCCCGCTGTAGGACGGTTGAGGTTCGGTAACTGCGGCTGCCTCGCGGCCTAGCTGTTCTCCCCTCTCCTGTGGACCTTGTGGTCCACCACCTGGTTCCAGCACCGTCAGCTGGTTCCGGGCCGAGCCTTTGGCTTAGGTGCCTCCTCCTGGGTATCCGAGTTCCGCCAACGCCAGGCGGTCCTTGGTAGTGCTTTTAAGCGCAGGCACCTACAGCTTAGAAACCGGGTTCCAGCACCGTCTGCTGGTCCTCGGTCGTGCCATTGGCTCTTGCACACTGGGGCAACGCATCCGGGTTCCAGCACCGCCAGCTGGTTCTCGGCAGTGTTTTTGTCACGGGTACTCCCTCGTGCCCAGCCTGGTTCCAGCACCGTCAGCTGTTTCCGGGTACTGTCAAACTCACTGAGACACCTATGCGTTGCCCCGTCGTGTTGCGGTCGAGTTAGCCAACTCCAGGGTGCCTCCAGTTTAGGAGCTTCCTATGTGGGCTGCGTGAATTGGTAGTCAAGGCTGGTTCTGTAGTGCCAGTAGGCCAAGCTCCCCCTGTAGGACCGTTGGGGTTCGGTAACTGCGGCTGCCTCGCAGCCTAGCTGTTCTCCCCTCTCCTGTGGACCTTGTGGTCCACCACCTGGTTCCAGCACCGTCAGCTGGTTCCAGGCAGAGCCTTTGGCTTAGGTGCCTCCTCCTAGGTATCCGAGTTCCGCCAACGCCAGGCGGTCCTTGGTAGCGCTTTTAAGCGCAGGCACCTACAGCTTAGTAACCAGGTTCCAGCACCGTCAGCTGGTCCTCGGTCGTGCCATTGGCTCTTGCACACTGGGGCAACGCATCCGGGTTCCAGCACCGCCAGCTGGTTCTCTGCAGTGTTTTTGTCACGGGTACTCCCTCGTGCCCAGCCTGGTTCCAGCACCGTCAGCTGTTTCCGGGTAGTGTCAAGCTCAATGAGACGCCTATGCGTTGCCCCGTCGTGTTGCGGTCGAGTTAGCCAACTCCAGGGTGCCTCCAGTTTAGGAGCTTCCTATGTGGGCTGCGTGAATTGGTAGTCAAGGCTGGTTCTGTAGTGCCAGTAGGTCAAGCTCCCGCTGTAGGACTGTTGGGGTTCGGTAACTGCGGCTGCCTCGCGGCCTAGCTGTTCTCCCCTCTCCTGTGGACCTTGTGGTCCACCACCTGGTTCCAGCACCGTCAGCTGGTTCCGGGCCGAGCCTTTGGCTTAGGTGCCTCCTCCTGGGTATCCGAGTTCCGCCAACGCCAGGCGGTCCTTGGTAGTGCTTTTAAGCGCAGGCACCTACAGCTTAGTAACCGTGTTCCAGCACCGTCAGCTGGTCCTCGGTCGTGCCATTGGCTCTTGCACCCTGGGGCAACGCATCCGGGTTCCAGCACCGCCAGCTGGTTCTCGGCAGTGTTTTTGTCACAGGTACTCCCTCGTGCCCCGCCTGGTTCCAGCACCGTCAGCTGTTTCCGGGTACTGTCAAACTCACTGAGACACCTATGCGTTGCCCCGTCGTGTTGCGGTCAAGTTAGCCAACTCCAGGGTGCCTCCAGTTTAGGAGCTTCCTATGTGGGCTGCGTGAATTGGTAGTCAAGGCTGGTTCTGTAGTGCCAGTAGGCCAAGCTCCCCCTGTAAGACTGTTGGGGTTCGGTAACTGCGGCTGCCTCGCGGCCTAGCTGTTCTCTCCTCTCCTGTGGACCTTCGGGTCCACCACCTGGTTCCAGCACCGTCAGCTGGTTCTCGGCAGTGTCTTTTGCTCTTGTACCTTCTGCTCCCCATCCTGGTTCCAGTACCGTCAGCTGGTTCCGGGCAGAGCCTTTGGCTTAGGTGCCTCCTTCTGGGTATCCAAGTTCCACCAACATCAGGTGGTCCTTGGTAGTGCTTTCAGGCACGGGTACCTCCTGCTTAGTAACCGGGTTCCAGTAACGTCAGCTGGTCCTCGGTAGTTCCATTGGCTCTTGGACCTTCGGCTACCCATCCGGGTTCCAGTACCGTCAGCTGGTTCTCGGCAGTGTCTTTTGCTCTTGTACCTTCTGCTCCCCATCCTGTTTCCAGTAACGTCAGCTGGTTCCGGGCAGAGCCTTTGGCTTAGGTGCCTCCTTCTGGGTATCCGAGTTCCGCCAACGTCATGCGGTCCTTGGTACCTCCTGCTTAGTAACCAGGTTCCAGTAACGTCAGCTGGTCCTCGGTAGTTCCATAGGCTCTTGAACCTTCGGGTAGCCATCCGAGTTCCAGTTTCATCAGCTGGTTCTTGGCATTTTCTCAGCCTTCTTGTACCTTCTGCTACATTTCCAAGTTGAAGACCCTAAAGTCGACGACACGGAAGACCACTCCGATGACGACGACGACGGCGGAGACGACGACGGCGTAGACGACGACCCTGGAGACGACGACCCTGGAGACGATGACATGGAAGACCGAGAAGCAGAAGAACAAGAGGCTGCAGAACAAAGAGCAGAAGAACATTAAGCATAACACTTAATATCAGAGCAAAAGATATTATCTAAATTATATGCAGAAGAAGACTAAGCAGTGTATGGGGGTGAGTCCGTTCCTCCTCGTGGTGCCCCTGGATAAAGCCTGATGCTGCAGGCCAAACTGAACGCGGACAAATGTAACTTTTGTGACTGGCAGAACGGAAGGTGTAATCTTCAAACTTTTATAGATAACAACTACGGGAATGCCTGTCACAAATGAGAATATGATGAAGAAGTAGAATAGGAAGAATAATAATAGTTGAATAAAATGAATATGTAGAATAGGAAGAATAATAATAGTTGAATAAAATGAATATGAAGAATGTAATTAAAAAAAAATA
Source organism: Ranitomeya imitator (assembly GCF_032444005.1). Lineage (NCBI taxonomy): Eukaryota > Metazoa > Chordata > Amphibia > Anura > Dendrobatidae > Ranitomeya > Ranitomeya imitator. Next base: position 93,803,935 of record NC_091290.1, read on the forward strand.
GGTAGAAGATGAAGAAGAAGACGAATAAGGTGAAGAAGAAGTTGATGTCAAAGATGCTGATGATGATGAAGATGAAAGTGTGGGAAAAGTTAAAAAAAAGGAGGGGAAGGGCGTGGAATAGTGAAACATCAATATCTGACAAACTAAAAAAAAATTTTATATCTGCAACTCCAGAGAATCCTACAATCAGAGCAGGAATACAATCAAAAAACTAGCACACAGCTTGTGTGCCAAAGAAAAAGAAACAGACACTTATCTTTGCTGAAATGGCAGCCAAGCAGGAGAAGCCAGATAGAGAGCCATCACATTCCAAAAAACATTGACAACTGGCAAGGACTAAAGAGTCCTGCAAACCTAAATACCCCAGTCAGAACTGCAATTAGCAGATACACCTGTCCAAGACTGCAACCCAGGGATAACTGCATTACCATCTACAACCACCAGAGGGAGCCCAAAAGCAGAATTCACAACAGGATCGGCCATGCGGTACGCGATCTTAGCGCCAAAGTTGTGTTTCATATGACGCGTTCAGCCCCATTTCTCAGCCAATAAAGGTGGACGCAGAGTGTGGGCAGCGTGATGACATAGGTCTCAGTCCCCACCATCTTAGAGAAGGGCATTACAATGATTGGCTTGCTTTCAGCGGCGTCACAGGGGCTATAAAGGGGCGTGCAACCGACCGCCATCTTACTTCTGCTGATCTGAGCAGGGTCAGTAGGGAGAGGTTGCTGCAGCTTCGTCAGAAGCAAGGATATTGTTAGGGAGGGAATATTAACCCCCAAACCACTTGTGCTGTAGTGATTTCCACTGTCCAACACCACCTTTTCTTTGCAGGGACAGTGGAGTCTAGATTTCTGTGCATCAGCTCTGTAGCTTATAAGGCTCCCTGATAGCTGCATTGCTGTTTGTACACCGCTGTGCAAACCAACTGCTTTTTTCAAAGCAAGCTTCTTTCTGCACAGTTCTCTTGTTTCTTTGTTTGTCCACACTTTTATGTGCAGCAGTCCTTTTTACTGCTGGCTGCCATACTTCTCCTGAGATCATTGTAGGGAGATGGTTATTGTAGCACAGTCCCTTTATATATAAATATATATATATATATATATATATATATATATATATATATATATATATATATCTGCTAGCCACTGCCTGCCACTGAAGCTGTGTAGTGTAATACAGTGGGCCTGATTTTCCCAGCAGTCTCCCACACCGATAAAGGGAAACTTCTATTGCCACAAAGTGCATCTGCGTGAGTCCTGTTTGTGGCATATCTGTCAGCCAATTTCTGACACAGAAACTGTGTACTGCAATACAGTGGGCCTAATTTTCCCAGCAGTCCCCCACACCTATTAAGGGACATTTCTATTGCCACTAAGTGCATCAGCGTCAGTCCTGTTTGTGGCATATCTGTCAGCCAATTTCTTACACAGAAACTGTGTAGTGTAATACAGTGAGCCTGACTTTCTCAGCAGTCTCCTACACCTATAAAGGGAAATTTCTATTGCCACTAAGTGCATCTGCGTGAGTCCTGTTTGTGGCATATCTGTCAGCCAATTTCTTACACAGAAACTGTGTAGTGTAATACAGTGAGCCTGATTTTCCCAGCAGTCTCCTACACCTATAAAGGGAAATTTCTATTGCCACTAAGTGCATCTGCGTGAGTCCTGTTTGTGGCATATCTGTCAGCCAATTTCTGACACAGAAACTCTGTAGTGTAATACAGTGGGCCTAATTTTCCCAGCAGTCTCCCACACCTAATAAGGGACATTTCTATTGCCACTAAGTGCATCAGCGTCAGTCCTGTTTGTGGCATATCTGTCGGCCACTTTCTGACACTGAAACTATGTAGTGTAATACAGTGAGCCTGACTTTCTCAGCAGTCTCCCACACCTATTAAGGGACATTTCTATTGCCACTTAGTGCATCTGCGTGAGTCCTGTTTGTGGCATATCTGTCATCCACTTTCTGACACAGAAACTGTGTAGTGTAATACAGTGGACCTGATTTTCCCAGCAGTCTCCCACACCTATAAAGAGAAATTTCTATTGCCACTAAGTGCATCTGCGTGAGTCCTGTTTGTGGCATATGTGTCAGCCACTTTCTGACACAGAAACTGTGTAGTGTGATACAGTGGGCCCGATTTTCTCAGCAGTCTTCCACACCTATTAAGGGACATTTCTATTGCCACTAAGTGCATCTGCGTGAGTCCTGTTTGTGGCATATCTGTCGGCCACTTTCTGACACTGAAACTGTGTAGTGTAATACAGTGGGCCTGATTTTCCCAGCAGTCTCGCACACCTATTAAGGGACATTTCTATTGCCACTAAGTGCATCTGCGTCAGTCCTGTTTGTGGCATATCTGTCAGCCACTTTTTGACACTGAAACTTTGCAGTGTAATACAGTGGGCCTAATTTTCCCAGTAGTCTCCACACCTATAAAGGGAAATTTCTGTTCCCACTAAGTGCATCTGTTTGAGTCCTGTTTGTGGAAGATCTGTCAGCCACTTTCTGACACAGAAACTGGGTAGTGTAATACAATGGGCCTGATTTTCCCAGCAGTCTCCCACACCTATTAAGGGACATTTCTATTGCCACTAAGTGCATCTGCGTGAGTCCTGTTTGTGGCATATCTGTCAGCCACTTTCTGACAGAGAAACTGTGTAGTGTAATACAGTGGGCCTGATTTTCCCAGCAGTCTCCCACACCTATTAAGGGACATTTCTATTGCCACTAAGTGCATCTGCGTCAGTCCTGTTTGTGGCATATCTGTCAGCCACTTTCTGAAACAGAAACTGTGTAGTGTGATACAGTGGGCCCGATTTTCCCAGCAGTCTCCCACACCTATTAAGGGACATTTCTATTGCCACTAAGTGCATCTGCGTCAGTCCTGTTTGTGGCATATCTGTTGGCCACTTTCTGACACTGAAACTGTGTAGTGTAATACAGTGGGCCTGATTTTCCCAGCAGTCTCCCACACCTATTAAGGGACATTTCTATTGCCACTAAGTTCATCTGTGTCAGTCCTGTTTGTGGCATATCTGTCAGCCACTTTCTGACACTGAAACTTTGCAGTGTAATACAGTGGGCCTGATTTTCCCAGTAGTCTCCCACACCTATAAAGGGAAATTTCTATTGCCACTAAGTGCATCTGCGTGAGTCCTGTTTGTGGCATATCTGTCAGCCACATTCTGACACAGAAACTGTGTAGTGTAATACAGTGGGCCTTATTTTCCCAGAAGTCTCCCACACCTATAAAGGGAAATTTCTATTGCCTCAAACTGCATCTGCATGAGTCCTGTTTGTGGCATATCTGTCAGCCACTTTCTGACACAGAAACTGTGTAGTGTAATACAATGGGCCTGATTTTCCCAGCAGTCTCCCACACCTATAAAAGGAAATTTCTATTGCCACTAAGTGCATCTGCGTGAGTCCTGTTTATGGTATATCTGTCAGCCACTTTCTGACACAGAAACTGTGTAGTGTAATACAATGGGCCTAATTTTCCCAGCAGTCTCCCACACCTATTAAGGGACATTTCTATTGCCACTAAGTGCATCTGCGTCAGTCCTGTTTGTGGCATATCTGTCGGCCACTTTCTGACACTGAAACTGTGTAGTGTAATACAGTGGGCCTGATTTTCCCAGTAGTCTACCACACCTATTAAGGGACATTTCTATTGCCACTAAGTGCATCTGCGTGAGTCCTGTTTGTGGCATATCTGTCGGCCACTTTCTGACACTGAAACTGTGTAGTGTAATACAGTGGGCCTGATTTTCCCAGCAGTCTCCCACACCTATTAAGGGACATTTCTATTGCCACTAAGTGCATCTGCGTCAGTCCTGTTTGTGGCATATCTGTCAGCCACTTTCTGACACAGAAACTGTGTAGTGTGATACAGTGGGCCCGATTTTCCCAGCAGTCTCCCACACCTATTAAGGGACATTTCTATTGCCACTAAGTGCATCTGCATCAGTCCTGCTTGTGGCATATCTGTTGGCCACTTTCTGACACTGAAACTGTGTAGTGTAATACAGTGGGACTGATTTTCCCAGCAGTCTCCCACACCTATTAAGGGACATTTCTATTGCCACTAAGTGCATCTGTGTCAGTCCTGTTTGTGGCATATCTGTCAGCCACTTTCTGACACTGAAACTTTGCAGTGTAATACAGTGGGCCTGATTTTCCCAGTAGTCTCCCACACCTATAAAGGGAAATTTCTATTGCCACTAAGTGCATCTGCGTGAGTCCTGTTTGTGGCATATCTGTCAGCCACTTTCTGACACAGAAACTGTGTAGTGTAGTACAGTGGGCCTGATTTTCCCAGCAGTCTCCCACACCTATTAAGGGACATTTCTATTGCCACTAAGTGCATCTGCGTCAGTCCTGTTTGTGGCATATCTGTCAGCCACTTTCTGACACAGAAACTGTGTAGTGTGATACAGTGGGCCCGATTTTCCCAGCAGTCTCCCACACCTATTAAGGGACATTTCTATTGCCACTAAGTGCATCTGCATCAGTCCTGCTTGTGGCATATCTGTTGGCCACTTTCTGACACTGAAACTGTGTAGTGTAATACAGTGGGACTGATTTTCCCAGCAGTCTCCCACACCTATTAAGGGACATTTCTATTGCCACTAAGTGCATCTGTGTCAGTCCTGTTTGTGGCATATCTGTCAGCCACTTTCTGACACTGAAACTTTGCAGCGTAATACAGTGGGCCTGATTTTCCCAGTAGTCTCCCACACCTATAAAGGGAAATTTCTATTGCCACTAAGTGCATCTGCGTGAGTCCTGTTTGTGGCATATCGGTCGGCCACTTTCTGACACTGAAACTGTGTAGTGTAATACAGTGGGCCTGATTTTCCCAGCAGTCTCCCACACCTATTAAGGGACATTTCTATTGCCACTAAGTGCATCTGCGTCAGTCCTGTTTGTGGCATATCTGTCAGCCACTTTCTGACACAGAAACTGTGTAGTGTGATACAGTGGGCCCGATTTTCCCAGCAGTCTCCCACACCTATTAAGGGACATTTCTATTGCCACTAAGTGCATCTGCATCAGTCCTGCTTGTGGCATATCTGTTGGCCACTTTCTGACACTGAAACTGTGTAGTGTAATACAGTGGGACTGATTTTCCCAGCAGTCTCCCACACCTATTAAGGGACATTTCTATTGCCACTAAGTGCATCTGTGTCAGTCCTGTTTGTGGCATATCTGTCAGCCACTTTCTGACACTGAAACTTTGCAGTGTAATACAGTGGGCCTGATTTTCCCAGTAGTCTCCCACACCTATAAAGGGAAATTTCTATTGCCACTAAGTGCATCTGTGTCAGTCCTGTTTGTGGCATATCTGTCAGCCACTTTCTGACACAGAAACTGTGTAGTGTAATACAGTGGGCCTGATTTTCCCAGCAGTCTCCCACACCTATTAACCCCTTTACCCCCAAGGGTGGTTTGCACGTTAATGACCGGGCCAATTTTTACAATTCTGACCACTGTCCCTTTATGAGGTTATAACTCTGGAACAATTCAACAGATCCCAGTGATTCTGACACTGTTTTCTCGTGACACATTGTACTTCATGATAGTGGTAAAAAGTCTTTGATAGTACCTGCGTTTATTTGTGAAAAAAAACGGAAATTTGGCGAAAATTATGAAAATTTTGCAATTTTCCAAATTTGAATTTTTATGCAATTAAATCACAGAGATATGTCACACAAAATACTTAATAAGTAACATTTCTCACATGTCTACTTTACATCAGCACAATTTTGGAACCAACAATTTTTTTGTTAGGGAGTTATAAGGGTTAAAAGTTGACCAGCAATTTCTCATTTTTACAACACCATTTTTTTTTAGGGACCACATCTCATTTAAAGTCATTTTGAGGGGTCTATATAATAGAAAATACCCAAGTGTGACACCATTCTAAAAACTGCACCCCTCAAGGTGCTCAAAACCACATTCAAGACGTTTATTAACCCTTCAGGTGTTTTGCAGGAATTTTTGGAATGTTTAAATAAAAATGAACATTTAACTTTTTTTCACAAAAAATTTACTTCAGCTCCAATTTGTTTTATTTTACCAAGGGTAACAGGAGAAAATGGACCCCAAAAGCTGTTGTACAATTAGTCCTGAGTACACAGATACCCCATATGTGGGGTAAACCACTGTTTGGGCGCATGACAGAGCTCGGAAGCAAAGGAGCGCCATTTGACTTTTCAATGCAAAATAGACAGGAATTGAGATGGGACGCCATGTTGCGTTTAGAGAGCCACTGATGTGCCTAAACATTGAAACCCCCCACAAGTGACACCTTTTTGGAAAGTAGACCCCCTAAGGAACTTATCTAGATGTGGTTTGAGTGCTTTGACCCACCAAGGGCTTCACAGAAGTTTATAATGCAGAGCCGTAAAAATAAAACAAAATTTTTTTCCCACAAAAATTATTTTCTTAGCCCCCAGTTTTGTATTTTCCCGAGGGTAACAGGAGAAGTTGGACCCCAAAATTTGTTGCCCAATTTGTCCTGAGTGCGATTATACACAATATGGGGGGGAACCACTGTTTGGGTGCATGGGAGGGCTCGGAAGGGAAGGAGCACCATTTGGAATGCAGACTTAGATGGAATGGTCTGCAGGTGTCACATTGCGTTTGCAGAGCCCCTAATGTACCTAAGCAGTAGAAACCCCCAACAAGTGACACCATTTTGGAAAGTAGACCCCCTAAGGAACTTATCTACATGTGTGGTGAGCGCTTTGACCCACCAATGGCTTCACAGAAGTTTATAATGCAGAGCCGTAAAAATAAAACAAAAATTTTTTCCCACAAAAATTATTTTTTAGCCCCCAGTTTTGTATTTTCCCGAGGGTAACAGGAGAAATTGGACCCCAAAATGTGTTGTCCAATTTGTCCTGAGTGCGCTGATACCCCATAAGTGGGGGGGAACCACTGTTTGGGCGCATGGGAGGGCTCGGAAGGGAAGGAGCTCCATTTGGAATGCAGACTTAGATGGAATGGTCTGCAGGTGTCACATTGTGTTTGCAGAGCCCCTAATGTACCTAAACAGTAGAAACCCCCCACAAGTGACACCATTTTGGAAACTAGACACCCTAAGGAACTCATCAAGATGTGTTGTTAGAGCTTTGAACCCCCAAGTGTTTCACTACAGTTTTTAACGCAGAGCCGTGAAAATAAAAAAAAAAAACTTTCCCCCAAAAATTATTTTTTTAGCCCCCAGTTTTGTATTTTCCTGAGGGTAAGAGGAGAAATTCAACCCCAAAAGTTGTTGTGCAATTTGTCCTGAGTACGCTGATACCCCATATGTTGAGGTAAACCCCTGTTTGGGCACACAGGAGAGCTCGGAAGGGAAGGAGCACTGTTTTACTTTTTCAACGCAGAATTGGCTGGAATTGAGATCGGACGCCATGTCGTGTTTGGAGAGCCCCTGATGTGCCTAAACAGTGGAAACCCCACAATTATAACTGAAACCCTAATCCAAACACACCCCTAACCCTAATTCCAACGGTAACCCTAACCACACCTCTAACCCTGACACACCCCTAACCCTAATCCCAACCCTATTCCCAACTGCAAATGTAATCTAAACCCTAACCCTAACTTTAGCCCCAACCCTAACTGTAGCCCCAACCCTAACCCCAACCCTAACCCTAACCCTAGCCCTAGCCCAAACCCTAACCCTAGCACTAACCCTAGCCCTAACCCTAGCCCTAACCCTAACCCTAACCCTAACCCTAGCCCTAACCCTTGCCCTAACCCTAGCCCTAACTCTAACCCTAGCCCTAAACCTAGCCCTAGCCCTAACCCTAACCCTAACCCTAGCCCTAACCCTAGCCCTAACCCTATCCCTAACCTTAGCCCTAATAAGAAAATGGAAATAAATACATTTTTTTAATTTTTCCCTAACTAAGGGGGTGATGAAGGGGGGTTTGATTTACTTTTATAGCGAGTTTTTTAGCGGATTTTTATGATTAGCAGCCGTCACACACTGAAAGACGCTTTTTATTGCTATAATTTTTCCATATTTTGGTCCACAGAGTCATGTGAGGTCTTGTTTTTTGCGGGACGAGTTGAGGTTTTTATTGGTAACATTTTCGGGCACGTGACATTTTTTGATCACTTTTTATTCCGATTTTTGTGAGGAAGAATGACCAAATACCAGCTATTCATGAATTTCTTTTGGGGTAGGCGTTTATACCGTTCTGCGTTTGGTAAAATTGATAAAGCAGTTTTATTCTTCGGGTCAGTACATTTACAGCGATACCTCATTTATATCATATTTTTATGTTTTGGCGTTTTTATACGATAAAAACTATTTTACAGAAAAAATAATTATTTTTGCATCGCTTTATTCTCAGGACTATAACTTTTTTATTTTTTTGCTGATGATGCTGTATCGCAGCTCGTTTTTTGCGGGACAAGATGACGTTTTCATCGGTACCATGTTTATTTATATCTGTCTTTTTGATCGCGTGTTATTCCACTTTCTGTTTGGCGGTATGATAATAAAGCGTTGTTTTTTGCCTCGTTTTTTTTTTTTCTTACGGTGTTTACTGAAGGGGTTAACTAGTGGGCCAGTTTTATAGGTCGGGTCGTTACGGACGCGGCGATACTAAATATGTGTACTTTTATTGTTTTTTTTTTATTTAGATGAAGAAATGTATTTATGGGAATAATATTTTTTTTTTCATTATTTAGGAATATATATATTTTTTTTTTTACACATTTGGAAAAAATTTTTTTTACTTTTTTATTTTGTCCCAGGGGGGACATCACAGATCGGTGATCTGACAGTGTGCACAGCACTCTGTCAGATCACCGATCTGACATGCAGCACTGCAAGCTTCACAGTGCCTGCTCTGAGCAGGCTCTGTGAAGCCACCTCCCTCCCTGCAGGACCCGGATCCGCGGCCATCTTGGATCCGGGCCTGGAGCAGGGAGGGAGGTGAGCAAACCCTCGCTGCAACGCGATCACATCGCGTTGCTGCGGGGGGCTCAGGGAAGCACGCAGGGAGCCCACTCCCTGCGGGAAGCTTCCCTATACCGCCGGCACATCGCGATCATCTTTGTTCGCGGTGTGCCGGGGGTTATTGTGCCTGATGTCAGCTGCGATAGGCAGCTGACACCCGGCCGCGATCGGCGGCGCTTCCCCCGTGAGCGCTGTCGATCGCATATGACGTACTATCCTGTCGGTGGTCATAGGGGCCCACCCCACCTCGACGGGATAGTACGTCTAATGTCAGAAAGTGGTTAAGGGACATTTCTATTGCCACTAAGTGCATCTGCGTGAGTTCTGTTTGTGGCATATCTGTCAGCCACTTTCTGACACAGAAACTGTGTAGTGTAATACAGTGGGCCTGATTTTCCCAGCAGTCTCCCACACCTATAAAGGGAAATTTCTATTGCCACTAAGTGCATCTGCGTCAGTCCTGTTTGTGGCATATCTGTCGGCCACTTTCTGACACAGAAACTGTGTAGTGTAATACCATGGGCCTGATTTTCTCAGCTCTCTCCCAGCTGTCTCCCGCATTTCTGTCAGCCACTTACTGACACAGAAACTGTGTATTGTACTACAGTGGGCCTGATTTTCCCAGCTGTCTCACACACCTATAAAGGGAGATTTAAATTCACAACCAGTTTCCGTACACCTTCTAACTTGTTTTACAGTACCATATAACATTTGTTAGTTTGGTTACATTTTTCCAAAAATGAGGAAGTCTCGAGGAAGAGGTTGTGGCCGTGGGCGGTCATTGCCAGCTGGTAATGATGGTAGTGGTGGTGGAGCATCAGGTGGTCGTGGGAAAAGCAATATAGCACCTAAGTCTCGAGTTGTTGAGCCAGCGTCAGCGTCTGGCTACACAAGGCCTTGAACGCTCCCTTTTCTGGGAGTAGGAAGATCGCTTTTAAAGCCGGAGCAGCAGGAACAAGTTTTGGCTTTCCTTGCTGACTCTGCCTCTAGCTCTTTCGCCTCCTCTCTGGAAAGTGAAAAATTTAAAAGCAGCGCGTCGTCAGTGGATGCTCCCGGTCAGGAACAATTCGCCTCCTTGTGTCCTTCACCCAGAACAACAGAGAAGGTTGCGTCAGGCGACACAACAGGTTACTCCATGGAGCTCTTTACACATACCATGCCTGGGTTAGAAAGGGAAATTGTTAACAGGCCATGCGCATTACAAGATGAATCGGACATGGAGTGCACAGATGCACAGCCACAGCTAGATTATTATGCTGTTCCATTTACTCAGATTACAACATTGCCCTCGCAGTGTACTGATCCAGAATCTGACCCTGATGAGACTATGGTGCCCCGTCCCGAACGCTATAGCACCGGCTTACATGGTGACACAGAGGAAAGTGCACAGGACATAGAAGAGGAGGTGATAGATGACCCAGTTGTTGACCCCGATTGGCAGCCATTGGGGGAACAGGGTGCCGCTGGCAGTAGCTCTGAAGCGGAGGAGGAGGAGCCGCAGCAGGCATCAACATCGCAACAGCTTTCATCTGGCAGGCCCGAATCTGGCCAAAAACGTCTGTCAAAACCAAAAACAGTTGTAGGACAGCGTGGCCATCTGGTTAAAGTAGCTCACTGTGCAATATCTGAAAAGGTATTCGATAGTAGGAAGAGTGAAGTCTGGCAATTGATCTGTAAGAAATGCTCAAGGACCTTTAGCAGAGGTCAGAATGTCAAAAATTTAAATACAAGTTGCATGCGTAGACATTTAACCACCATGCACTTGCAAGCCTGGACTAACTACCAAATGACCCGTAATGTTGTTGCACCCGCTCACAATGAAGCTAGTCAGCAACGCTACAATCCTTCCCTCACTGTTAGCCCACTGTTTACGACACCATCTGCAGCAAATGTGGAGGTATCGTCGCAAGGCCAAAGCAGTCAGGGAATCACCAGGTTCTTGGTAGGAAACACTATATGTAGGCTAACAGCAAGAATACCATCACCAACCCTCTCTCAGTCTGCCATGTCCACCTCCACCCCCGCTAGTTCCACCATATGCAGCTCTCCAGTCCAGCTCACCCTACAAGAGACTCTCGTTAGGAAAAGGATGTACTCATCCTCGCATCCGCGTACACAGGGTTGGAAGGCCCACATTGCTAGACTAATCTCGTTAGAGATGATGCCCTACTGGTTGGTTGAAAGCGAAGCTTTCAAAGCCCTGATGGCCTACGCAGTACCACGCTTTGACCTACCCAGTCGACACTTCTTTGCGAGAAAAGCCATCCCAGCCCTCCACCAGCATGTCAAAGACCGCATTGTCCATGCACTCAGGCAATCAGTCAGTAGAAAGGTGCACCTCACAACAGAGGCATGGACCAGTAAGCATGGCCAGGGACGTTACGTGTCTATCACGGCGCACTGGATTAATGTGGTGGATGCATGGTACACAGGGGACAGCCATAGTGGCACAGTTCTGCCTAGCCCACGGTCTAGGAAACTGTTGGCTGTAGGCATTTGCCCCTCCTCCTCCTCCTCCAGAAGCGAAAGCTCATCTACAGAGCGCAGTCGCACGACCACTCCATCTGCAGCTGCCAGCATTGCAACCGTGGTGTCCCATTATGGAACAGCTTGTGGGAAGCATCAGCAGGCTGTGTTGGAAATTAAGTGTTTGGGCGACAACAGACACATCGCGGAAGTTCTGTCTGACTTCTTGCAGCAAGAAACTAAGTCATGGCTGGGCAGTGTACATCTTGAGGCAGGCAAGGTAGTCAGTGATAACGGAAGGAAATTTATGGCTGCCATAGCCCTTTCACAACATTCCTTGCCTGGCTCACACCTTGAACCTGGTGGTGCAGTGCTTCCTGAAAAGTTACCCACCCTGCTCCACTGTCTGCTCAGGGATGTCTCCTGGATGAAGTGGCGGACGAAGAGGAGGACGAGGAGGATGATGGGGTTGAAGCTTCTCAGGGGGCAATAGAAACTGGTGGCATTGCAAGGTCAGGTACAGGGTTTTTGAGGGAGACAAGTGATGTTGATTTGCCAGAAAGTGCTCCTCAACCCAGCACAAGCAGTGAATTGACACCTGGAACATTGGCCCACATGGCGGATTATGCCTTGCGTATCCTAAAAAGGGACTCCCGCATTATCAAAATGATGACCGATGACGATTACTGGTTGGCGTGCCTCCTAGATCCAAACTATAAAGGGAAATTGCAAAATATCATGCCACATGAGAACCTTGAGCAAATATTGGCTACCAAACAAGCAACTCTTGTAGACCGTTTGGTTCAGGCATTCCCAGCACACAGCGGCGGTGATGGTTCTCACAGGAGCTGCAGGAGGCAACATGGCAGAGGTGTTAGAGGTGCACAAATCAGAAGTGGCGTTGGACAGAGGGGTTTTATGACCAGGTTGTGGAGTGATTTCGCAATGACCGCAGACACGACAGGTACTGCAGCATCATTTCAAAGTGACAGGAGGCAACATTTGTCAAGTATGGTTACTAACTATTTTTCCTCCCTTATCGATGTTCTCCCTCACAAGTCATTCCTATTTGATTACTGGGCATCCAAAATAGACACCTGGCGTGAATTGGCAGAATATGCATTGCAGGAGCTTGCTTGCCCAGCAGCTAGTGTGTTATCAGAAAGAGTCTTCAGTGCTGCTGGTTCAATACTGACCAAAAAAAGGAGTCGTCTGGCTACCCAAAATGTTGATGATCTAACCTTCATTAAAATTAACCTATCATGGATTTCTAATTATTTTGCCCCACCTTTCCCTGCTGACACCTAGCTGACACCTTGCATCGAGCCTACTTTTTTTATTTTAGGCCTACTAAGTCTGTCTGCGGTCCCTCCTTGCAATCGTCCCCCGCTGACCACACCAATGCTGCCCGTGTACCCCTGTAATACTCTCAAAAGAATTATATCGGCACGAGGTGCATACAGCTTAAATCATAAAGTAGACCTCAGAAAATATATAAAACCACTATTTATTGCTAAAATCAAGGCGACGAACCCAACCCATAGTGACCAATAGACAAAACAAACCAAAAATACAAAACGTGCTATAAAAACACCATTGAACTAATGGGGAAGGCTATATCACCCTAGCCAGGTCATCTAGATGCACCCCTACCTGGCTGCGGAGGTAGACACCCTAGGGGGAAACATACTGTTGTAGGGCACACTAGGGCCCCTAGCGACAGTCATCGTGGAGCGGGGGCACCAGTACGTTTCCCCCTAGGGTGTCTACCTCCGCAGCCAGGTAGGGGTGCATCTAGATGACCTGGCTAGGGTGATATAGCCTTCCCCATTAGTTCAATGGTGTTTTTATAGCACGTTTTGTATTTTTGGTTTGTTTTGTCTATTGGTCACTATGGGTTGGGTTCGTCGTCTTGATTTTAGCAATAAATAGTGGTTTTATATATTTTCTGAGGTCTTCTTTATGATTTAAGCCGTGTACCCCTGTAACCTTTTTTAAACTGCATTGAGCCAACTTTTTAGTTTAAGGCCTACTACCTGTGTCTGTCTGCGCCACTCAATACAGCTGATATTTTTAATCTGAAACTGCATTTGGGCTACTAATTTGGTTGCGGCCTACTAACGGTGTCTGCCACTCCTTGGTGTTCTCCTGGGTTTTTTTCCTGAGCTTCGATCTTCAGGCTTATTTTTAATAAGAAACTGCATTTCGGCTACTAGTTTGGTTGGGGTCTACTAACGGTGTCTGCCGCTTCTTGGTGTTCTCCTGGTTTGTTTTCCTGAGCTTTGCTCATCAGGCTTTCGGCCTATATTTTTAATAGGAAACTGCATTTGGGCTACTAGTTTGGTTGGGGCCTACTAACGGTGTCTGCCGCTCCTTGGTGTTTTCCTGTTTTTTTTTCCCTGAGCTTCAATCTTCAGGCCTTCGGCCTATATTTTTAATATTAAACTGCATTTGCCCTACTAGTTTGGTTGGGGCCTACTAACGGTGTCTGCCGCTCCTTGGTGTTGTCCTCCAAGGAAAAAAGCTGAGCTTCAATCTTCAGGCTGTCGGCCTATATCAGATATTTAACTGCATTTGGCCTACTAGTTTGGTTGGGGCCTACTAACGGTGTCTGCCGCTCCTTGGTGTTTGCCTGTTTTTTTTTCCTGAGCTTCAATCTTCAGGCTTTCAGCCTATATTTTTTTAATATTAAACTCCATTTGCCCTACTAGTTTGGTTGGGACCTACTAACGGTGTCTGCCGCTCCTTGGTGTTGTCCTCCAAGGAAAAAAGCTGAGCTTCAATCTTCAGGCTTTCGATCTATGTCAGATATTTCACTGCATTTGGCCTACTAGTTTGGTTGGGGCCTACTAACGGTGTCTGCCGCTCCTTGGTGTTGTCCTCCAAGGAAAAAAGCTGAGCTTCAATCTTCAGGCTTTCAGCCTATATCAGATATTTAACTGCATTTGGCCTACTAGTTTGGTTGAGGCCTACTAACGGTGTCTGCCGCTCCTAGGTGTTCTCCTGGTTTACTTTCCTGAGCTTCAATATTCAGGTTTTCAGCCTATATTTTTAATATTAAACTGCATTTACCCTACTAGTTTGGTTGGGGCCTACTAACGGTGTCTGCCGCTCCTTGCTGTTCTCCTCCACTGAACAAAGCAATGCCACCTGTTTACTACTGTTACCAATTTTGAACTGCATTTAGCCTACTTACTTATTTGGGCCTACTCACTGTGTCAGCCTCTCATTACAGTTGTCCTCCACTGAACAAATCAATGCGCCTGGTTAGTCCTGTTACCAATTTTGAACTGCATTTAGCCCACTTTATTATTTGGGCCTATATCTGTGTTTCCTCCTCATCCTGCCCATTGCCCAGCCAGTGCTAGATGAGTCTGCTGGTACATTGACCCAGACCACTACATTCCCCTTGCTCGCAACACAGCCAGAATGTGACCCTGCTGAAAGTCAGGTTCCCCTTCCCACATACTATACCACCTTACACGGGGACAAAGAGGAAGGGGCAGATGAAAGTGCAGGTTCCTTCATCAGGTGGGGGGGCATACTCGTTGGCGACGTCACTGGCTCAGGGCCCTTCATGGTACACAAAAGTGTTGCTGCCGGTGGGAGGCGCCCCCTCCGTGCAAACACACCGCCGTACTTTGAGGGGCCCTGTGCCAGTGCCAATGCGAACGAGTGGGCCCCCCTGCTTGCTCAGGATCACAGCATTTGCAAAGTTGAAATACTTACCTCTCCCTGCTCCACCGCCGTGACGTAGTCCACGTTTCCTGGGCCTACTAAAAACTTGAACCAGCCCTACCCCCCACAACTTTAGCCAAATGACCCCCAATTTCCAATGCCCAACTATTTTTATAAGGTAAATTAAGATTGACAAGCTTCAGTAACAAGAATGGATGTTTTTGCCATTAAAATGGGCACTGTAGGTGTTTTCCTGTCCTCCACTCACTGCCGACTTTGATTCCCCATTGGCTTGCATTGGGTTTCGTGTTTCGGTTGATTCCCGACTTTTCACGATAATCGGCCGAATTCACTCGACTCGACTTTTGAGAAAGTCTGGTTTCGCGAAACCCGACTCGATCCTAAAAAAGTAAAAGTCGCTCAACCCTAGTCTTTACAGTCTTTATGGCACAATTCATGATAAAGAAGAGCAGCCTAATAAAAATGGATTACTCAAGGGAGTGGCTGGAATAAAAAAAGCAAAAACTGGGAATTTTTAACCTGGTGATGGCCCTCTTTAAGACTTTAACCCCTTCCCGACCTGTGACACAGCGTATGCGTCATGAAAGTCGGTGCCAATCCGACCTGTGACGCATATGCTGTGTCACAGAATGATCGCGTCCCTGCAGATCCGGTGAAAGGGTTAACTCCCATTTCACCTGATCTGCAGGGACAGGGGGAGTGGTAGTTTAGCCCAGGGGGGTGGCTTCACCCCCCCGTGGCTACGATCGCTCTGATTGGCTGTTGAAAGTGAAACTGCCAATCAGAGCGATTTGTAATATTTCACCTATTATAACTGGTGAAATATTACAATCCAGCCATGGCCGATGCTGCAATATCATCGGCCATGGCTGGAAACATTGATGTGCCCCCACCCCACCGATCGCCCCCCCAGCCCTCCGATCTGTCCTTTACACTGCTCCGCTCCCCTCCGTCCTCCTGTCCGCTCCCCCCCATGCTCTTGTCCGCTCACCCCCGTGCTCCAATCCCACCCCCGTGCTCCAACCACCCCCCCCTGCAGTCCGATCCACCTCCCCTGGAGTCCGATCCACCCCCCCTGCAGTCCGATCCACACCCCGATGCTCCAATGCACCCCCCCGTGCTCCGATCCACCCCCGTGCTCCGATTTACCCCCCCATGCTCCGATCCCCCCCCCCCGTGCTCCCCCACCATCCCATCATACTTACCGAGCCTCCCGTGGTCCGTCCGTCTTCTTTCCGGGGCGCCGCCATCTTCCAAAATGGCGGGCGCATGCGCAGTGCGCCCGCCGAATCTGCCGGCCGGCAGATTCGTTTCAAGTGCATTTTGATCACTGCGATAAAACCTATCGCAGTGATCAAAATAAAAAAAAATACTGAATGACCCCCCCCCACTTTGCCACCCCCATAGGTAGGGACAATAATAAAATAAAGCTAATTTTTTTTTTTCTTCCACTAAGGTTGGGGTAAGAACTAGGGTTAGTGTTAGGGGTAGGGTTAGGGGTAGGGTTAGGGGTAGGGGTAGGGTTAGGGGTAGGGTAAGGGTTAGGGTTAGGGTTAGGGGTAGGGTTAGGGGTAGGCTTAGGGGTAGGGTTAGGGTTAGGGTTTCGGTATGTGCACATGTATTCTGGTCCTCTGCGGATTTTTCCGCTGCGGATTTGATAAATCCGCAGTGCTAAACCACTGCGGATTTATGGCAGATTTACCGCGGTTTTTCTGCGCATTTCACTGCAGTTTTACAACTGCGATTTTCTATTGGAGCAGTTGTAAAACCGCTGCGGAATCCGCAGAAAGAAGCGACATGCTGCGGAATGTAAACCTCTGCGTTTCCGTGCAGTTTTTCTACAGCATGTGTACAGCGATTTTTGCTTCCCATAGGTTTACATTGAACTGTAAACTCATGGGAAACAGCTGTGGATCTGCAGCGTTTTCTACAGCGTGTGCACATACCTTTAGAATTTTGCTATGTGCACACGGTGCGGATCCGCAGCAGTGTTCCATCAGGTTTACAGTACCAAGTATACCTATGGAAAACCAAATCCGCTGTGCCCATGGTGCGGAAAATACCACGCGGAAACGCTGCGTTGTATTTTCCGCAGCATGTCAATTCTTTGTGCGGATTCCGCGGCGTTTTACACCTGTTCCTCAATAGGAATCCACAGGTGAAATCTGCACAAAAAACACTGGAAATCCACGGTAAATCCGCAGGTAAAACGCAGTGCCTTTTACCCACGGATTTTTCAAAAATGATGCTGAAAAATCTCACACGAATCCGCAACGTGGGCACATAGCCTTAGGGTTAGGGTTGGAATTAGGGTTGTGGTTAGGGTTAGGGGTGTGTTGGGGTTAGGGTTGTGATTAGGGTTATGGCTACAGTTGAGATTAGGGTTAGGGGTGTGGGGGGGTTAGTGTTGGAGTTAGAATTGAGGGGTTTCCACTGTTTAGGCACATCAGGGGTTTCCAAACGCAACATGGCGCCACCATTGATTCCAGCCAATCTTGTATTCAAAAAGTCAAATGGTGCTCCCTCACTTCCGAGCCCTGACGAGTGCCCAAACAGTGGTTTACCCCCACATATGGGGTACCAGCATACTCAGGACAAACTGCGCAACAATTCCTGGGGTCCAATTTCTCCTGTTACCCTTGTGAAAATAAAAAAATGCTTGCTAAAACATCATTTTTGAGGAAAGAAAAATGATTTTTTATTTTCACGGCTCTGCGTTGTAAACGTCTGTGAAGCACTTGGGAGTTCAAAGTGCTCACCACATATCTAGATAAGTTCCTTGGGGGGCCTAGTTTCTAAAATGGAGTCACTTGTGGGGGGGTTTCTACTGTTTAGGCACACCAGGGGCTCTGCAAGCGCAACGTGACACCCGCAGACCATTCCATCAAAGTCTGCATTTCAAAAGTCACTACTTCACTTCTGAGCCCCGACGTGTGCCCAAACAGTGGTTTACCCCCACACATGGGGTATCAGCGTACTCAGGAGAAACTGGACAACAACTTTTGGGGTCCAATTCCTCCTGTTACCTTTGTGAAAATAAAAAAATGCTTGCTAAAACATCATTTTTGAGGAAAGAAAAATGATTTTTTATTTTCACGGCTCTGCGTTGTAAACGTCTGTGAAGCACTTGGGAGTTCAAAGTGCTCACCACATATCTAGATAAGTTCCTTGGGGGGTCTAGTTTCTAAAATGGGGTCACTTGTGGGGGGGTTTCTACTGTTTAGGCACACCAGGGGCTCTGCAAACGCAACGTGACACCCGCAGACCATTCCATCAAAGTCTGCATTTCAAAAGTCACTACTTCACTTCTGATCCCCGGCATGTGCCCAAAAAGTAGTTTACCCCCCACATATGGGGTATCACCGTACTCAGGAGAAACTGGACAACAACTTTTGGGGTCAAATTTCTCTTAACCTTGGGAAAATAAAAAATTGCAGGCTAAAAGATCATTTTTGAGAAAATAAGTTTTTATTTTATTTTCATGGCTCTGCGTTATAAACTTCTGTGAAGCACTTGGGGGTTCAAAATCCTCACCACACATCTAGATTAGTTCCTTTGGGGGTCTAGTTTCCAAAATGGGGTCATTTGTGGGGGATCTCCAATGTTTAGGCACACAAGGGCTCTCCAAACGTGACATGGTGTCCGCTAATGATTTGAGCTAATTTTCCATTTAAAAAGCCAAATGGCGTGCCTTCCCTTCCGAGCCCTGCCGTGCGCCCAAACAGTGGTTTACCCCCACATATGGGGTATCAGCGTACTCAGGACAAACTGGACAACAACATTTGGGGTCCAATTTCTCCTAATGCCCTTGGCAAAATAGGAAATTCCAGGCTAAAAAATCATTTTTGAGGAAAGAAAAGTTATTTTTTATTTTCATGGCTCTGCGTTATAAACTTCTGTGAAGCAGCTGGGGATTTAAAGTGCTCAATATGTGTCTAGATAAGTTCCTTGGGTGGTCTAGTTTCCAAAATGGGGCCACTTGTGGGGGAGCTCCAATGTTTAGGCACACAGGGGCTCTCCAAACGCGACATGGTGTCCGCTAACAATTGGAGCTAATTTTCCATTCAAAAAGTCAAATGGCGCGCCTTCCCTTCCGAGCCCTGCCGTGTGCCCAAACAGTGGTTTACCCCCACATATAAGGTATCGGCGTACTCGGGAGAAATTGCCCAACAAATTTTAGGATCCATTTTATCCTATTGCCCATGTGAAAATGAAAAAATTGAGGCGAAAAGAAATTTTTTGTGAAAAAAAAGTACTTTTTCATTTTTATAGATCAATTTGTGAAGCACCTGAGGGTTTAAAGTGCTCACTAGGCATCTAGATAAGTTCCTTGGGAGGTCCAGTTTCCAAATTGGGGTCACTTGTGGGGGAGCTCCAATGTTTAGGCACACAGGGGCTCTCCAAACGCGACATGGTGTCCGCTAACGATGGAGATAATTTTTCATTCAAAAAGTCAAATGGCGCTCCTTCCCTTCCGAGCCTTACCATGTGCCCAAACAGTGGTTTACCCCCACATGTGAGGTATCGGTTTACTCAGGAGAAATTGCCCAACAAATTTTAGGATCCATTTTATCCTGTTGTCCATGTGAAAATGAAAAAAATGAGGCTCACTATGCTCACTATGCATCTAGATAAGTTCATTGGGGTGTCTAGTTTCCAAAATGGGGTTACTTGTGGGGGAGCTCCAATTTTTAGGCACACGGGGGCTCTCCAAACGTGACATGGTGTCCGCTAAAGAGTGGAGCCAATTTTTCATTCAAAAAGTCAAATGGCGCTCCTTCCCTTCCAAGCCCTGCCGTGCGCCCAAACAGTAGTTTACCCCTACATATGAGGTATCAGCGTACTCAGGACAAATTGGACAACAACTTTCATGGTTCAGTTTCTCCTTTTACCATTGTGAAATCAAAAAAATTGTTGCTAAAAGATAATTTTTGTGACTAAAAAGTTAAATGTTCATTTTTTCCTTCCATGTTGCTTCTGCTGCTGTGAAGCACCTGAAGGGTTAATAAACTTCTTGCATGTAGTTTTGTGCACCTTGAGGGGTGCAGTTTTTAGAATGGTGTCACTTTTGGGTATTTTCAGCCATATAGACCCCGTAAACTGACTTCAAATGTGAGGTGGTCCCTAAAAAAAATGGTTTTGTAAATTTCGTTGTAAAAATGAGAAATCGCTGGTCAAATTTTAACCCTTATAACTTCCTAGCAAAAAAAAATGTTGTTTCCAAAATTGTGCTGATGTAAAGTATACATGTGGGAAATGTTATTTATTAACTATTTTGTGTCACATAACTCCCTGGTTTAACAGAATAAAAATTCAAATTGTGAAAATTGTGAAATTTTCAAAATTTTCGCCAAATTTCCGTTTTTATCACAAATAAACGCAAAATTTATTGCCCTAAATTTACCACTAACATGAAGCCCAATATGTCATGAAGAAACAATCTCAGAACCGCTAGGATCCGTTGAAGCGTTCCTGAGTTATTACCTCATAAAGGGACACTGGTCAGAATTGCAAAAAACGGCAAGGTCTTTAAGGTCAAAATAGGCTGGGTCATGAAGGGGTTAAAAAAACATTTTAAATGTAACATGCATTATAGCAGCTACTGTATTTACAGGAACTGAATAAATCTAACAACATTTATTTTTCATTTTCATAGATCCCTATGTGAAAGTGTCATTAATCTGTGATGGGAGGAGGTTGAAGAAAAGAAAAACATCTACAAAGAGAAATACATTAAATCCTGTTTACAATGAAGCCATAGTATTTGATGTCCCACCAGAAAACATTGATCAGATCAGCCTCTTAATAGCAGTGATGGATTACGACCGGTGAGTCAGTACCATACATTTTCAACAATTCCCAATGTTCTCTTTGCCATGTAGCACAGTTGTTCTCATTTGTTTGGATTTTTGTTATTCCATTGCTATAGTGGTTACATCTCCACCTTTTAACAGTATTCCCTTTTTAGCCCCTTAATGACCAGAGGTA
Organism: Ranitomeya imitator; assembly: GCF_032444005.1. NCBI lineage: Eukaryota > Metazoa > Chordata > Amphibia > Anura > Dendrobatidae > Ranitomeya > Ranitomeya imitator. The sequence goes on from NC_091290.1 coordinate 93,825,077, forward strand.
TTTTTAATTTTAGTTACATAGTTATTAAGGCTGAAGGGAGACTATAAGTCCATCTAGTTCAACCCATAGCCTAACCTAACATGCCCTAACATGTTGATCCAGAGGAAGGCAAAAAAAAACCCATGTGACAAAGAGTAAACTCTACCTTGGGGAAAAAAATTCCTTCCCGACTCCACTTACGGCAATCAGACTAGTTCCCTGGATCAACGCCCTATCAAGGAATCTAGTGTATATACCCTGTAACATTATACTTTTCTAGAAATGTATCCAGTCCCCTTTTAAATTTAAGTAATGAATCACTCATTACAACATCATACGGCAGAGAGTTCCATAGTCTACAGTAAAGAATCCGCATCTGTTATTATGCTTAAACCTTTTTTCCTCCAGACGTAGAGGATGCCCCCTTGTCCCTGTGTCAGGTCTTTGATAAAAAAAGATCATCACAAAGGTCTATGTACTGTCCCCTCATATATTTATACATTAACATAAGATCACCCCTTTGTCTTCGTTTTTCCAAACTAAATAGCCCCAAGTGTAATAACCTATCTTGGTATTGCAGACCCCCCAGTCCTCTAATAACCTTGGTCGCTTTTTGCACCTGCTCCAGTTCAGCTATGTCTTTCTTATACACCGGAGACCAGAACTGTGCACAGTATTCTAAGTGTGGTCGAACTAGTGACTTGTATAGAGGCAAAATTATGTTCTCCTCATGAGCATCTATGCCTCTTTTAATGCATTCCATTATTTTATTTGCCTTTGTAGCAGCTGCCTGACACTGGCCACTGAATATGAGTTTGTCATCCACCCATACACCCAGGTCTTTTTCATTGACGGATTTGCCTAGATTTTTAGAATTAAGCACATAATTATACATCTTATTACTTCTACCCAAGTGCATGGCGCATGACCTTACATTTATCCCCAGTAAATCTCATTTGCCATTTATCAGCCCAAGCTTCTAGTTTACATAAATCATCCTGTAATATAAAATTGTCCTCCCATGTATTGATTACCTTGCAGAGTTTAGTGTCATCTGCAAATATTGAAATTCTACTCTGAATGCCCCCTACAAGGTCATTAATAAATATGCTAAAAAGAAGAGGGCCCAACACTGACCCCTGTGGTACCCCACTGCTAACCGCTACCCAGTCTGAGTGTTTTCGTTTTTTGCTCCCCTTCTTCTCATAGCCATGCATTTTTAGTTTTTCTGTCAAAATGACCATGTGAGGGCTTGTTTTTTGCGAGACCAGTTGTACTTTTGAACAACACCATTGGGAAAAAAACGGAAACATGTTATAGGGTCTTTTTTATTTACTGTAAGTGTTGAAAAAAATTCCAAAGTTTGTAAAAAAAAAAAAAAAAAACATTGCGCCATTTTCCCATACCCATAGCATCTCCAATTTCCAGGTCGTCCCCCTGACAGCACATTGGAGGACGTCCTCCTCCTCCTTGCAGGGACAGGAAATACAACACGAGAGGTTAAAAGGTCCCACTCCACCCCCTTTCCCTCAGTGTTTTTCCTGTCCCTGCATGGAGGGACACACGAGAGGAGGCAGCGCTATACAGCGTGAAGACTCACCAGTCCGGGGGGCTCGGGGAATCGTGCGGCTAACGCCAATATCCTTCCCCCGCAATACTAAGCCCCAGGCAGAAACTTCCCGGTGGGGAGTCCCTCTGCCAAGAGACCAGTCGGGCTCCTGGGTTGAACCGCTTTCTCCCAAGGGGGGGCTCTTGGTTCGGGCGTCAGGAGAAGAGGCGCCGCAGGGAGGAGGATCCGGCGCCGGCAGCAGGAGCAGCATGCATTCCACAGTGTGGAACACGGAAGTAAGATCCTTATACCAGGCAGTGCTTCTGGTGTCAGCGCAGGCAAGGTGACGTCAGATCCGGGGGAGGTGGCATCTCGGCGTGCGTTCCACCTTGTGGAACGCGGAAGTAAGCATTTTTAAGGGCGCAAAAAAGCTCAGGGCACTCGCAAACTGTCATCCAACGCTTCTTCTGGTGTAAGAGAGCACCGGAGTGAATCTCTGGAGAATATTTCGGCGGCAGGACACAGAAGTTCGTGGGGTCCGTGCTAGCAGGCTGCTGCAAAATGCCGGAGACTAAGGGTGAGTGCAGCAGAAGCTGCTATATCCCTTATTTGTGTGGGAGATCACATATTTATAATGGCATCTCTCCACAGAAGATATGGAGAACAGAAATGAGGAGACGGGGTAAGTGCGCAGTGCGCAGAGTACATATATACGCCTGCACACACACTGAGCCGTTCTTATTCTTATATTTAGGATAAAGAGGCCACTCAGACTCCCCTCCCTCAGACAAAAAAGTCTGGCAAAGTGTTAACAAAATCTAAGAGGTACTCTATATGTAATGTGAAGCTTTCAGAAACATACAAGAAAGCTCTCTGCAGCTCTTGTATTAAGAAGATTGTCAGAGATGAACAACCATCAATGTTATCTGAGATGAGGAGTATAATCCGGGAAGAGGTCCAGAATTCCTTGGCTTCAATGTCTCAACGGGACGTGTACAGTCCGGGCCCGGCTCGTAAGAGACCAAGAAGGGATCCAGAACAAGAAGATCAGGATGGTTCATCAGAAGCGGAATCAGAATACAGAGGTTCTGATCAAGAAGAAGGAGAATTGCCAATGGAAGAACAGGAAGGAAAAAGGTATTACTTTCCAGTAGAAGACACAGAAGAGCTGGTTCAGGCGGTCAGACGTACTATGCAAATGAAAAAAGATCCACGTCCGAGATCTAGACAAGACCAGATGTTTGGAGGGCTCACATATCAGGAACAGTGTTCCCGGAGAGTGAGCATATTCGTCAGATGATATCACACGAATGGAAAGATGCGGAACGAAGATTGGTGATGTCCAGAGAGTTTAAAAACCGTCTCCCGTTCGATCCAGAAGAGATCAAGACATGGGAAGAAATTCCTAAAGTGGATGTCCCTATAGCCAAGGTTGCAAAGAAAACATCCATACCTTTTGAGGATTCATCTAGTCTCAAGGATGCAATGGACCGCAAGGCGGATATCCTTTTACGTCGAGCCTGGGAGACCTCAGCAGCTTTAATAAAGACTAACATCGCAGCCACGTCCATAGCAAGATCCATGTTCCTGTGGATGGAACAATTGGAAGAACATTTAATTAATAAAACTCCACGGGCGGATATAATTGCTTCTCTGCCTATCATAAAGTCAGCCACGGCCTTTATGGCGGACACATCGGCTGAATCTGTTACATTTGCGGCTAGAAATAGCTCCTTGTCCAATGCAACCCGAAGGGCTATTTGGCTTAGATCTTGGTCGGGGGATAATGCATCCAAAAATAAATTATGTGCCATTCCATTCACAGGTTCCAGAATATTTGGTCAGGCTTTAGATGACATTCTAGAGTCAGCAGCTGACAGTAAAAAAGGGTTCCCTGAGGATAAACCCAGGAAATTTCAGCCCTTTCGGAGAAGACCTCTTCCCCCCCTCCCCTCCGCAGACAACCGGAATATAGAGAGCAATGGAGATCAGGCAGAGGAACCTTCAGGGGTTCCTACGCTCAGAACAGAAGGGGAAGAAATTCCTTGTTCGGTTCAGGCTATAGACCAAGGAAACAAAGACGCCATAGGTATAGGCGGGAGACTAAGCCTCCTTCCGACTGGAGTCGGATCTCCGACAACAGTTATGTCCTCAAGATAATCTCAGAGGGTTACAGAATAGAGCTAATTTCCCGCGTACCACAAAGGTGTATCACATCAACAGTGGTAGCTACAAATTCCCCTATGTTCACAGACCTACAAAATCTGTTCGACTCATAGTTCGGGTTCCTTCTCCAGAAATAGGCACAGGTCACTATTTTTCTCTATTTTCAATTCCAAAGCCGTCAGGGGAATCCCATACAATAATAAATTTGAAACCTCTGAACGTATTCATCAAATACAAACGATTCAGAATGGAATCAATCAGGTCAACCATTCACCTTATAAACAAGGATTCAGTAATGTGCACTCTCGATCTGAAGAGTGCGTATTATCAGGTTCCGATACATCCCTCATCTCAGGAGCTACTGAGATTCTCGGTGAGATTCCCAGACCAAACCTGCCACTTCCAATTTCAATGCCTCCCATTCGGTCTAGCATCTGCCCCAAGAATTTTCACGAAATTGGTAGCAGAGGTAGTGGCTTTCCTAAGAAACCAAGGAATAACAATAATTCCATACTTGGACGATTTTCTGGTTGTGGCACGAACAAAGGACATTCTGCTGCAACACAAAGATCGGGTCATAGCAGTATTGGAACAACTAGGATGGGTGGTAAACCGGGAAAAGTCACATCTAAGGCCAGAATCCCGGAAAATATTTCTAGGAGTACTCTTGGATTCTACAACCAGACAATCCTTCTTACCAAGGGACAAACGAACCTCAATAAAGAAGATGATTTTAGAGTTCCAAAGAAGTGCAGTTACGATAAGAACGGCCACGAAGGTCTTGGTGAACATGACAGCTTGCATCCCGTGTGTCAGATGGGCTCAGGCTCACTCAAGACCATTACAAGAACAAGTACTCACGGTATGGGATCGTTGTCGTTCATCATTAGACAAAAAGCTATAGCTATCAATGAAGGTAAGAAGATCGCTACGATGGTGGACTCAGGACTACAATCTAAGAATGGGCGTCTCTTGGATATCAACCCCTTGCGTGGTAATCACCACGGACGCAAGTCCGTGGGGATGGAGAGCGCACTTGGGAGGAAAACTCTTTCAGGACAAGTGGCCCGAAGACATCAGTCAGATGTCGTCAAATTACAGAGAACTATACGCAGTTCGGGAAGCTCTCAGAAGAAACCGTTCACGCCTAAAGGACAAACACGTAAAAATCCTATCCGACAACATGACAGCGGTATCCTTTTTGAGACATCAGGGAGGTTCCAGACACAAGGCGCTTCAAGATCTAGCGCAAAGAATATTTGCCTGGGCAGAAAACGTGGTCCTGTCAATAACAGCAGTGCATCTAGAAGGATTCCAGAACATACTAGCAGACTATCTAAGCAGAAGGAAAGTTTGTCCAACCGAATGGGAACTAAATCAAGAAATGTTCCAGATACTTTGCCACCGTTGGGGAACTCCCAGGATAGATTTATTTGCCACAAGGAAAAATTCGAAGGTGCCCAGATTTTATTCCCTCAACCCTTCAGACATGCCGGAAGCAGTCGACGCCTTAAGTCAAACATGGAACGAACCTCTGTCTTATGCGTTTCCCCCAATAGCACTTATTCCAGTAGTGCTCAGGAAGATTCAAGAAGACCAGGCATTAGTGCTGACGATTGTACCATTTTGGCCAAAGTGAAGTTGGTTCCCATTATTGGGAGTCATGACAACGGAAGACCCTATCAAACTCCCGTTATGGAAGGATATCATTCATCAAGGGCCCGTTTTACACCAAGACCCGGAGAGATTACATCTATCAGCATGGATCCTGAGAGGGACATCTTGAAATCCAGAGGTCTTTCAGATGAAGTAATTACAACCATCCAGGCTAGTAGCAAGCCTGTGACCTCAGCCATCTACCACAAGATATGGAAAAAATTTTGTATGGAAAGTGGCAGGTCGGCCGTGATTCCGGGAGCCTTAGATGTTCCTAGAGTCTTAAATTTTTTACAGGCAGGCTTTAACTTGGGGCTCAGGCCAAGTACGATTAAAGTCCAGATCTCGGCCCTCAGTACTTTCTTGGATTATCCATTGGCCTCCCACCCCTGGATAATTAGATTTGTGAAAGCCATCCAGAGATTATGGCCTACCTTAAGACAGCTAGCTCCTACATGGGACTTAAATCTGGTCCTCAGGGCTCTATGTAAAAATCCTTATACTCTTGAGGAGGACATGCCTATTTCAATACGTACCTGGAAGATGGCCTTCCTAGTAGCGATTACAACAGCTAAACGCGTAGGGAAAATTCAGGCCCTATCAATTAAGGATCCATATCTTCACGTCCGAGAGGACCATATAATCCTAAAATTAGATCCAGCTTTTATCCCTAAAATAGCCTCAGTTAAAAATCAAGACCAGGAAATAATTTTACCTTCCTTTTGTGAGAACCCTTCTAATGAAAAAGAACAGGCTTTACACTCCCTTGATGTTAGGCAGGCAGTATTAAACTATCTAGAGGCCACTAGCTCCTGGAGGAAAGATTCTAATCTTTTTATTCTATTTGGGGGTAAGAATAAAGGTAAAAAAGCTTCCACGGCTTCAATAGCTAGATGGATCACGACTATAATTTCAAAAGCCTACTCATCAGAAGGGATAGCTTGCCCAACAGGGATTAAAGCACACTCTACTAGGGCTGTTTCAGCATCATGGGCTGAGCGTGCAGGAGCGTCCCTAGATCAGATTTGCAAGGCCGCATCTTGGGCCAAGGTAAACACGTTCTGTAAGCACTATAAACTAGATGTAGTAGCAGCTCAGCAGACGTCTTATGGGAGAAAAGTTCTCCAAGCAGTTGTCCCACCGTAAACGAGGTTTTCTTTGGTATTCTCCAATGTGCTGTCAGGGGATGTCCTGGAAAATGGGTATTATACCTACCGATAATTCGGTTTCCAGGAGTCCATCCTGACAGCACCGTTATTTCCCCCCTATGTATGCCAGAATATATTTGGTTAATAAAGTTTTCAAAGTATATCTATCCATGGTGTGGTACTTGTCAAAACACTGAGGGAAAGGGGGTGGAGTGGGACCTTTTAACCTCTCGTGTTGTATTTCCTGTCCCTGCAAGGAGGAGGAGGACGTCCTCCAATGTGCTGCCAGGATGGACTCCTGGAAACCGAATTATCGGTAGGTATAATACCCATTTTTTGTTATCTGGGGTTGAATGAGGTATTATTTTTTGCATGCTGAGCTTGTGTTTTTAATGATATCATTTTAGTGCAGTTACAATCTTTTGATCACCCATTATTGCATTTTAATGCAATGTTGCAGCGACCAAAAAATCGTCATTCTGGCGTTTTGACTTTTTTCCTCTTTACGCCATTTAGCAATTGGGTTAATTTTTTTATATTAATAGATCAGACGATTCTGAATGCGGCAAACCAAATATTTGTTTATTTGTTTTTTTTATTGTTTTAATTTGAATGGGGCGAAAGCGGTGTGATTTGAACCATTTTTTAAATTTTTTAAATATTTTGAAAAACTTTTTTTTATTACTTTCTGCATGCTTCAATAGTTTCGATGGGAGACTAGAAGCTGCAGTACTTTTATCAGCTCTGCTATACACAAACGATGATCTAATTGCCTGTTTGTAGGCAACCTCTGATTGTCATGCCGATCCATCGGTGACCCGCGATTATGTGACGGGGTCACCGATGGGCGGGATTTTAGAGATGCTTCCGGTAAGCGCGAGTTAAATGCTGCTTTAAGAATTTGACAGCCGCATTTAACTAGTTAACACCCCCAAGTGGATCGCGATTTCTCCCGCGACTGTTACAGGCACATGTTAGCATAAATCAGCTGACATGTGCCTGGAAAGGCGCGGGCTCAGCACTGGAGCCCGCATCAAGGAAGGGGAGTCCGACATCAGAAAAAGGTTAATTAAGGAAGCACTCCCATAAAAGTTTTTATCCTTTTTGATATATTGCCATTACTACATTATATAGCACTGTGTACTTACAATTAGAGTTGAGTGACTTTTACTTTTTTCGGATCGAGTCGGGTTTCGCAAAACCCGACTTTGTCAAAAGTCGGGTCGGGTGAAATCGGACGATTATTTTGAAAAATCGGGGGCCGACTGAAACATGAAGCCCAATGCAAGTCAATGGGGAATCCAAGTCGGCAGTGAGTGGAGGACAGGAAAACACCTACAGTGCCCATTTTAATGCCAAAAACTTAAATTCTTATTAATTAAGCTTGTCAATCTTAATTTACTTTATAATAATAGTTAGGCATTGAAAACTGGGGGTCATTTGGCTAAAGCTGTGGGGGGGGGGGGGGGCGGCTCAAGATTTTCGTGGGCCCAGGAAAAGCGGAATTCGTCACGGCGGTGGAGCAGGGAGAGGTAAGTATTTCAACTTTGCAAGTGTTGTGATCCTGAGAAAGCAGGGGGGCCCACTCGTTGGCACTGGCACAGGGCCCCTCATAGTACGGCGGTGTGTTTGATGGCGGGTGGCGCCTCCCACAGGCAGAGACACTTTTGCGTACCATGAAGGGCCCTGAGCCAGTGACGTCGCCAACGAGTATGCCCCCCACCTGATGAAGGAACCTGCACTTTCATCTGCACCTTCCTCTTTGTCCCCGTGTAAGGTGGTATAGTATGCGGGAAGGAGACCTTACTTTTAGCAGGGTCAGATTCTTGCTGTGTAGAGTGCAAGGGGAATGTAGTGGTCTGGGTCAATGTACCAGCAAACTCATGTAGCAGTGGCAGGGCAATGGGCAGGATGAGGAGGAAACACAGATATAGGCCCAAATAATAAAGTAGGCTAAATGCAGTTCAAAATTGGTAACAGGACTAAACAGGCGACATTGCTTTGGTCAGTGGAGGAAAACTGTAATGAGTGGCAGACAGTTAGTAGGCCCAAATAAGAAAGTAGGCTAAATGCAGTTAAAAAATGGTAACAAGACTAAACAGGCGGCATTGCTTTGTTCAGTGGAGGACAACTGTAATGAGTGGCAGACAGTTAGTAGGCCCAAATAAGAAAGTAGGCTAAATGCAGTTCAAAATTGGTAACAGGACTAAACAGGCGGCATAGCTTTGTTCAGTGGAGGACAACTGTAATGAGTGGCAGACACAGTTAGTAGGCAAAAAAAATTAATTGGGCGAAATGTCTGCCAAATAATTGTTCATAAATTAACAGGTGGCATAGCTCTTTCTGAGAGCACACTAGCAGCAGGGCAAGCGAGCTCCTGTAATGCATATTCTGCCAATTGAGGCCAGGTGTCTATTTTAGATGCCCAGTAATCAAAGGGGAATGACCTGTGAGGCAGAACATCGATAAGGGAGGAAAAGTAGTTCGTAACCATAGTGGACAAATGCTGTCTCCTGTCACTTTGAATCGATGTCAGCAGTACCTGTCGTGTCAGCGGTCATTGTGAAATCTCGCCACAACCTGGTCATAAAACCTCTCTGTCCAACGCCACTTCGGATTTGTGCACCTCTTACACCTCTGCCATGCTGCCCCCTACGGCTCGTGTGAGAACCATCACCGCCGCTGTGTGCTGGGAATGCCTGAACCAAACGGTTTACAAGAGTTGCTTGTTTGGTAGCCAATATTTGCTCAAGGTTCTCATGTGGCATGATATTTTGTAATTTTCCTTTATATCGTGGATCCAGGAGGCAGGCCAACCAGTAATCGTCATCGGTCATCATTTTGATAATGCGGGGGTCCCTTTTTAGGATATGCAAGGCATACTCAGCCATGTGGGCCAATGTTCCAGGTGTTAATTCACTGCTTGTGCTGGGCTGAGGAGCACTTTCTTGCAAATCAACATCACTTGTGTCCCTCAAAAACCCTGTACCTGACCTTGCAACGCCACCAGTTTCTATTGCCCCTGAGACCATCCTCCTCCCATAAATATTTATATCCATCATCCTCCTCCTCCTCCTCCTCCTCTTCATCCTTCACCTCATCTAGGAGAGTTCCCTGAGCAGACAATGGCTGACTGTCATCAAGGCTTCCCTTCTCCTCAGCTGCAGACACCAGCTCCTTAATGTGCATCAAACTTTGCATCAGCAGACGCATTAGTGGGATGCTCATGCTTATGATGGCGTCATCTGCACTTACCAGCCATGTGCATTCCTCAAATCACTGAAGGACTTGACAGAGGTCTTGTAGCTTCGACCACTGCACACCAGACAACTCCATGTCTGCCATCCAATTACCTGCCCTTGTATGTGTATCCTCCCACAAATTAATTACAGCACGCCTCTGTTCGCACAGCCTTTGAACCATGTGCAGTGTGGAGTTCCACCTTGTTGCAACACCGATTATTAGGCGGTGCTGGGGAAGATTCAGCGATCACTGATGGTTCAGCATAATGCTGGAGTGTACGGGCGACCGGCGGATGTGCGAGCAAAGTCTTCGCACCTTCAGGAGCAGAGCTGGTAACTCCAGATAATTTTTGAGGGAGCACTGCACCACCAGGTTCAAGGTGTGAGCCAGGCAAGGTATGTGTTTAAGTTCTGAAAGGGCTATGGCAGCCATAAAATCCCTTCCGTTATCACTGACTACCTTGCCTGCCTCAAGATTTACACTGCCCAGCCATGACTGACTTAGTTGCTGCAAGTACTCAACCAGTACTTCCGTGGTGGGTCTGTTGTTGCCCAAACACTTCATTTGTAACACAGCCTGCTGACTCTTAGCACTAGCTGTTCGATAAAGGGACACCTCGTGTGCAACACTGGCAGCTGCGGATGTAGTGGTTGTGCGACTGCGCTCTGTGGACAAGCTTTCGCTTCTGGAGGAGGAGGAGGAGGGGTGGTGAACGCCTACAGCCAACTGTTTCCTAGACCGTGGGCTAGGCAGAACTGTCCCACTATGGCTGTCCCCTGTGGATCCTGCATCCACCACATTAACCCAGTGCGCCGTGATTTACACATAACGTCTTTAGCCATGCCTACTGGTCCATGCATCTGTTGTGAGGTGCACCTTTCCACTGACTGATTGCCTCAGTGCATGGACAATGCGGTCTTTGACGTGCTGGTGGAGGGCTGGGATGGCTTTTCTCGCAAAGAAGTGTCGACTGGGTAGGTCATAGCGTGGTAGTGCGTAGGCCATCAGGTCTTTGAAAGCTTTGCTTTCAACCAACCGGTAGGCCATAATCTCTAACGAGATTAGTATAGCAATGTGGGCGTAAAAACCCTGTGTATGTGGATGAGAGGATGAGTACTTCCTTTTCCTAACGAGAGTCTCTTGTAGGGTGAGCTGTACTGGAGAGCTGCATATGGTGGGATTAGCGGTGGAGGACATGGCGGATTGAGAGAGGGTTGGTGATGGTATTCTTGATGTTGGCCTACATACAGTGTTTCCTACCAATAACGTTGTGATTCCCTGACTGCTTTGACATTGCGACAATACCTCCACATTTGCAGCTGGTGGTGTCCTTTCCGGTGGGCTTACAGTGAGGGAAGCAATGTAGCGTTGCTGACTACCTTCATTCTGAGCAGGTGTACCAAACGTACAGGACGTTTGGTAGTTAGTCCAGGCTTGCAAGTGCATGCTGGTTAAATGTCTAAGCATGCACGTTGTATTTAAATTTTGAAGATTCTTACCTCTGCTAATGGTCTTTGAGCATTTCTTACAGATAACTTTTGACTGATCATTCCAATCTTGGTTAAAAAATTGCCACACTACACTCTTCCTACTATGGAATACCTTTCCTGGCATTGCACGCTGTGCTACTTTCACCGGATGGCCACGCTGTCCTAAAACTGTTTTAGTTTTTGACAAACGTTTTTGGCCTGATACGGGCCTGCCAAAAGACAGCTGTTGCAATGTAGATGACTGCTGCGGATCATACTACTCCGCTTCTGAGCTACTGGCAGTGGCACCCTCTTCCCCCAATGGCTGCCAATCTGGGTCAACAACTGGGTCATCTATACCTACTCTTCAATGTCATGTGCATCTTCCTCTGTGTCACCGTGTAAGGTGCTATAGCGTTCGGGACAGGGCACCATAGTCTCACTCATCAGGGTCAGATTCTGGCTCAGTACACTGCGAGGGCAATGTAGTGATCTGAGTCAATGGAACAGCATAATAATCTAGCTGTGGCTGTTAGGGTTGAGCGACTTTTACTTTTTTAGGGTCGAGTCGGGTTTCGCGAAACCCGACTATCTCATAAGTCGAGTCAAGTGAAAACGGCCGATTATGACGAAAAGTTGGGGATCGACTGAAACACGAAACCCAATGCAAGTCAATGGGGAAGCATAGTCGGCAGTGAGTGGAGGCCAGGAAAACACCTACAGTGCCCATTTTAATGGCAAAAACATCCATTCTTGTTACTGAAGCTTGTAATAATAGTTAGGCATTGGAAATTGGGGGCCATTTGGGTAAAGTTGTGGGGGGTAGGGCTGGTTCAAGTATTTAGTGGGCCAAGGAAACGTGGACCATGTCACGGCAGTGGAGCAGGGAGAGGTAAGTATTTCAACATTGCAAGTGCTGTGATCCTGAGCAAGCAGGGGATGGCCCACTCGTTCGCATTGGCACGGGCGCAGGGCCCCTCAAAGTACGACGTTGTGGTTGCACGGCGGGGGCGCCTCCCACCGGTAGCGACACTTTTGCGTACTATGATGGGCCCTGTGCCAGTGACGTCGCCAACGAGTATTCCCCCCGCCTGATGAAGGAACCTGCACTTTCATCTGCACCTTCCTCTTTGTCCCCGTGTAAGTGGTATAGTATGCGGGAAGGGGAACCTGACTTTCAGCAGGGTCACATTCTGGCTGTGTAGCGTGCAAAGGGAATGTAGCGGTCTGGGTCTGTTTACTACTGCTACCAATTTTGAACTGCATTTAGCCTACTTACTACACTGGTACCAGCAGACTCATCTAGCACTGGCTGGGCAATGGGCAGGATGAAGAGGAAAAACAGAAATACGCCTAAATAATAAAGTGGGCTAAATGCAGTTCAAAATTGGTAACAGGACTAACCAGGCGGCATTGCTTTGTTCAGTGGAGGACAACTGTAATGATAGGCTGACAAAGTGAGTAGGCCCAAATCAGTAAGTAGGCTAAATGCAGTTCAAAATTGGTAGCAGTAGTAAACAGGTGGCACTGCTTTGTTCCCACTGCAGTTGTTCCATTAAAAAACTATTTAACGAGAGCCTAAAGATTGAAGCTCAGGAAAGGCAACCTGGAGAACACCTTGAAGGGGCAGACACTGTTACTAGGCCCCAACCAAATTAGCAGCCCCACTGCAGTTGTTCCATTCAAAAACTATTTGACGAGAGCCTGAAGATTGAAGCTCAGGAAAAGCAACCTGGAGAACACCTTGGAGCGGCAGACACTGTTACTAGGCCCCAACCAAGCTAGAAGCCCCACTGCAATTGTTCCATTGCAAAACTATTTAACGAGAGCCTGAAGATTAAAGCTCAGGAAAGGCAACCTAGAGAACACCTTGGAGTGGCAGACACTGTTACTAGGCCCCAACCAAACTAGTAGCCCCACTGCAGTTGTTCCATTAAAAAACTATTTAACGAGAGCCTGAAGATTGAAGCTCAGGAAAGGCAACCTGGTGAACATCTTGGAGCGCCAGACACTGTTACTAGGCCCCAACCAAACTAGAAGCCCCACTGCAGTTGTTCCATTCAAAAAGTATTTAACTAGAGCCTGAAGATTGAAGCTCAGGAAAGGCAACCTGGAGAACACCTTGGAGCGGCAGACACTGTTAGTAGGCCCCAACCAAACTAGTAGCATCAATGCATTTGTTCCATTTAACAACTATTTAACGAGAGCCTGAAGATCGAAGCTCAGGAAAGGCAACCTGGAGAACACCTTGGAACGGCAGACACTCTTAGTAGGCCCCAACCAAACTAGTAGCCCCACTGCAGTTGTTCCATTTAACAACTATTTATTGAGAGCCTGAAGATTGAAGCTCAGGAAAAGCAAGCTGGAGAACACCTTGGAGCGGCAGACACTGTTAGTAGGCCCCAACCAAACTAGTAGCCCCACTGCAGTTGTTCCATTTAAAAACTATTTGACGAGAGCCTGAAGATTGAAGCTCAGGAAAGGCAACCTGGAGAACACCTTGAAGCGGCAGACACTTTTACTAGGCCTCAACCAAATTAGCAGCCAAACTGCAGTTGTTCCATTTAAAAACTATTTAACGAGAGCCTGAAGATTGAAGCTCAGGAAAGGCAACCTGGAGAACACCTTGGAGCGGCAGACACTGTTGGTAGGCCCCAACCAAACTAGTAGCCCCACTGCAGTTGTTCCATTAAAAAACTATTTAACTATTTAACGAGAGCCTGAAGATCGAAGCTCAGGAAAGGCAACCTGGAGAACACCTTGGAGCGGCAGACGCTGTTAGTAGGCCCCAACCAAACTAGTAGCCCCACTGCAGTTGTTCCATTAAAAAACTATTTGACGAGAGCCTGAAGATCGAAGCTCAGGAAAGGCAACGAGGAGAACATGTTGGAGCGGCAGACACTTTTAGTAGGCCGCAACCAAACTAGTAGCATCAATGCATTTGTTCCATTTAAGAACTATTTGACGAGAGCCTGAAGATCGAAGCTCAGGAAAGGCAACCTGGAGAACACCTTGGAGCGACAGAAACTGTTAGTAGGCCCCAACCAAACCAGTAGCCCCACTGCAGTTGTTCCATTTAAAAACTATTTCACGAGAGCCTGAAGATCGAAGCTCAGGAAAGGCAACCTGGAGAACAGCTTGGAGCGGCAGACACTGTTACTAGGCCCCAACCAAAGTAGTAGCCCCAATGCAGTTGTTACATTAAAAAACTATTTAACGAGAGCCTGAAGATTGAAGCTCAGGAAAGGTAACCTGGAGAACACCTTGGAGTGGCAGACACTGTTAGTAGGCCCCAACCAAACTAGTAGCTCCACTGCAGTTGTTCCATTAAAAAACTATTTAATGAGCGCCTGAAGATTGAAGCTCAGGAAAGGCAACCTGAAGAGCACCTTGGAGCAGCAGACACTGTTACTAGGCCCCAACCAAACTAGTAGCCCCACTGCAGTTGTTCTATTAAAAAACTATTTAACGAGAGCCTGAAGATCGAAGCTCAGGAAAGGCAACCAGGAGAACACCGTGGAGGTGCAGACACTGTAAGTAGGCCCCAACCAAACTAGTAGCCCCACTGCAGTTGTTCCACTAAAAAACGATTTAACGAGAGCCTGAAGATTGAAGCTCAGGAAAGGCAACCTTAAGAACACCTTGGAGCGGCAGACACTGTTAGTAGGACCCAACCAAACTAGTAGCCCCACTGCAGTTGTTCTATTAAAAAACTATTTAACGAGAGCCTGAAGATCGAAGCTCAGGAAAGGCAACCAGGAGAACACCTTGGAGGTGCAGACACTGTAAGTAGGCCCCAACCAAACTAGTAGCCCCACTGCAGTTGTTCCACTAAAAAATGATTTAACGAGAGCCTGAACATTGAAGCTCAGGAATGGCAACCTGGAGAACACCTTGGAGCGGCAGACACTGTTAGTAGGACCCAACCAAACTAGTAGCCCCACTGCAGTTGTTCCACTAAAAAACTATTTAACGAGAGCCTGAAGATTGAAGCTCAGGAAAGGTAACCTGGAGAACACCTTGGAGTGGCAGACACAGTTAGTAGGCCCCAACCAAACTAGTAGCTCCACTGCAGTTGTTCCATTAAAAAACTATTTAATGAGAGCCTGAAGATTGAAGCTCAGGAAAGGCAACCTGGAGAGCACCTTGGAGCAGCAGACACTGTTACTAGGCCCCAACCAAACTAGTAGCCCCACTGCAGTTGTTCTATTAAAAAACTATTTAACGAGAGCCTGAAGATCGAAGCTCAGGAAAGGCAACCAGGAGAACACCTTGGGGGTGCAGACACTGTAAGTAGGCCTCAACCAAACTAGTAGCCCCACTGCAGTTGTTCCACTAAAAAACGATTTAACGAGAGCCTGAAGATTGAAGCTCAGGAATGGCAACCTGGAGAACACCTTGGAGCTGCAGACACTGTTAGTAGGACCCAACCAAACTAGTAGCCCCACTGCAGTTGTTCCACTAAAAAACTATTTAACGAGAGCCTGAAGATTGAAGCTCAGGAAAGGCAACCTTAAGAACACCTTGGAGCGGCAGACACTGTTACTAGGCCCCAACCAAACTAGTAGCCCCACTGCAGTTGTTCCATTTAAAAACTATTTAACGAGAGCCTGAAGATCGAAGCTCAGGAAAGGCAACCAGGAGGACACCTTGGAGCGGCAGACACTGTCACTAGACCCCAACCAAACTAGTAGCCCCACTGCAGTTGTTCCATTAAAAAACTATTTAATGAGAGCCTGAAGATCGAAGCTCAGGAAAGGCAACCAGGAGAACACCTTGGAGGTGCAGACACTGTAAGTAGGCCCCAACCAAACTAGTAGCCCCAATGCAGTTGTTCCATTAAAAAACTATTTAACGAGAGCCTGAAGATTGAAGCTCAGGAAAGGCAACCTGGAGAACAACTTGGAGTGGCAGACATTGTTAGTAGGCCCCAACCAAACTAGTAGCAGCAATGCATTTGTTCCATTTAACAACTATTTAACGAGAGCCTGAAGATCGAAGCTCAGGAAAGGCAACCTGGAGAACACCTTGGAGCGGCAGACGCTGTTAGTAGGCCCCAACAAAACTAGTAGCAGCAATGCATTTGTTCCATTTAACAACTATTTAATGAGAGCCTGAAGATCGAAGCTCAGGAAAGGCAACCTGGAGAACACCTTGGAGCGGCAGACACTGTTAGTAAGCCCCAACCAAACTAGTAGCCCCACTGCAGTTGTTCCATTAAAAAACTATTTAACGAGAGCCTGAAAATCGAAGCTCAGGAAAGGCAACCAGGAGAACACCTTGGAGCAGCAGACACTGTTAGTAGGCCCCAACCAAACTAGTAGCATCAATGCATTGGTTCCATTTAACAACTATTTATTGAGAGCCTGAAGATCGAAGCTCAGGAAAGGCAACCTGGAAAACACCTTGGAGTGGCAGACACTGTTAGTAGGCCCCAAGCAAACTAGTAGCCCCACTGCAGTTGTTCCATTTAAAAACTATTTAACGAGAGCCTGAAGATCGAAGCTCAGGAAAGGCAGCCTGGAGAACACCTTGGAGCGGCAGACACTGTTAGTAGGCCCCAAGCAATCTAGTAGCCCCACTGCAGTTGTTCCATTTAAAAACTATTTAACGAGAGCCTGAAGATCGAAGCTCAGGAAAGGCAACCTGGAGAACACATTGGAGCGGCAGACACTGTTAGTAGGCCCCAACCAAGCTAGTAGCCCCACTGCAGATGTTCCATTAAAAAACTATTTAACGAGAGCCTGAAGATTGAAGCTCAGGAAAGGCAACCTGGAGAACACCTTGGAACAGCAGACACTGTTTCTAGGCCCCAACCAAACTAGTAGCCCCACTGCAGTTGTTCCACTAAAAAACTATTTATCGAGAGCCTGAAGATTGAAGCTCAGGAAGGCAACCTGGAAAACACCTTGGAGCGGCAGACACTGTTACCAGGCCTCAACCAAACTAGTAGCCCCACTACAGTTGTTCCATTAAAAAACTATTTAACGAGAGCCTGAAGATCGAAGCTCAGGAAAGGCAACCAGGAGAACACCTTGGAGCCGCAGACACTGTTAGTAGGCCCCAACCAAACTAGTAGCCCCACTGAAGTTGTTCCATTTAAAAACTATTTAAAGAGAGACTGAAGATCGAAGCTCAGGAAAGGCAACCTGGAGAACACCTTGGAGCGGCAGACACTGTTAGTAGGCCCCAACCAAGCTGGTAGCCCCACTGCAGTTGTTCCTTTTAACAACTACTTAACGAGAGCCTGAAGATCGAAGCTCAGGAAAGGCAACCTGGAGAACATCTTGGAGCGGCAGACACTGTTAGTAGGCCCCAACCAAGCTAGTAGCCCCACTGCAGATGTTCCATTAAAAAACTATTTAACGAGAGCCTGAAGATTGAAGCTCAGGAAAGGCAACCTGGAGAACACCTTGGAGCAGCAGACACTGTTACTAGGCCCCAACCAAACTAGTAGCCCCACTGCAGTTGTTCTATGAAAAAACTGTTTAATGAGAGCCTGAAGATCGAAGCTCAGGAAAGGCAACCAGGAGAACACCTTGGAGCGGCAGACACTGTTAGTAGGCCCCAACCAAACTAGTAGCCCCACTGCAGTTGTTCCAGTAAAAAATTATTTAACGAGAGCCTGAAGATCAAAGCTCAGGAAAGGCAACCAAGAGATCACCTTGGAGCGGCAGACACTGTTAGTAGGACCCAACCAAACTTGTAGCCCCACTGCAGTTGTTCCACTAAAAAACTATTTAACGAGAGCCTGAAGATTGAAGCTCAGGAAAGGCAACCTTAAGAACACCTTGGAGCGGCAGACACTGTTACTAGGCCCCAACCAAACTAGTAGCCCCACTGCAGTTGTTCTATTAAAAAACTATTTAACTAGAGCCTGAAGATCGAAGCTCAGGAAAGACAACCTGGAGACCACCTTGGAGCGGCAGACACTGTTAGTAGGCCTCAAGCAAACTAGTAGCCCCACTGCAGTTGTTCCATTTAAAAACTATTTAACGAGAGCCTGAAGATCGAAGCTCAGGAAAGGCAACCTGGAGAACACCTTGGAGCGGCAGACACTGTTACTAGGCCCCAAGCAAACTAGTAGCCCCACTGCAGTTGTTCCATTTAAAAACTACTTAACGAGAGCCTGAAGATCGAAGCTCAGGAAAGGCAACCTGGAGAACACCTTGGAGCGGCAGACACTGTAACTAGGCCCCAACCAAACTAGTAGCCCCTCTGCAGTTGTTCCATTTAAAAACTATTTAACGAGATCCTGAAGATCGAAGCTCAGGAAAGGCAACCTGGAGAACATCTTGGAGCGGCAGACACTGTTAGTAGGCCCCAACCAAGCTAGTAGCCCCACTGCAGATGTTCCATTTAAAAACTACTTAACGAGAGCCTGAAGATCGAAGCTCAGGAAAGGCAACCTGGAGAACACAATGGAGCGGCAGACACTGTTACTAGGCCCCAAGCAAACTAGTAGCCCCACTGCAGTTGTTCCATTTAAAAACTACTTAAAGAGAGACTGAAGATCGAAGCTCAGGAAAGGCAACCTGGAGAACACCTTGGAGCGGCAGACACTGTTAGTAGGCCCCAACCAAGCTGGTAGCCCCACTGCAGTTGTTCCTTTTAACAACTACTTAACGAGAGCCTGAAGATCGAAGCTCAGGAAAGGCAACCTGGAGAACATCTTGGAGCGGCAGACACTGTTAGTAGGCCCCAACCAAGCTAGTAGCCCCACTGCAGATGTTCCATTAAAAAACTATTTAACGAGAGCCTGAAGATTGAAGCTCAGGAAAGGCAACCTGGAGAACACCTTGGAGCAGCAGACACTGTTACTAGGCCCCAACCAAACTAGTAGCCCCACTGCAGTTGTTCTATGAAAAAACTGTTTAATGAGAGCCTGAAGATCGAAGCTCAGGAAAGGCAACCAGGAGAACACCTTGGAGCGGCAGACACTGTTAGTAGGCCCCAACCAAACTAGTAGCCCCACTGCAGTTGTTCCAGTAAAAAATTATTTAACGAGAGCCTGAAGATCAAAGCTCAGGAAAGGCAACCAAGAGATCACCTTGGAGCGGCAGACACTGTTAGTAGGACCCAACCAAACTTGTAGCCCCACTGCAGTTGTTCCACTAAAAAACTATTTAACGAGAGCCTGAAGATTGAAGCTCAGGAAAGGCAACCTTAAGAACACCTTGGAGCGGCAGACACTGTTACTAGGCCCCAACCAAACTAGTAGCCCCACTGCAGTTGTTCTATTAAAAAACTATTTAACTAGAGCCTGAAGATCGAAGCTCAGGAAAGACAACCTGGAGACCACCTTGGAGCGGCAGACACTGTTAGTAGGCCTCAAGCAAACTAGTAGCCCCACTGCAGTTGTTCCATTTAAAAACTATTTAACGAGAGCCTGAAGATCGAAGCTCAGGAAAGGCAACCTGGAGAACACCTTGGAGCGGCAGACACTGTTACTAGGCCCCAAGCAAACTAGTAGCCCCACTGCAGTTGTTCCATTTAAAAACTACTTAACGAGAGCCTGAAGATCGAAGCTCAGGAAAGGCAACCTGGAGAACACCTTGGAGCGGCAGACACTGTAACTAGGCCCCAACCAAACTAGTAGCCCCTCTGCAGTTGTTCCATTTAAAAACTATTTAACGAGATCCTGAAGATCGAAGCTCAGGAAAGGCAACCTGGAGAACATCTTGGAGCGGCAGACACTGTTAGTAGGCCCCAACCAAGCTAGTAGCCCCACTGCAGATGTTCCATTTAAAAACTACTTAACGAGAGCCTGAAGATCGAAGCTCAGGAAAGGCAACCTGGAGAACACAATGGAGCGGCAGACACTGTTACTAGGCCCCAAGCAAACTAGTAGCCCCACTGCAGTTGTTCCATTTAAAAACTACTTAACGAGAGCCTGAAGATCGAAGCTCAGGAAAGGCAACCTGGAGAACACCTTGGAGCGGCAGACACTGTTAGTAGGCCCCAACCAAACTAGTAGCCCCACTGCAGTTGTTCCATTTAAAAACTATTTAACGAGAGCCTGAAGATTGAAGCTCAGGAAAGGCAACCTTAAGAACACCTTGGAGCGGCAGACACTGTTACTAGGCCCCAACCAAACTAGTAGCCCCACTGCAGTTGTTCCATTTAAAAACTATTTAACGAGAGCCTGAAGATCGAAGCTCAGGAAAGGCAACCAGGAGGACACCTTGGAGCGGCAGACACTGTTACTAGGCCCCAACCAAACTAGTAGCCCCACTGCAGTTGTTCCATTAAAAAACTATTTAATGAGAGCCTGAAGATCGAAGCTCAGGAAAGGCAACCAGGAGAACACCTTGGAGGTGCAGACACTGTAAGTAGGCCCCAACCAAACTAATAGCCCCAATGCAGTTGTTACATTAAAAAACTATTTAACGAGAGCCTGAAGATTGAAGCTCAGGAAAGGCAACCTGGAGAACAACTTGGAGTGGCAGACATTGTTAGTAGGCCCCAACCAAACTAGTAGCAGCAATGCATTTGTTCCATTTAACAACTATTTAACGAGAGCCTGAAGATCGAAGCTCAGGAAAGGCAACCTGGAGAACACCTTGGAGCGGCAGACGCTGTTAGGAGGCCCCAACAAAACTAGTAGCAGCAATGCATTTGTTCCACTTAACAACTATTTAATGAGAGCCTGAAGATTGAAGCTCAGGAAAGGCAACCTGGAGAACACCTTGGAGCGGCAGACACTGTTAGTAAGCCCCAACCAAACTAGTAGCCCCACTGCAGTTGTTCCATTAAAAAACTATTTAACGAGAGCCTGAAAATCGAAGCTCAGGAAAGGCAACCAGGAGAACTCCTTGGAGCAGCAGACACTGTTAGTAGGCCCCAACCAAACTAGTAGCATCAATGCATTGGTTCCATTTAACAACTATTTATTGAGAGCCTGAAGATCGAAGCTCAGGAAAGGCAACCTGGAAAACACCTTGGAGTGGCAGACACTGTTAGTAGGCCCCAAGCAAACTAGTAGCCCCACTGCAGTTGTTCCATTTAAAAACTATTTAACGAGAGCCTGAAGATCGAAGCTCAGGAAAGGCAGCCTGGAGAACACCTTGGAGCGGCAGA
Source organism: Ranitomeya imitator (assembly GCF_032444005.1). Taxonomy (NCBI): domain Eukaryota; kingdom Metazoa; phylum Chordata; class Amphibia; order Anura; family Dendrobatidae; genus Ranitomeya; species Ranitomeya imitator. Next base: position 93,846,367 of record NC_091290.1, read on the forward strand.
CACTGTTAGTAGGCCCCAAGCAATCTAGTAGCCCCACTGCAGTTGTTCCATTTAAAAACTATTTAACGAGAGCCTGAAGATCGAAGCTCAGGAAAGGCAACCTGGAGAACACATTGGAGCGGCAGACACAGTTAGTAGGCCCCAACCAAGCTAGTAGCCCCACTGCAGATGTTCCAATAAAAAACTATTTAACGAGAGCCTGAAGATTGAAGCTCAGGAAAGGCAACCTGGAGAACACCTTGGAACAGCAGACACTGTTTCTAGGCCCCAACCAAACTAGTAGCCCCACTGCAGTTGTTCCACTAAAAAACTATTTATCGAGAGCCTGAAGATTGAAGCTCAGGGAAGGCAACCTGGAAAACACCTTGGAGCGGCAGACACTGTTACCAGGCCTCAACCAAACTAGTAGCCCCACTACAGTTGTTCCATTAAAAAACTATTTAACGAGAGCCTGAAGATCGAAGCTCAGGAAAGGCAACCAGGAGAACACCTTGGAGCCGCAGACACTGTTAGTAGGCCCCAACCAAACTAGTAGCCCCACTGAAGTTGTTCCATTTAAAAACTATTTAAAGAGAGACTGAAGATCGAAGCTCAGGAAAGGCAACCTGGAGAACATCTTGGAGCGGCAGACACTGTTAGTAGGCCCCAACCAAGCTAGTAGCCCCACTGCAGATGTTCCATTAAAAAACTATTTAACGAGAGCCTGAAGATTGAAGCTCAGGAAAGGCAACCTGGAGAACACCTTGGAGCAGCAGACACTGTTACTAGGCCCCAACCAAACTAGCAGCCCCACTGCAGTTGTTCTATGAAAAAACTATTTAACGAGAGCCTGAAGATCGAAGCTCAGGAAAGGCAACCAGGAGAACACCTTGGAGCGGCAGACACTGTTAGTATGCCCCAACCAAACTAGTAGCCCCACTGCAGTTGTTCCATTAAAAAATTATTTAACGAGAGCCTGAAGATCAAAGCTCAGGAAAGGCAACCAAGAGATCACCTTGGAGCGGCAGACACTGTTAGTAGGACCCAACCAAACTAGTAGCCCCACTGCAGTTGTTCCACTAAAATACTATTTAACAAGAGCCTGAAGATCGAAGCTCAGGAAAGACAACCTGGAGACCACCTTGGAGCGGCAGACACTGTTAGTAGGCCTCAAGCAAACTAGTAGCCCCACTGCAGTTGTTCCATTTAAAAACTATTTAACGAGAGCCTGAAGATCGAAGCTCAGGAAAGGCAACCTGGAGAACACCTTGGAGCGGCAGACACTGTTACTAGGCCCCAACCAAACTAGTAGCCCCACTGCAGTTGTTCCATTTAAAAACTACTTAACGAGAGCCTGAAGATCGAAGCTCAGGAAAGGCAACCTGGAGAACACCTTGGAGCGGCAGACACTGTTAGTAGGCCCCAACCAAACTAGTAGCCCCACTGCAGTTGTTCCATTTAAAAACTATTTAACGAGATCCTGAAGATCGAAGCTCAGGAAAGGCAACCTGGAGAACATCTTGGAGCGGCAGACACTGTTAGTAGGCCCCAACCAAGCTAGTAGCCCCACTGCAGATGTTCCATTTAAAAACTACTTAACGAGAGCCTGAAGATCGAAGCTCAGGAAAGGCAACCTGGAGAACACCTTGGAGTGGCAGACACTGTTGGTAGGCCCCAACCAAACTAGTAGCCCCACTGCAGTTGTTCCATTAAAAAACTATTTAACTATTTAACGAGAGCCTGAAGATCGAAGCTCAGGAAAGGCAACCTGGAGAACACCTTGGAGCGGCAGACACTGTTAGTAGGCCCCAACCAAACTAGTAGCCCCACTGCAGTTGTTCCATTAAAAAACTATTTGACGAGAGCCTGAAGATCGAAGCTCAGGAAAGGCAACGAGGAGAACATGTTGAAGCGGCAGACACTTTTAGTAGGCCGCAACCAAACTAGTAGCATCAATGCATTTGTTCCATTTAACAACTATTTGACGAGAGCCTGAAGATCGAAGCTCAGGAAAGGCAACCTGGAGAACAGCTTGGAGCGGCAGACACTGTTACTAGGCCCCAACCAAAGTAGTAGCCCCAATGCAGTTGTTACATTAAAAAACTATTTAACGAGAGCCTGAAGATTGAAGCTCAGGAAAGGTAACCTGGAGAACACCTTGGAGGGGCAGACACTGTTAGTAGGCCCCAACCAAACTAGTAGCTCCACTGCAGTTGTTCCATTAAAAAACTATTTAATGAGAGCCTGAAGATTGAAGCTCAGGAAAGGCAACCTGAAGAGCACCTTGGAGCAGCAGACACTGTTACTAGGCCCCAACCAAACTAGTAGCCCCACTGCAGTTGTTCTATTAAAAAACTATTTAACGAGAGCCTGAAGATCGAAGCTCAGGAAAGGCAACCAGGAGAACACCTTGGAGGTGCAGACACTGTAAGTAGGCCCCAACCAAACTAGTAGCCCCACTGCAGTTGTTCCACTAAAAAACGATTTAACGAGAGCCTGAAGATTGAAGCTCAGGAAAGGCAACCTTAAGAGCACCTTGGAGCGGCAGACACTGTTAGTAGGACCCAACCAAACTAGTAGCCCCACTGCAGTTGTTCTATTAAAAAACTATTTAACGAGAGCCTGAAGATCGAAGCTCAGGAAAGGCAACCAGGAGAACACCTTGGAGGTGCAGACACTGTAAGTAGGCCCCAACCAAACTAGTAGCCCCACTGCAGTTGTTCCACTAAAAAATGATTTAACGAGAGCCTGAAGATTGAAGCTCAGGAATGGCAACCTGGAGAACACCTTGGAGCGGCAGACACTGTTAGTAGGACCCAACCAAACTAGTAGCCCCACTGCAGTTGTTCCGCTAAAAAACTATTTAACGAGAGCCTGAAGATTGAAGCTCAGGAAAGGAAATCCTGGAGAACACCTTGGAGTGGCAGACACTGTTAGTAGGCCCCAACCAAACTAGTAGCTCCACTGCAGTTGTTCCATTAAAAAACTATTTAATGAGAGCCTGAAGTTTGAAGCTCAGGAAAGGCAACCTGGAGAGCACCTTGGAGCATCAGACACTGTTACTAGGCCCCAACCAAACTAGTAGCCCCACTGCAGTTGTTCCACTAAAAAACGATTTAACGAGAGCCTGAAGATTGAAGCTCAGGAATGGCAACCTGGAGAACACCTTGGAGCGGCAGACACTGTTAGTAGGACCCAACCAAACTAGTAGCCCCACTGCAGTTGTTCCACTAAAAAACTATTTAACGAGAGCCTGAAGATCGAAGCTCAGGAAAGGCAACCAGGAGAACACCTTGGAGGTGCAGACACTGTAAGTAGGCCCCAACCAAACTAGTAGCCCCAATGCAGTTGTTCCATTAAAAAACTATTTAACGAGAGCCTGAAGATTGAAGCTCAGGAAAGGCAACCTGGAGAACAACTTGGAGTGGCAGACATTGTCAGTAGGCCCCAACCAAACTAGTAGCAGCAATGCATTTGTTCCATTTAACAACTATTTAACGAGAGCCTGAAGATCGAAGCTCAGGAAAGGCAACCTGGAGAACACCTTGGAGCGGCAGACGCTGTTAGTAGGCCCCAACAAAACTAGTAGCAGCAATGCATTTGTTCCATTTAACAACTATTTAATGAGAGCCTGAAGATCGAAGCTCAGGAAAGGCAACCTGGAAAACACCTTGGAGTGGCAGACACTGTTAGTAGGCCCCAAGCAAACTAGTAGCCCCACTGCAGTTGTTCCATTTAAAAACTATTTAACGAGAGCCTGAAAATCGAAGCTCAGGAAAGTCAACCAGGAGAACACCTTGGAGCAGCAGACACTGTTAGTAGGCCCCAACCAAACTAGTAGCATCAATGCATTGGTTCCATTTAACAACTATTTATTGAGAGCCTGAAGATCGAAGCTCAGGAAAGGCAACCTGGAAAACACCTTGGAGTGGCAGACACTGTTAGTAGGCCCCAAGCAAACTAGTAGCCCCACTGCAGTTGTTCCATTTAAAAACTATTTAACGAGAGCCTGAAGATCGAAGCTCAGGAAAGGCAACCTGGAGAACACCTTGGAGCGGCAGACACTGTTAGTAGGCCCCAAGCAAACTAGTAGCCCCACTGCAGTTGTTCCATTTAAAAACTATTTAACGAGAGCCTGAAGATCGAAGCTCAGGAAAGGCAACCTGGAGAACACATTGGAGCGGCAGACACTGTTAGTAGGCCCCAACCAAGCTAGTAGCCCCACTGCAGATGTTCCATTAAAAAACTATTTAACGAGAGCCTGAAGATTGAAGCTCAGGAAAGGCAACCTGGAGAACACCTTGGAACATCAGACACTGTTTCTAGGCCCCAACCAAACTAGTAGCCCCACTGCAGTTGTTCCACTAAAAAACTATTTATCAAGAGCCTGAAGATTGAAGCTCAGGGAAGGCAACCTGGAAAACACCTTGGAGCGGCAGACACTGTTACCAGGCCTCAACCAAACTAGTAGCCCCACTGCAGTTGTTCCATTAAAAAACTATTTAACGAGAGCCTGAAGATCGAAGCTCAGGAAAGGCAACCAGGAGAACACCTTGGAGCCGCAGACACTGTTAGTAGGCCCCAACCAAACTAGTAGCCCCACTGAAGTTGTTCCATTTAAAAACTATTTAAAGAGAGACTGAAGATCGAAGCTCAGGAAAGGCAACCTGGAGAACACCTTGGAGCGGCAGACACTGTTAGTAGGCCCCAACCAAGCTAGTAGCCCCACTGCAGATGTTCCATTAAAAAACTATTTAACGAGAGCCTGAAGATTGAAGCTCAGGAAAGGCAACCTGGAGAACACCTTGGAGCAGCAGACACTGTTACTAGGCCCCAACCAAACTAGTAGCCCCACTGCAGTTGTTCTATGAAAAAACTATTTAATGAGAGCCTGAAGATCGAAGCTCAGGAAAGGCAACCAGGAGAACACCTTGGAGCGGCAGACACTGTTAGTAGGCCCCAACCAAACTAGTAGCCCCACTGCAGTTGTTCCATTAAAAAATTATTTAACGAGAGCCTGAAGATCAAAGCTCAGGAAAGGCAACCAAGAGATCACCTTTGAGCGGCAGACACTGTTACTAGGCCCCAACCAAATTAGTAGCCCCACTGCAGTTGTTCCATTAAAAAACTATTTAACGAGAATCTGAAGATTGAAGCTCAGGAAAGGCAACCTGGAGAACACCTTGGAGCGGCAGACACTGTTAGTAGGACCCAACCAAACTAGTAGCCCCACTGCAGTTGTTCCACTAAAAAACTATTTAACAAGAGCCTGAAGATTGAAGCTCAGGAAAGACAACCTGGAGACCACCTTGGAGCAGCAGACACTGTTAGTAGGCCTCAAGCAAACTAGTAGCCCCACTGCAGTTGTTCCATTTAAAAACTATTTAACGAGAGCCTGAAGATCGAAGCTCAGTAAAGGCAACCTGGAGAACACCTTGGAGCGGCAGACACTGTTACTAGGCCCCAAGCAAACTAGTAGCCCCACTGCAGTTGTTCCATTTAAAAACTATTTAACGAGAGCCTGAAGATCGAAGCTCAGGAAAGGCAACCTGGAGAAAACCTTGGAGCGGCAGACACTGTTAGTAGGCCCCAACCAAACTAGTAGCCCCACTCCAGTTGTTCCATTTAAAAACTATTTAACGAGAGCCTGAAGATCGAAGCTCAGGAAAGGCAACCTGGAGAACATCTTGGAGCGGCAGACACTGTTAGTAGGCCCCAATCAAGCTAGTAGCCCCACTGCAGATGTTCCATTAAAAAACTATTTAAAGAGAGCCTGAAGATTGAAGCTCAGGAAAGACAACCTGGAGAACACCTTGGAGCAGCAGACACTGTTACTAGGCCCCAACCAAACTAGTAGCCCCACTGCAGTTGTTCTATGAAAAAACTATTTAACGAGAGCCTGAAGATCGAAGCTCAGGAAAGGCAACCAGGAGAACAACTTGGAGCGGCAGACACTGTTAGTAGGCCCCAACCAAACTAGTAGCCCCACTGCAGTTGTTCCATTAAAAAATTATTTAACGAGAGCCTGAAGATCAAAGCTCAGGAAAGGCAACCAAGAGATCACCTTTGAGCGGCAGACACTGTTACTAGGCCCCAACCAAATTAGTAGCCCCACTGCAGTTGTTACATTAAAAAACTATTTAACGAGAGCCTGAAGATTGAAGCTCAGGAAAGGCAACCTGGAGAACACCTTGGAGCGGCAGACACTGTTAGTAGGACCCAACCAAACTAGTAGCCCCACTGCAGTTGTTCCACTAAAAAACTATTTAACAAAAGCCTGAAGATTGAAGCTCAGGTAAGACAACCTGGAGACCACCTTGGAGTGGCAGACACTGTTAGTAGGCCTCAAGCAAAGTAGCAGCCCCACTGCAGTTGTTCCATTTAAAAACTATTTAACGAGAGCTTGAAGATCGAAGCTCAGGAAAGGCAACCTGGAGAACACCTTGGAGCGGCAGACACTGTTACTAGGCCCCAAGCAAACTAGTAGCCCCACTGCAGTTGTTCCATTTAAAAACTATTTAATGAGAGCCTGAAGATCGAAGCTCAGGAAAGGCAACCAGGAGAACACCTTGGAGGTGCAGACACTGTAAGTAGGCCCCAACCAAACTAGTAGCCCCAATGCAGTTGATCCATTAAAAAACTATTTAACGAGAGCCTGAAGATTGAAGCTCAGGAAAGGCAACCTGGAGAACAACTTGGAGCGGCAGACACTGTTACTAGGCCCCAACCAAACTAGTAGCCCCACTGCAGTTGTTCCATTAAAAAACTATTTAACGAGAGCCTGAAGATCGAAGCTCAGGAAAGGCAACCAGGAGGACACCTTGGAGCGGCAGACACTGTTACTAGGCCCCAACCAAACTAGTAGCCCCACTGCAGTTGTTCCATTAAAAAACTATTTAATGAGAGCCTGAAGATCGAAGCTCAGGAAAGGCAACCAGGAGAACACCTTGGAGGTGCAGACACTGTAAGTAGGCCCCAACCAAACTAGTAGCCCCAATGCAGTTGTTCCATTAAAAAACTATTTAACGAGAGCCTGAAGATTGAAGCTCAGCAAAGGCAACCTTAAGAACACCTTGGAGCGGCAAACACTGTTACTAGGCCCCAACCAAAATAGTAGCCCCACTGCAGTTGTTCCATTAAAAAACTATTTAACGAGAGCCTGAAGATCGAAGCTCAGGAAAGGCAACCAGGAGGACACCTTGGAGCGGCAGACACTGTTACTAGGCCCCAACCAAACTAGTAGCCCCACTGCAGTTGTTCCATTAAAAAACTATTTAATGAGAGCCTGAAGATCGAAGCTCAGGAAAGGCGACCAGGAGAACACCTTGGAGGTGCAGACACTGTAAGTAGGCCCCAACCAAACTAGTAGCCCCAATGCAGTTGTTCCATTAAAAAACTATTTAACGAGAGCCTGAAGATTGAAGCTCAGGAAAGGCAACCTGGAGAACAACTTGGAGTGGCAGACATTGTTAGTAGGCCCCAACCAAACTAGTAGCAGCAATGCATTTGTTCCATTTAACAAATATTTAACGAGAGCCTGAAGATCGAAGCTCAGGAATGGCAACCTGGAGAACACCTTGGAGCGGCAGACGCTGTTAGTAGGCCCCAACAAAACTAGTAGCAGCAATGCATTTGTTCCATTTAACAACTATTTAATGAGAGCCTGAAGATCGAAGCTCAGGAAAGGCAACCTTAAGAACACCTTGGAGCGGCAGACACTGTTAGTAAGCCCCAATCAAACTAGTAGCCCCACTGCAGTTGTTCCATTAAAAAACTATTTAACGAGAGCCTGAAAATCGAAGCTCAGGAAAGGCAACCAGGAGAACACCTTGGAGCAGCAGACACTGTTAGTAGGCCCCAACCAAACTAGTAGCATCAATGCATTGGTTCCATTTAACAACTATTTATTGAGAGCCTGAAGATCGAAGCTCAGGAAAGGCAACCTGGAAAACACCTTGGAGTGGCAGACACTGTTAGTAGGCCCCAAGCAAACTAGTAGCCCCACTGCAGTTGTTCCATTTAAAAACTATTTAACGAGAGCCTGAAGATCGAAGCTCAGGAAAGGCAGCCTGGAGAACACCTTGGAGCGGCAGACACTGTTAGTAGGCCCCAAGCAATCTAGTAGCCCCACTGCAGTTGTTCCATTTAAAAACTATTTAACGAGAGCCTGAAGATCGAAGCTCAGGAAAGGCAACCTGGAGAACACATTGGAGCGGCAGACACTGTTAGTAGGCCCCAACCAAGCTAGTAGCCCCACTGCAGATGTTCCATTAAAAAACTATTTAACGAGAGCCTGAAGATTGAAGCTCAGGAAAGGCAACCTGGAGAACACCTTGGAACAGCAGACACTGTTTCTAGGCCCCAACCAAACTAGTAGCCCCACTGCAGTTGTTCCACTAAAAAACTATTTATCGAGAGCCTGAAGATTGAAGCTCAGGGAAGGCAACCTGGAAAACACCTTGGAGCGGCAGACACTGTTAGTAGGCCCCAACCAAACTAGTAGCCCCACTGAAGTTGTTCCATTTAAAAACTATTTAAAGAGAGACTGAAGATCGAAGCTCAGGAAAGGCAACCTGGAGAACACCTTGGAGCGGCAGACACTGTTAGTAGGCCCCAACCAAGCTGGTAGCCCCACTGCAGTTGTTCCTTTTAACAACTATTTAACGAGAGCCTGAAGATCGAAGCTCAGGAAAGGCAACCTGGAGAACATCTTGGAGCGGCAGACACTGTTAGTAGGCCCCAACCAAGCTAGTAGCCCCACTGCAGATGTTCCATTAAAAAACTATTTAACGAGAGCCTGAAGATTGAAGCTCAGGAAAGGCTACCTGGAGAACACCTTGGAGCAGCAGACACTGTTACTAGGCCCCAACCAAACTAGTAGCCCCACTGCAGTTGTTCTATGAAAAAACTATTTAACGAGAGCCTGAAGATCGAAGCTCAGGAAAGGCAACCAGGAGAACACCTTGGAGCGGCAGACACTGTTAGTAGGCCCCAACCAAACTAGTAGCCCCACTGCAGTTGTTCCATCAAAAAATTATTTAACGAGAGCCTGAAGATCAAAGCTCAGGAAAGGCAACCAAGAGATCACCTTGGAGCGGCAGACACTGTTAGTAGGACCCAACCAAACTAGTAGCCCCACTGCAGTTGTTCCACTAAAAAACTATTTAACAAGAGCCTGAAGATTGAAGCTCAGGAAAGACAACCTGGAGACCACCTTGGAGCGGCAGACACTGTTAGTAGGCCTCAAGCAAACTAGTAGCCCCACTGCAGTTGTTCCATTTAAAAACTATTTAACGAGAGCCTGAAGATCGAAGCTCAGGAAAGGCAACCTGGAGAACACCTTGGAGCGGCAGACACTGTTACTAGGCCCCAAGCAAACTAGTAGCCCCACTGCAGTTGTTCCATTTAAAAACTACTTAACGAGAGCCTGAAGATCGAAGCTCAGGAAAGGCAACCTGGAGAACACCTTGGAGCGGCAGACACTGTTAGTAGGCCCCAACCAAACTAGTAGCCCCACTGCAGTTGTTCCATTTAAAAACTATTTAACGAGATCCTGAAGATCGAAGCTCAGGAAAGGCAACCTGGAGAACATCTTGGAGCGGCAGAAACTGTTAGTAGGCCCCAACCAAGATAGTAGCCCCACTGCAGATGTTCCATTTAAAAACTACTTAACGAGAGTCTGAAGATCGAAGCTCAGGAAAGGCAACCTGGAGAACACCTTGGAGTGGCAGACACTGTTGGTAGGCCCCAACCAAACAAGTAGCCCCACTGCAGTTGTTCCATTAACAAACTATTTAACTATTTAACGAGAGCCTGAAGATCGAAGCTCAGGAAAGGCAACCTGGAGAACACCTTGGAGCGGCAGACACTGTTAGTAGGCCCCAACCAAACTAGTAGCCCCACTGCAGTTGTTCCATTAAAAAACTATTTGACGAGAGCCTGAAGATCGAAGCTCAGGAAAGGCAACGAGGAGAACATGTTGGAGCGGCAGACACTTTTAGTAGGCCGCAACCAAACTAGTAGCATCAATGCATTTGTTCCATTTAACAACTATTTGACGAGAGCCTGAAGATCGAAGCTCAGGAAAGGCAACCTGGAGAACAGCTTGGAGCGGCAGACACTGTTACTAGGCCCCAACCAAAGTAGTAGCCCCAATGCAGTTGTTACATTAAAAAACTATTTAACGAGAGCCTGAAGATTGAAGCTCAGGAAAGGTAACCTGGAGAACACCTTGGAGTGGCAGACACTGTTAGGCCCCAACCAAACTAGTAGCTCCACTGCAGTTGTTCCATTAAAAAACTATTTAATGAGAGCCTGAAGATTGAAGCTCAGGAAAGTCAACCTGAAGAGCACCTTGGAGCAGCAGACACTGTTACTAGGCCCCAACCAAACTAGTAGCCCCACTGCAGTTGTTCTATTGAAAAACTATTTAACGAGAGCCTGAAGATCGAAGCTCAGGAAAGGCAACCAGGAGAACACCTTGGAGGTGCAGACACTGTAAGTAGGCCCCAACCAAACTAGTAGCCCCACTGCAGTTGTTCCACTAAAAAACGATTTAACGAGAGCCTGAAGATTGAAGCTCAGGAAAGGCAACCTTAAGAACACCTTGGAGCGGCAGACACTGTTAGTAGGACCCAACCAAACTAGTAGCCCCACTGCAGTTGTTCTATTAAAAAACTATTTAACGAGAGCCTGAAGATCGAAGCTCAGGAAAGGCAACCAGGAGAACACCTTGGAGGTGCAGACACTGTAAGTAGGCCCCAATCAAACTAGTAGCCCCACTGCAGTTGTTCCACTAAAAAATGATTTAACGAGAGCCTGAAGATTGAAGCTCAGGAATGGCAACCTGGAGAACACCTTGGAGCGGCAGACACTGTTAGTAGGACCCAACCAAACTAGTAGCCCCACTGCAGTTGTTCCGCTAAAAAACTATTTAACGAGAGCCTGAAGATTGAAGCTCAGGAAAGGAAAACCTGGAGAACACCTTGGAGTGGCAGACACTGTTAGTAGGCCCCAACCAAACTAGTAGGTCCACTGCAGTTGTTCCATTAAAAAACTATTTAATGAGAGCCTGAAGATTGAAGCTCAGGAAAGGCAACCTGGAGAGCACCTTGGAGCAGCAGACACTGTTACTAGGCCCCAACCAAACTAGTAGCCCCACTGCAGTTGTTCTATTAAAAAACTATTTAACGAGAGACAGAAGATCGAAGCTCAGGAAAGGCAACCAGGAGAAAACCTTGGGGGTGCAGACACTGTAAGTAGGCCTCAACCAAACTAGTAGCCCCACTGCAGTTGTTCCACTAAAAAACGATTTAACGAGAGCCTGAAGATTGAAGCTCAGGAATGGCAACCTGGAGAACACCTTGGAGCGGCAGACACTGTTAGTAGGACCCAACCAAACTAGTAGCCCCACTGCAGTTGTTCCACTAAAAAACTATTTAACGAGAGCCTGAAGATTGAAGCTCAGGAAAGGCAACCTTAAGAACACCTTGGAGCGGCAGACACTGTTACTAGGCCCCAACCAAACTAGTAGCCCCACTGCAGTTGTTCTATTAAAAAACTATTTAACTAGAGCCTGGAGATCGAAGCTCAGGAAAGGCAACCAGGAGAGCACTTTGGAGGTGCACACACTGTAAGTAGGCCCCAACCAAACTAGTAGCCCCACTGCAGTTGTTCCACTAAAAAACGATTTAACGAGAGCCTGAAGATTGAAGCTCAGGAATGGCAACCTGGAGAACACCTTGGAGCTGCAGACACTGTTAGTAGGACCCAACCAAACTAGTAGCCCCACTGCAGTTGTTCCACTAAAAAACTATTTAACGAGAGCCTGAAGATTGAAGCTCAGGAAAGGCAACCTGGAGAACACCTTGGAGCGGCAGACACTGTTACTAGGCCCCAACCAAACTAGTAGCCCCACTGCAGTTGTTCCATTAAGAAACTATTTAACGAGAGCCTGAAGATCGAAGCTCAGGAAAGGCAACCAGGAGGACACCTTGGAGCGGCAGACACTGTTACTAGGCCCCAACCAAACTAGTAGCCCCACTGCAGTTGTTCCATTAAAAAACTATTTAATGAGAGCCTGAAGATCGAAGCTCAGGAAAGGCAACCAGGAGAACACCTTGGAGGTGCAGACACGGTAAGTAGGCCCCAACCAAACTAGTAGCCCCAATGCAGTTGTTCCATTAAAAAACTATTTAACGAGAGCCTGAAGATTGAAGCTCAGGAAAGGCAACCTGGAGAACACCTTGGAGTGGCAGACATTGTTAGTAGGCCCCAACCAAACTAGCAGCAGCAATGCATTTGTTCCATTTAACAACTATTTAACGAGAGCCTGAAGATCGAAGCTCAGGAAAGGCAACCTGGAGAACACCTTGGAGCGGCAGACGCTGTTAGTAGGCCCCAACCAAACTAGTAGCCCCACTGCAGTTGTTCCATTAAAAAACTATTTAACGAGAGCCTGAAAATCGAAGCTCAGGAAAGGCAACCAGGAGAACACCTTGGAGCAGCAGACACTGTTAGTAGGCCCCAACCAAATTAGTAGCATCAATGCATTGGTTCCATTTAACAACTATTTATTGAGAGCCTGAAGATCGAAGCTCAGGAAAGGCAACCTGGAAAACACCTTGGAGTGGCAGACACTGTTAGTAGGCCCCAAGCAAACTAGTAGCCCCACTGCAGTTGTTCCATTTAAAAACTATTTAACGAGAGCCTGAAGATCGAAGCTCAGGAAAGGCAACCTAGAGAACACCTTGGAGCGGCAGACACTGTTAGTAGGCCCCAAGCAAACTAGTAGCCCCACTGCAGTTGTTCCATTTAAAAACTATTTAATGAGAGCCTGAAGATCGAAGCTCAGGAAAGGCAACCTGGAGAACACATTGGAGCGGCAGACACTGTTAGTAGGCCCCAACCAAGCTAGTAGCCCCACTGCAGATATTCCATTAAAAAACTATTTAACGAGAGCCTGAAGATTGAAGCAGAGGAAAGGCAACCTGGAGAACACCTTGGAACAGCAGACACTGTTTCTAGGCCCCAACCAAACTAGTAGCCCCACTGCAGTTGTTCCACTAAAAAACTATTTATCGAGAGCCTGAAGATTGAAGCTCAGGGAAGGCAACTTGGAAAACACCTTGGAGCGGCAGACACTGTTACCAGGCCTCAACCAAACTAGTAGCCCCACTGCAGTTGTTCCATTTAAAAACAATTTAACGAGAGCCTGAAGATCGAAGCTCAGGAAAGGCAACCAGGAGAACACCTTGGAGCCGCAGACACTGTTAGTAGGCCCCAACCAAACTAGTAGCCCCACTGAAGTTGTTTCATTTAAAAACTATTTAAAGAGAGACTGAAGATCGAAGCTCAGGAAAGGCAACCTGGAGAACACCTTGGAGCGGCAGACATTGTTAGTAGGCCCCAACCAAGCTGGTAGCCCCACTGCAGATGTTCCATTAAAAAACTATTTAACGAGAGCCTGAAGATTGAAGCTCAGGAAAGGCAACCTGGAGAACATCTTGGAGCGGCAGACACTGTTAGTAGGCCCCAACCAAGCTAGTAGCCCCACTGCAGTTGTTCCATTAAAAAACTATTTAACGAGAGCCTGAAGATCGAAGCTCAGGAAAGGAAACCTGGAGAACACCTTGGAGCGGCAGACGCTGCTAGTAGGCCCCAACCAAACTAGTAGCAGCAATGCATTTGTTCCATTTAACAACTATTTAATGAGAGCCTGAAGATCGAAGCTCAGGAAAGGCAACCTGGAGAACACCTTGGAGCGGCAGACACTGTTAGTAGGCCCCAAGCAAACTAGTAGCCCCACTGCAGTTGTTCCATTTAAAAACTATTTAACGAGAGACTGAAGATTGAAGCTCAGGAAAGGCAGCCTGGAGAACACCTTGGAACAGCAGACACTGTTACTAGGCCCCAACCAAACTAGTAGCCCCACTGCAGTTGTTCCACTAAAAAACTATTTAACGAGAGCCTGAAGATCGAAGCTCAGGAAAGGCAACCAGGAGAACACCTTGGAGCGGCAGACACTGTTACCAGGCCTCAACCAAACTAGTAGCCCCACTGCAGTTGTTCCATTAAAAAACTATTTAACGAGAGCCTGAAGATCGAAGCTCAGGAAAGGCAACCAGGAGAACACCTTGGAGCGGCAGACACTGTTAGTAGGCCACAACTAAACTTGTAGCCCCACTGCAGTTGTTCCATTTAAAAACTATTTAACGAGAGACTGAAGATCGAAGCTCAGGAAAGGCAACCTGGAGAACACCTTGGAGCGGCAGACACTGTTAGTAGGCCCCAAGCAAACTAGTAGCCCCACTGCAGTTGTTCCATTTAAAAACTATTTAACGAGAGCCTGAAGATCGAAGCTCAGGAAAGGCAACCTGGAGAACATCTTGGAGCGGCAGACACTGTTAGTAGGCCCCAACCAAGCTAGTAGCCCCACTGCAGATGTTCCATTAAAAAACTATTTAACGAGAGCCTGAAGATTGAAGCTCAGGAAAGGCAGCCTGGAGAACACCTTGGAACAGCAGACACTGTTACTAGGCCCCAACCAAACTAGTAGCCCCACTGCAGTTGTTCCACTAAAAAACTATTTAACGAGAGCCTGAAGATCGAAGCTCAGGAAAGGCAACCAGGAGAACACCTTGGAGCGGCAGACACTGTTACCAGGCCTCAACCAAACTAGTAGCCCCACTGCAGTTGTTCCATTAAAAAACTATTTAACGAGAGCCTGAAGATCGAAGCTCAGGAAAGGCAACCAGGAGAACACCTTGGAGCGGCAGACACTGTTAGTAGGCCACAACTAAACTTGTAGCCCCACTGCAGTTGTTCCATTTAAAAACTATTTAACGAGAGACTGAAGATCGAAGCTCAGGAAAGGCAACCTGGAGAACACCTTGGAGCGGCAGACACTGTTAGTAGGCCCCAAGCAAACTAGTAGCCCCACTGCAGTTGTTCCATTTAAAAACTATTTAACGAGAGCCTGAAGATCGAAGCTCAGGAAAGGCAACCTGGAGAACATCTTGGAGCGGCAGACACTGTTAGTAGGCCCCAACCAAGCTAGTAGCCCCACTGCAGATGTTCCATTAAAAAACTATTTAACGAGAGCCTGAAGATTGAAGCTCAGGAAAGACAACCTGGAGAACACCTTGGAGCAGCAGACACTGTTACTAGGCCCCAACCAAACTAGAAGCCCCACTGCAGTTGTTCTATGAAAAAACTATTTAACGAGAGCCTGAAGATCGAAGCTCAGGAAAGGCAACCAGGAGAACACCTTGGAGCGGCAGACACTGTTAGTAGGCCCCAACCAAACTAGTAGCCCCACTGCAGTTGTTCCATTAAAAAATTATTTAACGAGAGCCTGAAGATCAAAGCTCAGGAAAGGCAACCAAGAGATCACCTTTGAGCGGCAGACACTGTTACTAGGCCCCAACCAAATTAGTAGCCCCACTGCAGTTGTTACATTAAAAAACTATTTAACGAGAGCCTGAAGATTGAAGCTCAGGAAAGGCAACCTGGAGAACACCTTGGAGCGGCAGACACTGTTAGTAGGACCCAACCAAACTAGTAGCCCCACTGCAGTTGTTCCACTAAAAAACTATTTAACAAAAGCCTGAAGATTGAAGCTCAGGTAAGACAACCTGGAGACCACCTTGGAGTGGAAGACACTGTTAGTAGGCCTCAAGCAAACTAGCAGCCCCACTGCAGTTGTTCCATTTAAAAACTATTTAACGAGAGCTTGAAGATCGAAGCTCAGGAAAGGCAACCTGGAGAACACCTTGGAGCGGCAGACACTGTTACTAGGCCCCAAGCAAACTAGTAGCCCCACTGCAGTTGTTCCATTTAAAAACTATTTAACGAGAGCCTGAAGATCGAAGCTCAGGAAAGGCAACCTGGAGAACACCTTGGAGCGGCAGACACTGTTAGTAGGCCCCAACCAAACTAGTAGCCCCACTGCAGTTGTTCCATTTAAAAACTATTTAACGAGAGCCTGAAGATCGAAGCTCAGGAAAGGCAACCTGGAGAACACCTTGGAGCGGCAGACACTGTTAGTAGGCCCCAAGCAAACTAGTAGCCCCACTGCAGTTGTTCCATTTAAAAACTATTTAACGAGAGCCTGAAGATCGAAGCTCAGGAAAGGCAACCTGGAGAACACCTTGGAGCGGCAGACACTGTTAGTAGGCCCCAACCAAGCTGGTAGCCCCACTGCAGATGTTCCATTAAAAAACTATTTAACAAGAGCCTGAAGATTGAAGCTCAGGAAAGGCAACCTGGAGAACACCTTGGAACAGCAGACACGGTTCTAGGCCCCAACCAAACTAGTAGCCCCACTGCAGTTGTTCCACTAAAAAACTATTTAACGAGAGCCTGAAGATTGAAGCTCAGGAAAGGCATCCTGGAAAACACCTTGGAGCGGCAGACACTGTTACCAGGCCTCAACCAAACTAGTAGCCCCACTGCAGTTGTTCCATTAAAAAACTATTTAACGAGAGCCTGAAGATCGAAGCTCAGGAAAGGCAACCTGGAGAACACCTTGGAGCGGCAGACACTGTTAGTAGGCCCCAACCAAGCTGGTAGCCCCACTGCAGTTGTTCCTTTTAACAACTATTTAACGAGAGCCTGAAGATCGAAGCTCAGGAAAGACAACCTGGAGAACACCTTGGAGCGGCAGACACTGTTAGTAGGCCCCAACCAAGCTAGTAGCCCCACTGCAGATGTTACATTAAAAAACTATTTAACGAGAAACTGAAGATTGAAACTCAGGAAAGGCAACCTGGAGAATACCTTGGAGCAGCAGACACTTTTACCAGGCCTCAACCAAACTAGTAGCCCCACTGCAGTTGTTCCACTAAAAAACTATTTAACGAGAGCCTGAAGATTGAAGCTCAGGGAAGGCAACCTGGAAAACACCTTGGAGCGGCAGACACTGTTATCAGGCCTCAACCAAACTAGTAGCCCCACTGCAGTTGTTCCATTAAAAAACTATTTAATGAGAGCCTGAAGATCGAAGCTCAGGAAAGGCAACCAGGAGAACACCTTGGAGCGGCAGACACTGTTAGTAGGCCCCAACCAAACTAGTAGCCCCACTGAAGTTGTTCCATTTAAAAACTATTTAACGAGACACTGAAGATCGAAGCTCAGGAAAGGCAACCTGGAGAACACCTTGGAGCTGCAGACACTGTTAGTAGGCCCCAACCAAGCTGGTAGCCCCACTGCAGTTGTTCCTTTTAACAACTATTTAACGAGAGCCTGAAGATCGAAGCTCAGGAAAGACAACCTGGAGAACACCTTGGAGCGGCAGACACTGTTAGTAGGCCCCAAACAAGCTAGTAGCCCCACTGCAGATGTTCCATTAAAAATCTATTTACCGAGAGCCTGAAGATTGAAGCTCAGGAAAGGCAACCTGGAGAACACCTTGGAGCAGCAGACACTGTTACTAGGCCCCAACCAAACTAGTAGCCCCACTGCAGTTGTTCTATGAAAAAACTATTTAACGAGAGCCTGAAGATCGAAGCTCAGGAAAGGCAACCAGGAGAACACCTTGGAGCGGCAGACACTGTTAGTAGGCCCCAACCAAACTAGTAGCCCCACTGCAGTTGTTCCATTAAAAAATTATTTAACGAGAGCCTGAAGATCAAAGCTCAGGAAAGGCAACCAAGAGATCACCTTTGAGCGGCAGACACTGTTACTAGGCCCCAACCAAATTAGTAGCCCCACTGCAGTTGTTCCATTAAAAAACTATTTAACGAGAGCCTGAAGATCGAAGCTCAGGAAAGGCAACCAGGAGAACACCTTGGAGCGGCAGACACTGTTAGTAGGCCCCAACCAAACTAGTAGCCCCACTGAAGTTGTTCCATTAAAAAACTATTTAACGAGAGCCTGAAGATCGAAGCTCAGGAAAGGCAACCTGGAGAACATCTTGGAGCGGCAGACACTGTTAGTAGGCCCCAACCAAGCTAGTAGCCCCACTGCAGATGTTCCATTAAAAAACTATTTAACGAGAGCCTGAAGATTGAAGCTCAGGAAAGACAACCTGGAGAACACCTTGGAGCAGCAGACACTGTTACTAGGCCCCAACCAAACTAGTAGCCCCACTGCAGTTGTTCCATTAATAAACTTTTTAATGAGAGCCTGAAGATCGAAGCTCAGGAAAGGCAACCAGGAGAACACCTTGGAGGTGCAGACACTGTAAGTAGGCCCCAACGAAACTAGTAGCCCCACTGCAGTTGTTCCATTAAAAAACTTTTTAACGAGAGCCTGAAAATTGAAGCTCAGGAAAGGCAACCTGGAGAACACCTTGGAGTGGCAGACGCTGTTAGTAGGCCCCAACCAAACTAGTAGCAGCAATGCATTTGTTTCATTTAACAACTATTTAATGAGAGCCTGAAGATCGAAGCTCAGGAAAGGCAACCTGGAGAACACCTTGGAGCGGCAGACGCTGCTAGTAGGCCCCAACCAAACTAGTAGCAGCAATGCATTTGTTCCATTTAACAACTATTTAATGAGAGCCTGAAGATCGAAGCTCAGGAAAGGCAACCTGGAGAACACCTTGGAGCGGCAGACACTGTTAGTAGGCCCCAAGCAAACTAGTAGCCCCACTGCAGTTGTTCCATTTAAAAACTATTTAACGAGAGACTGAAGATTGAAGCTCAGGAAAGGCAGCCTGGAGAACACCTTGGAACAGCAGACACTGTTACTAGGCCCCAACCAAACTAGTAGCCCCACTGCAGTTGTTCCACTAAAAAACTATTTAACGAGAGCCTGAAGATTGAAGCTCAGGAAAGGCAACCTGGAAAACACCTTGGAGCGGCAGACACTGTTACCAGGCCTCAACCAAACTAGTAGCCCCACTGCAGTTGTTCCATTAAAAAACTATTTAACGAGAGCCTGAAGATCGAAGCTCAGGAAAGGCAACCAGGAGAACACCTTGGAGCGGCAGACACTGTTAGTAGGCCACAACTAAACTTGTAGCCCCACTGCAGTTGTTCCATTTAAAAACTATTTAACGAGAGCCTGAAGATCGAAGCTCAGGAAAGGCAACCTGGAGAACACCTTGGAGCGGCAGACACTGTTAGTAGGCCCCAAGCAAACTAGTAGCCCCACTGCAGTTGTTCCATTTAAAAACTATTTAACGAGAGCCTGAAGATCGAAGCTCAGGAAAGGCAACCTGGAGAGCACCTTGGAGCAGCAGACACTGTTACTAGGCCCCAACCAAACTAGTAGCCCCACTGCAGTTGTTCTATTAAAAAACTATTTAACGAGAGCCTTAAGATCGAAGCTCAGGAAAGGCAACCAGGAGAACACCTTGGAGGTGCAGACACTGTAAGTAGGCCTCAACCAAACTAGTAGCCCCACTGCAGTTGTTCCACTAAAAAACGATTTAACGAGAGCCTGAAGATTGAAGCTCAGGAATGGCAACCTGGAGAACACCTTGGAGCGGCAGACACTGTTAGTAGGACCCAACCAAACTAGTACCCCCACTGCAGTTGTTCCACTAAAAAACTATTTAACGAGAGCCTGAAGATTGAAGCTCAGGAAAGGCAACCTTAAGAACACCTTGCAGCGGCAGACACTGTTACTAGGCCCCAACCAAACTAGTAGCACCACTGCAGTTGTTCTATTAAAAAACTATTTAACGAGAGCCTGGAGATCGAAGCTCAGGAAAGGCAACCAGGAGAACACCTTGGAGGTGCAGACACTGTAAGTAAGCCCCAACCAAACTAGTAGCCCCACTGCATTTGTTCCACTAAAAAACGATTTAACGAGAGCCTGAAGATTGAAGCTCAGGAATGGCAACCTGGAGAACACCTTGGAGCGGCAGAAACTGTTAGTAGGACCCAACCAAACTAGTAGCCCCACTGCAGTTGTTCCACTAAAAAACTATTTAACGAGAGCTTGAAGATTGAAGCTCAGGAAAGGCAACCTTAAGAACACCTTGGAGCGGCAGACACTGTTACTAGGCCCCAACCAAATTAGTAGCCCCACTGCAGTTGTTCCATTAAAAAACTATTTAACGAGAGCCTGAAGATCGAAGCTCAGGAAAGGCAACCAGGAGAACACCTTGGAGCGGCAGACACTTTTAGTAGGCCCCAACCAAACTAGTAGCCCCACTGAAGTTGTTCCATTTAAAAACTATTTAACGAGACACTGAAGATCGAAGCTCAGGAAAGGCAACCTGGAGAACAACTTGGAGCGGCAGACACTGTTAGTAGGCCCCAACCAAGCTGGTAGCCCCACTGCAGTTGTTCCTTTTAACAACTATTTAACGAGAGCCTGAAGATCGAAGCTCAGGAAAGGCAACCTGGAGAACATCTTGGAGCAGCAGACACTGTTAGTAGGCCCCAACCAATCTAGTAGCCCTACTGCAGATGTTCCATTAAAAAACTATTTAACGAGAGCCTGAAGATTGAAGCTCAGGAAAGGCAACCTGGAGAACACCTTGGAGCAGCAGACACTGTTACTAGGCCCCAACCAAACTAGTAGCCCCACTGCAGTTGTTCTATGAAAAAACTATTTAACGAGAGCCTGAAGATCGAAGCTCAGGAAAGGCAACCAGGAGAACACCTTGGAGCGGCAGACACTGTTAGTAGGCCCCAACCAAACTAGTAGCCCCACTGCAGTTGTTCCATTAAAAAATTATTTAACGAGAGCCTGAAGATCAAAGCTCAGGAAAGGCAACCAAGAGATCACCTTTGAGCGGCAGACACTGTTACTATGCCCCAACCAAATTAGTAGCCCCACTGCAGTTGTTCCATTAAAAAACTATTTAACGAGAACCTGAAGATTGAAGCTCAGGAAAGACAACCTGGAGACCACCTTGGAGCAGCAGACACTGTTAGTAGGCCCCAACCAAACTAGTAGCCCCACTGCAGTTGTTCCATTTAAAAACTATTTAACGAGAGCCTGAAGATCGAAGCTCAGGAAAGGCAACCTGGAGAACATCTTGGAGCGGCAGACACTGTTAGTAGGCCCCAACCAAGCTAGTAGCCCCACTGCAGATGTTCCATTAAAAAACTATTTAACGAGAGCCTGAAGATTGAAGCTCAGGAAAGACAACCTGGAGAACACCTTGGAGCAGCAGACACTGTTACTAGGCCCCAACCAAACTAGTAGCCCCACTGCAGTTGTTCTATTAAAAAACTATTTAACGAGAGCCTTAAGATCGAAGCTCAGGAAAGGCAACCAGGAGAACACCTTGGAGGTGCAGACACTGTAAGTAGGCCTCAACCAAACTAGTAGCCCCACTGCAGTTGTTCCACTAAAAAACGATTTAACGAGAGCCTGAAGATTGAAGCTCAGGAATGGCAACCTGGAGAACACCTTGGAGCGGCAGACACTGTTAGTAGGACCCAACCAAACTAGTACCCCCACTGCAGTTGTTCCACTAAAAAACTATTTAACGAGAGCCTGAAGATTGAAGCTCAGGAAAGGCAACCTTAAGAACACCTTGCAGCGGCAGACACTGTTACTAGGCCCCAACCAAACTAGTAGCACCACTGCAGTTGTTCTATTAAAAAACTATTTAACGAGAGCCTGGAGATCGAAGCTCAGGAAAGGCAACCAGGAGAACACCTTGGAGGTGCAGACACTGTAAGTAAGCCCCAACCAAACTAGTAGCCCCACTGCATTTGTTCCACTAAAAAACGATTTAACGAGAGCCTGAAGATTGAAGCTCAGGAATGGCAACCTGGAGAACACCTTGGAGCGGCAGAAACTGTTAGTAGGACCCAACCAAACTAGTAGCCCCACTGCAGTTGTTCCACTAAAAAACTATTTAACGAGAGCTTGAAGATTGAAGCTCAGGAAAGGCAACCTTAAGAACACCTTGGAGCGGCAGACACTGTTACTAGGCCCCAACCAAATTAGTAGCCCCACTGCAGTTGTTCCATTAAAAAACTATTTAACGAGAGCCTGAAGATCGAAGCTCAGGAAAGGCAACCAGGAGAACACCTTGGAGCGGCAGACACTTTTAGTAGGCCCCAACCAAACTAGTAGCCCCACTGAAGTTGTTCCATTTAAAAACTATTTAACGAGACACTGAAGATCGAAGCTCAGGAAAGGCAACCTGGAGAACAACTTGGAGCGGCAGACACTGTTAGTAGGCCCCAACCAAGCTGGTAGCCCCACTGCAGTTGTTCCTTTTAACAACTATTTAACGAGAGCCTGAAGATCGAAGCTCAGGAAAGGCAACCTGGAGAACATCTTGGAGCAGCAGACACTGTTAGTAGGCCCCAACCAATCTAGTAGCCCTACTGCAGATGTTCCATTAAAAAACTATTTAACGAGAGCCTGAAGATTGAAGCTCAGGAAAGGCAACCTGGAGAACACCTTGGAGCAGCAGACACTGTTACTAGGCCCCAACCAAACTAGTAGCCCCACTGCAGTTGTTCTATGAAAAAACTATTTAACGAGAGCCTGAAGATCGAAGCTCAGGAAAGGCAACCAGGAGAACACCTTGGAGCGGCAGACTCTGTTAGTAGGCCCCAACCAAACTAGTAGCCCCACTGCAGTTGTTCCATTAAAAAATTATTTAACGAGAGCCTGAAGATCAAAGCTCAGGAAAGGCAACCAAGAGATCACCTTTGAGCGGCAGACACTGTTACTATGCCCCAACCAAATTAGTAGCCCCACTGCAGTTGTTCCATTAAAAAACTATTTAACGAGAACCTGAAGATTGAAGCTCAGGAAAGACAACCTGGAGACCACCTTGGAGCAGCAGACACTGTTAGTAGGCCCCAACCAAACTAGTAGCCCCACTGCAGTTGTTCCATTTAAAAACTATTTAACGAGAGCCTGAAGATCGAAGCTCAGGAAAGGCAACCTGGAGAACATCTTGGAGCGGCAGACACTGTTAGTAGGCCCCAACCAAGCTAGTAGCCCCACTGCAGATGTTCCATTAAAAAACTATTTAACGAGAGCCTGAAGATTGAAGCTCAGGAAAGACAACCTGGAGAACACCTTGGAGCAGCAGACACTGTTACTAGGCCCCAACCAAACTAGTAGCCCCACTGCAGTTGTTCCATTAATAAACTTTTTAATGAGAGCCTGAAGATCGAAGCTCAGGAAAGGCAACCAGGAGAACACCTTGGAGGTGCAGATACTGTAAGTAGGCCCCAACGAAACTAGTAGCCCCACTGCAGTTGTTCCATTAAAAAACTTTTTAACGAGAGCCTGAAAATTGAAGCTCAGGAAAGGCAACCTGGAGAACACCTTGGAGTGGCAGACGCTGTTAGTAGGCCCCAACCAAACTAGTAGCAGCAATGCATTTGTTTCATTTAACAACTATTTAATGAGAGCCTGAAGATCGAACCTCAGGAAAGGCAACCTGGAGAACACCTTGGAGCGGCAGACGCTGCTAGTAGGCCCCAACCAAACTAGTAGCAGCAATGCATTTGTTCCATTTAACAACTATTTAATGAGAGCCTGAAGATCGAAGCTCAGGAAAGGCAACCTGGAGAACACCTTGGAACAGCAGACACTGTTACTAGGCCCCAACCAAACTAGTAGCCCCACTGCAGTTGTTCCACTAAAAAACTATTTAACGAGAGCCTGAAGATTGAAGCTCAGGAAAGGCAACCTGGAAAACACCTTGGAGCGGCAGACACTGTTACCAGGCCTCAACCAAACTAGTAGCCCCACTGCAGTTGTTCTATTAAAAAACTATTTAACGAGAGCCTGAAGATCGAAGCTCAGGAAAGGCAACCAGGAGAACACCTTGGAGCGGCAGACACTGTTAGTAGGCCACAACTAAACTTGTAGCCCCACTGCAGTTGTTCCATTTAAAAACTATTTAACGAGAGACTGAAGATCGAAGCTCAGGAAAGGCAACCTGGAGAACACCTTGGAGCGGCAGACACTGTTAGTAGGCCCCAACCAAGCTGGTAGCCCCACTGCAGTTGTTCCTTTTAACAACTATTTAACGAGAGCCTGAAGATCGAAGCTTCAGGAAAGGCAACCTTGAGAACACCTTGGAGCGGAAGACACTGTTAGTAGGCCCCAACCAAGCTAGTAGCCCCACTGCAGATGTTCCATTAAAAAAACTATTTAACGAGAGCCTGAAGATTGAAGCCCCACTGCAGTTGTTCCATTTAAAAACTATTTAACGAGAGACTGAAGATCGAAGTTCAGGAAAGGCAACTTGGAGAACACCTTGGAGCGGCAGACACTGTTAGTAGGCCCCAACCAAGCTAGTAGCCCCACTGCAGATGTTCTATTAAAAAACTATTTAACGAGAGCCTGAAGATTGAAGCTCAGGAAAGGCAACCTGGAGAACACCTTGGAACAGCAGACACTGTTACTAGGCCCCAACCAAACTAGTAGCCCCACTGCAGTTGTTCCACTAAAAAACTATTTACCGAGAGCCTGAAGATTGAAGCTCAGGAAAGGCAACCTGGAAAACACCTTGGAGTGGCAGACACTGTTACCAGGCCTCAACCAAACTAGTAGCCCCACTGCAGTTGTTCCATTAAAAAACTATTTAACGAGAGTCTGATGATCGAAGCTCAGGAAAGGCAACCAGGAGAACACCTTGGAGCGGCAGACACTGTTAGTAGGCCCCAACCAAACTTGTAGCCCCACTGCAGTTGTTCCATTTAAAAACTATTTAACGAGAGACTGAATATCGAAACTCAGGAAAGGCAACCTGGAGAACACCTTGAAGTGGCAGACACTGTTAGTAGGCCCCAACCAAGCTGGTAGCCCCACTGCAGTTGTTCCTTTTAACAACTATTTAACGAGAGCGTGAAGATCGAAGCTCAGGAAAGGCAACCTGGAGAACACCTTGGAGCGGCAGACACTGTTAGTAGGCCCCAACCAAGCTAGTAGACCCACTGCAGATGTTCCATTAAAAAACTATTTAACGAGAGCCTGAATATTGAAGTTCAGGAAAGGCAACCTGGAGAACACCTTGGAGCAGCAGACACTGTTAGTAGGCCCCAACCAAACTAGTAGCCCCACAGCAGTTGTTCTATTAAAAAACTATTTAACGAGAGCCTGAAGATCGAAGCTCAGGAAAGGCAACCTGGAGAACACCTTGGAGCGGCAGACACTGTTAGTAGGCCCCAACCAAACTAGTAGCATCAATGCATTTGTTCCATTTAACAACTATTTAACGAGAGCCTGAAGATCGAAGCTCGGGAAAGGCAACCTGGAGAACAACTTGGAACGGCAGACACTCTTGGTAGGCCCCAAGCAAACTAGTAGCCCCACTGCAGTTGTTCCATTTAACAACTATTTATTGAGAGCCTGAAGATTGAAGCTCAGGAAAAGCAAGCTGGAGAACACCTTGGAGCGGCAGACACTGTTAGTAGGCCCCAACCAAACTAGTAGCCCCACTGCATTTGTTCCATTTAAAAACTATTTGACGAGAGCCTGAAGATTGAAGCTCAGGAAAGGCAACCTGGAGAACACCTTGAAGCGGCAGACACTTTTACTAGGCCCCAACCAAATTAGCAGCCAAACTGCAGTTGTTCTATTTAAAAACTATTTAACGAGAGCCTGAAGATTGAAGCTCAGGAAAGGCAACCAGGAGAACACCTTGGAGCTGCAGACACTGTTGGTAGGCCCCAACCAAACTAGTAGCCCCACTGCAGTTGTTCCATTAAAAAACTATTTAACTATT
Source organism: Ranitomeya imitator (assembly GCF_032444005.1). Taxonomy (NCBI): domain Eukaryota; kingdom Metazoa; phylum Chordata; class Amphibia; order Anura; family Dendrobatidae; genus Ranitomeya; species Ranitomeya imitator. The sequence goes on from NC_091290.1 coordinate 93,871,961, forward strand.
TAATGAGAGCCTGAAGATCGAAGCTCAGGAAAGGCAACCTGGAGAACACCTTGGAGCGGCAGACACTGTTAGTAGGCCCCAACCAAACTAGTAGCCCCACTGCAGTTGTTCCATTAAAAAACTATTTGACAAGAGCCTGAAGATCGAAGCTCAGGAAAGGCAACCAGGAGAACACCTTGGAGGTGCAGACACTGTAAGTAGGCCCCAACCAAACTAGTAGCCCCTTCAGTTGTTCCACTAAAAAACGATTTAACGAGAGCCTGAAGATTGAAGCTCAGGAATGGCAACCTGGAGAACACCTTGGAGCGGCAGACACTGTTAGTAGGACCCAAACAAACTAGTAGCCCCACTGCAGTTGTTCCACTAAAAAACTATTTAACGAGAGCCTGAAGATTGAAGCTCAGGAAAGGCAACCTTAAGAACACCTTGGAGCGACAGACACTGTTAGTAGGCCCCAACCAAACTAGTAGCCCCACTGCAGTTGTTCCATTTAAAAACTATTTCACGAGAGCCTGAAGATCGAAGCTCAGGAAAGGCAACCTGGAGAACAGCTTGGAGCGGCAGACACTGTTACTAGGCCCCAACCAAAGTAGTAGCCCCAATGCAGTTGTTACATTAAAAAACTATTTACTAGAGAGCCTGAAGATTGAAGCTCAGGAAAGGTAACCTGGAGAACACCTTGGAGTGGCAGACACTGTTAGTAGGCCCCAACCAAACTTGTAGCTCCACTGCAGTTGTTCCATTAAAAAACTATTTAATGAGAGCCTGAAGATTGAAGCTCAGGAAAGGAAACCTGAAGAGCACCTTGGAGCAGCAGACACTGTTACTAGGCCCCAACCAAACTAGTAGCCCCACTGCAGTTGTTCTATTAAAAAACTATTTAACGAGAGCCTGAAGATCGAAACTCAAGAAAGGCAACCAGGAGAACACCTTGGAGATGCAGACACTGTAAGTAGGCCCCAACCAAACTAGTAGCCCCACTGCAGTTGTTCCACTAAAAAACGATTTAATGAGAGCCTGAAGATTGAAGCTCAGGAAAGGCAACCTTAAGAACACCTTGGAGCGGCAGACACTGTAAGTAGGACCCAACCAAACTAGCAGCCCCACTGCAGTTGTTCTATTAAAAAACTATTTAACGAGAGCCTGAAGATCGAAGCTCAGGAAAGGCAACCAGGAGAACACCTTGGAGGTGCAGACACTGTAAGTAGGCCCCAACCAAACTAGAAGCCCCACTGCACTTGTTCCACTAAAAAATGATTTAACGAGAGCCTGAAGATTGAAGCTCAGGAATGGCAACCTGGAGAACACCTTGGAGCGGCAGACACTGTTAGTAGGCCCCAACCAAACTAGTAGCATCAATGCATTTGTTCCATTTAACAACTATTTAACGAGAGCCTGAAGATCGAAGCTCAGGAAAGGCAACCTGGAAAACACCTTGGAACGGCAGACACTCTTAGTAGGCCCCAAGCAAACTAGTAGCCCCACTGCAGTTGTTCCATTTAACAACTATTTATTGAGAGCCTGAAGATTGAAGCTCAGGAAAAGCAAGCTGGAGAACACCTTGGAGCAGCAGACACTGTTAGTAGGCCCCAACCAAACTAGTAGCCCCACTGCAGTTGTTCCATTTAAAAACTATTTGACGAGAGCCTGAAGATTGAAGCTCAGGAAAGGCAACCTGGAGAACACCTTGAAGCGGCAGACACTTTTACTAGGCCCCAACCAAATTAGCAGCCAAACTGCAGTTGTTCCATTTAAAAACTATTTAACGAGAGCCTGAAGATTGAAGCTCAGGAAAGGCAACCAGGAGAACACCTTGGAGCTGCAGACACTGTTGGTAGGCCCCAACCAAACTAGTAGCCCCACTGCAGTTGTTCCATTAAAAAACTATTTAACTATTTAACGAGAGCCTGAAGATCGAAGCTCAGGAAAGGCAACCTGGAGAACACCTTGGAGCGGCAGACACTGTTAGTAGGCCCCAACCAAACTAGTAGCCCCACTGCAGTTGTTCCATTAAAAAACTATTTGACGAGAGCCTGAAGATCGAAGCTCAGGAAAGGCAACGAGGAGAACATGTTGGAGCGGTAGACACTTTTAGTAGGCCGCAACCAAACTAGTAGCATCAATGCATTTGTTCCATTTAACAACTATTTGACGAGAGCCTGAAGATCGAAGCTCAGGAAAGGCAACCTGGAGAACACCTTGGAGCGACAGACACTGTTAGTAGGCCCCAACCAAACTAGTAGCCCCACTGCAGTAGTTCCATTTAAAAACTATTTCACGAGAGCCTGAAGATCGAAGCTCAGGAAAGGCAACCTGGAGAACACCTTGGAGCGGCAGACACTGTTAGTAGGACCCAACCAAACTAGTAGCCCCACTGCAGTTGTTCTATTAAAAAACTATTTAACGAGAGCCTGAAGATCGAAGCTCAGGAAAGGCAACCAGGAGAACACCTTGGAGGTGCAGACACTGTAAGTAGGCCCCAACCAAACTAGAAGCCCCACTGCACTTGTTCCACTAAAAAATGATTTAACGAGAGCCTGAAGATTGAAGCTCAGGAATGGCAACCTGGAGAACACCTTGGAGCGGCAGACACTGTTAGTAGGACCCAACCAAACTAGTAGCCCCACTGCAGTTGTTCCACTAAAAAACTATTTAACAAGAGCCTGAAGTTTGAAGCTCAGGAAAGGTAACCTGGAGAACACCTTGGAGTGGCAGACACTGTTAGTAGGCCCCAACCAAACTAGTAGCTCCACTGCAGTTGTTCCATTAAAAAACTATTTAATGAGAACCTGAAGATTGAAGCTCAGGAAAGGCAACCTGGAGAGGACCTTGGAGCAGCAGACACTGTTACTAGGCCCCAACCAAACTAGTAGCCCCACTGCAGTTGTTCTATTAAAAAACTATTTAACGAGAGCCTGAAGATCAAAGCTCAGGAAAGGCAACCAGGAGAACACCTTGGGGGTGCAGACACTGTAAGTAGGCCTCAACCAAACTAGTAGCCCCACTGCAGTTGTTCCACTAAAAAACGATTTAACAAGAGCCTGAAGATTGAAGCTCAGGAATGGCAACCTGGAGAAAACCTTGGAGCGGCAGACACTGTTAGTAGGACCCAACCAAACTAGTAGCCCCACTGCAGTTGTTCCACTAAAAAACTATTTAACGAGAGCCTGAAGATTGAAGCTCAGGAAAGGCAACCTTAAGAACACCTTGGAGCGGCAGACACTGTTACTAGGCCCCAACCAAACTAGTAGCCCCACTGCAGTTGTTCTATTAAAAAACTATTTAACTAGAGCCTGGGGATCGAAGCTCAGGAAAGGCAACCAGGAGAGCACTTTGGAGGTGCAGACACTGTAAGTAGGCCCCAACCAAACTAGTAGCCCCACTGCAGTTGTTCCACTAAAAAACGATTTAACGAGAGCCTGAAGATTGAAGCTCAGGAATGGCAACCTGGAGAACACCTTGGAGCTGCAGACACTGTTAGTAGGACCCAACCAAACTAGTAGCCCCACTGCAGTTGTTCCACTAAAAAACTATTTAACGAGAGCCTGAAGATTGAAGCTCAGGAAAGGCAACCTTAAGAACACCTTGGAGCGGCAGACACTGTTACTAGGCCCCAACCAAACTAGTAGCCCCACTGCAGTTGTTCCATTAAAAAACTATTTAACGAGAGCCTGAAGATCGAAGCTCAGGAAAGGCAACCAGGAGGACACCTTGGAGCGGCAGACACTGTTACTAGGCCCCAACCAAACTAGTAGCCCCACTGCAGTTGTTCCATTAAAAAACTATTTAATGAGAGCCTGAAGATCGAAGCTCAGGAAAGGCAACCAGGAGAACACCTTGGAGGTGCAGACACTGTAAGTAGGCCCCAACCAAACTAGTAGCCCCACTGCAGTTGTTCCATTAAAAAACTATTTAACGAGAGCCTGAAGATTGAAGCTCAGGAAAGGCAACCTGGAGAACAACTTGGAGTGGCAGACATTGTTAGTAGGCCCCAACCAAACTAGTAGCAGCAATGCATTTGTTCCATTTAACAACTATTTAACGAGATCCTGAAGATCGAAGCTCAGGAAAGGCAACCTGGAGAACACCTTGGAGCGGCAGACGCTGTTAGTAGGCCCCAATCAAACTAGTAGCAGCAATGCATTTGTTCCATTTAACAACTATTTAATGAGAGCCTGAAGATCGAAGCTCAGGAAAGGCAACCTTAAGAACACCTTGGAGCGGCAGACACTGTTACTAGGCCCCAACCAAACTAGTAGCCCCACTGCAGTTGTTCTATTAAAAAACTATTTAACTAGAGCCTGGAGATCGAAGCTCAGGAAAGGCAACCAGGAGAGCACTTTGGAGGTGCAGACACTGTAAGTAGGCCCCAACCAAACTAGTAGCCCCACTGCAGTTGTTCCACTAAAAAACGATTTAACGAGAGCCTGAAGATTGAAGCTCAGGAATGGCAACCTGGAGAACACCTTGGAGCTGCAGACACTGTTAGTAGGACCCAACCAAACTAGTAGCCCCACTGCAGTTGTTCCACTAAAAAACTATTTAACGAGAGCCTGAAGATTGAAGCTCAGGAAAGGCAACCTTAAGAACACCTTGGAGCGGCAGACACTGTTACTAGGCCCCAACCAAACTAGTAGCCCCACTGCAGTTGTTCCATTAAAAAACTATTTAACGAGAGCCTGAAGATCGAAGCTCAGGAAAGGCAACCAGGAGGACACCTTGGAGCGGCAGACACTGTTACTAGGCCCCAACCAAACTAGTAGCCCCACTGCAGTTGTTCCATTAAAAAACTATTTAATGAGAGCCTGAAGATCGAAGCTCAGGAAAGGCAACCAGGAGAACACCTTGGACGTGCATACACTGTAAGTAGGCCCCAACCAAACTAGTAGCCCCACTGCAGTTGTTCCATTAAAAAACTATTTAACGAGAGCCTGAAGATTGAAGCTCAGGAAAGGCAACCTGGAGAACAACTTGGAGTGGCAGACATTGTTAGTAGGCCCCAACCAAACTAGTAGCAGCAATGCATTTGTTCCATTTAACAACTATTTAACGAGATCCTGAAGATCGAAGCTCAGGAAAGGCAACCTGGAGAACACCTTGGAGCGGCAGACGCTGTTAGTAGGCCCCAATCAAACTAGTAGCAGCAATGCACTTGTTCCATTTAACAACTATTTAATGAGAGCCTGAAGATCGAAGCTCAGGAAAGGCAACCTGGAGAACACCTTGGAGCGGCAGACACTGTTAGTAGGCCCCAACCAAACTAGTAGCCCCACTGCAGTTGTTCCATTAAAAAACTATTTAACGAGAGCCTGAAGATCGAAGCTCAGGAAAGGCAACCAGGAGAACACCTTGGAGCAGCAGACACTGTTAGTAGGCCCCAACCAAACTAGTAGCATCAATGCATTGGTTCCATTTAACAACTATTTATTGAGAGCCTGAAGATCGAAGCTCAGGAAAGGCAACCTTAAGAACACCTTGGAGCGGCAGACACTGTTACTAGGCCCCAACCAAACTTGTAGCCCCACTGCAGTTGTTCTATGAAAAAACTATTTAACGAGAGCCTGAAGATCGAAGCTCAGGAAAGGCAACCAGGAGGACACCTTGGAGCGGCAGACACTGTTACTAGGCCCCAACCAAACTAGTAGCCCCACTGCAGTTGTTCCATTAAAAAACTATTTAATGAGAGCCTGAAGATCGAAGCTCAGGAAAGGCAACCAGGAGATCACCTTGGAGGTGCAGACACTGTAAGTAGGCCCCAACCAAACTAGTAGCCCCAATGCAGTTGTTCCATTAAAAAACTATTTAACGAGAGCCTGAAGATTGAAGCTCAGGAAAGGCAACCTGGAGAACAACTTGGAGTGGCAGACATTGTTAGTAGGCCCCAACCAAATTAGTAGCAGCAATGCATTTGTTCCATTTAACAACTATTTATTGAGAGCCTGAAGATCGAAGCTCAGGAAAGGCAACCTGGAGAACACCTTGGAGCGGCAGACACTGTTAGTAGGCCCCAACCAAACTAGTAGCCCCACTGCAGTTGTTCCATTAAAAAACTATTTAACGAGAGCCTGAAAATCGAAGCTCAGGAAAGGCAACCAGGAGAACACCTTGGAGCAGCAGACACTGTTAGTAGGCCCCAACCAAACTAGTAGCATCAATGCATTGGTTCCATTTAACAACTATTTATTGAGAGCCTGAAGATCGAAGCTCAGGAAAGGCAACCTGGAAAACACCTTGGAGCGGCAGACACTGTTAGTAGGCCCCAACCAAACTAGTAGCCCCACTGCAGTTGTTCCATTTAAAAACTATTTAACGAGAGCCTGATGATCGAAGCTCAGGAAAGGCAACCTGGAGAACACCTTGGAGCGGCAGACACTGTTAGTAGGCCCCAACCAAGCTAGTAGCCCCACTGCAGATGTTCCATTAAAAAACTATTTAACGAGAGCCTGAAGATTGAAGCTCAGGAAAGGCAACATGGAGAACACCTTGGAACAGCAGACACTGTTTCTAGGCCCCAACCAAACTAGTAGCCCCACTGCAGTTGTTCCACTAAAAAACTATTATTTAAGGGGACAATACAAATATCTCGCTGAGGATCTGTTTATACCAAGGAAGGTGACGGGCACAAGGGGGCATTCTTTGCGTCTGGAGGAGAGAAGGTTTTTCCACCAACATAGAAGAGGATTCTTTACTGTTAGGGCAGTGAGAATCTGGAATTGCTTGCCTAAGGAGGTGGTGATGGCGAACTCAGTCGAGGGGTTCAAGAGAGGCCTGGATGTCTTCCTGGAGCAGAACAATATTGTATCATACAATTAGGTTCTGTAGAAGGACGTAGATCTGGGAATTTATTATGATGGAAAATATAGGCTGAACTGGATGGACAAATGTCTTTTTTCGGCCTTACTAACTATGTTACTATGTTACTATGTATTTATCGAGAGCCTGAAGATTGAAGCTCAGGGAAGGCAACCTGGAAAAAAACTTGGAGCGGCAGACACTGTTACCAGGCCTCAACCAAACTTGTAGCCCCACTGCAGTTGTTCCATTAAAAAACTATTTAACGAGAGCCTGAAGATCGAAGCTCAGGAAAGGCAACCAGGAGAACACCTTGGAGCCGCAGACACTGTTAGTAGGCCCCAACCAAACTAGTAGCCCCACTGAAGTTGTTCCATTTAAAAACTATTTAAAGAGAGACTGAAGATCGAAGCTCAGGAAAGGCAACCTGGAGAACACCTTGGAGCGGCAGACACTGTTAGTAGGCCCCAACCAAGCTGGTAGCCCCACTGCAGTTGTTCCTTTTAACAACTATTTAACGAGAGGCTGAAGATCGAAGCTCAGGAAAGGCAACCTGGAGAACATCTTGGAGCGGCAGACACTGTTAGTAGGCCCCAACCAAGCTAGTAGCCCCACTGCAGATGTTCCATTAAAAAACTATTTAACGAGAGCCTGAAGATTGAAGCTCAGGAAAGGCAACCTGGAGAACACCTTGGAGCAGCAGACACTGTTACTAGGCCCCAACCAAACTAGTAGCCCCACTGCAGTTGTTCTATGAAAAAACTATTTAACGAGAGCCTGAAGATCGAAGCTCAGGAAAGGCAACCAGGAGAACACCTTGGAGCGGCAGACACTGTTAGTAGGCCCCAACCAAACTAGTAGCCCCACTGCAGTTGTTCCATTAAAAAATTATTTAACGAGAGCCTGAAGATCAAAGCTCAGGAAAGGCAACCAAGAGATCACCTTTGAGCGGCAGACACTGTTACTAGGCCCCAACCAAATTAGTAGCCCCACTGCAGTTGTTCCATTAAAAAACTATTTAACGAGAGCCTGAAGATTGAAGCTCAGGAAAGGCAACCTGGAGAACACCTTGGAGCGGCAGACACTGTTAGTAGGACCCAACCAAACTACTAGCCCCACTGCAGTTGTTCCACTAAAAAACTATTTAACAAGAGCCTGAAGATTGAAGCTCAGGAAAGACAACCTGGAGACCACCTTGGAGCGGCAGACACTGTTAGTAGGCTTCAAGCAAACTAGTAGCCCCACTGCAGTTGTTCCATTTAAAAACTATTTAACGAGAGCCTGAAGATCGAAGCTCAGGAAAGGCAACCAGGAGAACACCTTGGTGCGGCAGACACTGTTAGTAGGCCCCAACCAAACTAGTAGCCCCACTGAAGTTGTTCCATTTAAAAACTATTTAACGAGACACTGAAGATCGAAGCTCAGGAAAGGCAACCAGGAGAACACCTTGGGGGTGCAGACACTGTAAGTAGGCCTCAACCAAACTAGTAGCCCCACTGCAGTTGTTCCACTAAAAAACGATTTAACAAGAGCCTGAAGATTGAAGCTCAGGAATGGCAACCTGGAGAACACCTTGGAGTGGCAGACACTGTTAGTAGGCCCCAACCAAACTTGTAGCTCCACTGCAGTTGTTCCATTAAAAAACTATTTAATGAGAGCCTGAAGATTGAAGCTCAGGAAAGGCAACCTGAAGAGCACCTTGGAGCAGCAGACACTGTTACTAGGCCCCAACCAAACTAGTAGCCCCACTGCAGTTGTTCTATTAAAAAACTATTTAACGAGAGCCTGAAGATCGAAACTCAGGAAAGGCAACCAGGAGAACACCTTGGAGGTGCAGACACTGTAAGTAGGCCCCAACCAAACTAGTAGCCCCACTGCAGTTGTTCCACTAAAAAACGATTTAACGAGAGCCTGAAGATTGAAGCTCAGGAAAGGCAACCTTAAGAACACCTTGGAGCGGCAGACACGGTTAGTAGGACCCAACCAAACTAGTAGCCCCACTGCAGTTGTTCTATTAAAAAACTATTTAACGAGAGCCTGAAGATCGAAGCTCAGGATAGGCAACCAGGAGAACACCTTGGAGGTGCAGACACTGTAAGTAGGCCCCAACCAAACTAGAAGCCCCACTGCACTTGTTCCACTAAAAAATGATTTAACGAGAGCCTGAAGATTGAAGCTCAGGAATGGCAACCTGGAGAACACCTTGGAGCGGCAGACACTGTTAGTAGGACCCAACCAAACTAGTAGCCCCACTGCAGTTGTTCCACTAAAAAACTATTTAACAAGAGCCTGAAGTTTGAAGCTCAGGAACGGTAACCTGGAGAACACCTTGGAGTGGCAGACACTGTTAGTAGGCCCCAACCAAACTAGTAGCTCCACTGCAGTTGTTCCATTAAAAAACTATTTAATGAGAGCCTGAAGATTGAAGCTCAGGAAAGGCAACCTGGAGAGGACCTTGGAGCAGCAGACACTGTTACTAGGCCCCAACCAAACTAGTAGCCCCACTGCAGTTGTTCTATTAAAAAACTATTTAACGAGAGCCTGAAGATCAAAGCTCAGGAAAGGCAACCAGGAGAACACCTTGGGGGTGCAGACACTGTAAGTAGGCCTCAACCAAACTAGTAGCCCCACTGCAGTTGTTCCACTAAAAAACGATTTAACAAGAGCCTGAAGATTGAAGCTCAGGAATGGCAACCTGGAGAAAACCTTGGAGCGGCAGACACTGTTAGTAGGACCCAACCAAACTAGTAGCCCCACTGCAGTTGTTCCACTAAAAAACTATTTAACGAGAGCCTGAAGATTGAAGCTCAGGAAAGGCAACCTTAAGAACACCTTGGAGCGGCAGACACTGTTACTAGGCCCCAACCAAACTAGTAGCCCCACTGCAGTTGTTCTATTAAAAAACTATTTAACTAGAGCCTGGAGATCGAAGCTCAGGAAAGGCAACCAGGAGAGCACTTTGGAGGTGCAGACACTGTAAGTAGGCCCCAACCAAACTAGTAGCCCCACTGCAGTTGTTCCACTAAAAAACGATTTAACGAGAGCCTGAAGATTGAAGCTCAGGAATGGCAACCTGGAGAACACCTTGGAGCTGCAGACACTGTTAGTAGGACCCAACCAAACTAGTAGCCCCACTGCAGTTGTTCCACTAAAAAACCATTTAACGAGAGCCTGAAGATTGAAGCTCAGGAAAGGCAACCTTAAGAACACCTTGGAGCGGCAGACACTGTTACTAGGCCCCAACCAAACTAGTAGCCCCACTGCAGTTGTTCCATTAAAAAACTATTTAACGAGAGCCTGAAGATCGAAGCTCAGGAAAGGCAACCAGGAGGACACCTTGGAGCGGTAGACACTGTTACTAGGCCCCAACCAAACTAGTAGCCCCACTGCAGTTGTTCCATTAAAAAACTATTTAATGAGAGCCTGAAGATCGAAGCTCAGGAAAGGCAACCAGGAGAACACCTTGGAGGTGCAGACACTGTAAGTAGGCCCCAACCAAACTAGTAGCCCCACTGCAGTTGTTCCATTAAAAAACTATTTAATGAGAGCCTGAAGATCGAAGCTCAGGAAAGGCAACCAGGAGAACACCTTGGAGCAGCAGACACTGTTAGTAGGCCCCAACCAAACTAGTAGCATCAATGCATTGGTTCCATTTAACAACTATTTATTGAGAGCCTGAAGATCGAAGCTCAGGAAAGGCAACCTTAAGAACACCTTGGAGCGGCAGACACTGTTACTAGGCCCCAACCAAACTAGTAGCCCCACTGCAGTTGTTCTATGAAAAAACTATTTAACGAGAGCCTGAAGATCGAAGCTCAGGAAAGGCAACCAGGAGGACACCTTGGAGCGGCAGACACTGTTACTAGGCCCCAACCAAACTAGTAGCCCCACTGCAGTTGTTCCATTAAAAAACTATTTAATGAGAGCCTGAAGATCGAAGCTCAGGAAAGGCAACCAGGAGATCACCTTGGAGGTGCAGACACTGTAAGTAGGCCCCAACCAAACTAGTAGCCCCAATGCAGTTGTTCCATTAAAAAACTATTTAACGAGAGCCTGAAGATTGAAGCTCAGGAAAGGCAATGTGGAGAACAACTTGGAGTGGCAGACATTGTTAGTAGGCCCCAACCAAAGTAGTAGCAGCAATGCATTTGTTCCATTTAACAACTATTTATTGAGAGCCTGAAGATCGAAGCTCAGGAAAGGCAACCTGGAGAACACCTTGGAGCGACAGACACTGTTAGTAGGCCCCAACCAAACTAGTAGCCCCACTGCAGTTGTTCCATTAAAAAACTATTTAACGAGAGCCTGAAAATCGAAGCTCAGGAAAGGCAACCAGGAGAAAACCTTGGAGCAGCAGACACTGTTAGTAGGCCCCAACCAAACTAGTAGCATCAATGCATTGGTTCCATTTAACAACTATTTATTGAGAGCCTGAAGATCGAAGCTCAGGAAAGGCAACCTGGAAAACACCTTGGAGCGGCAGACACTGTTAGTAGGCCCCAAGCAAACTAGTAGCCCCACTGCAGTTGTTCCATTTAAAAACTATTTAACGAGAGCCTGAAGATCGAAGCTCAGGAAAGGCAACCTGGAGAACACCTTGGAGCGGCAGACACTGTTAGTAGGCCCCAACCAAGCTAGTAGCCCCACTGCAGATGTTCCATTAAAAAACTATTTAACGAGAGCCTGCAGATTGAAGCTCAGGAAAGGCAACCTGGAAAACACCTTGGAGCGGCAGACACTGTTACCAGGCCTCAACCAAACTAGTAGCCCCACTGCAGTTGTTCCATTAAAAAACTGTTTAACGAGAGCCTGAAGATCGAAGCTCAGGAAAGGCAACCAGGAGAACACCTTGGAGCGGCACACACTGTTAGTAGGCCCCAACCAAACTAGTAGCCCCACTGAAGTTGTTCCATTTAAAAACTATTTAACGAGACACTGAAGATCGAAGCTCAGGAAAGGCAACCTGGAGAACACCTTGGAGCGGCAGACACTGTTAGTAGGCCCCAACCAAGCTGGTAGCCCCACTGCAGTTGTTCCTTTTAACAACTATTTAACGAGAGCCTGAAGATCGAAGCTCAGGAAAGACAATCTGGAGAACACCTTGGAGCGGCAGACACTGTTAGTAGGCCCCAAACAAGCTAGTAGCCCCACTGCAGATGTTCCATTAAAAAACTATTTAACGAGAGCCTGAAGATTGAAGCTCAGGAAAGGCAACCTGGAGAACACCTTGGAGCAGCAGACACTGTTACTAGGCCTTAACCAAACTAGTAGCCCCACTGCAGTTGTTCTATGAAAAAACTATTTAACGAGAGCCTGAAGATCGAAGCTCAGGAAAGGCAGCCAGGAGAACACCTTGGAGCGGCAGACACTGTTAGTAGGCCCCAACCAAACTAGTAGCCCCACTGCAGTTGTTCCATTAAAAAATTATTTAACAAGAGCCTGAAGATCAAAGCTCAGGAAAGGCAACCAAGAGATCACCTTTGAGCGGCAGACACTGTTACTAGGCCCCAACCAAATTAGTAGCCCCACTGCAGTTGTTCCATTAAAAAACTATTTAACGAGAGCCTGAAGATCGAAGCTCAGGAAAGGCAACCAAGAGAACACCTTGGAGCGGCAGACACTGTTAGTAGGCCCCAACCAAACTAGTAGCCCCACTGCAGTTGTTCCATTTAAAAACTATTTAACGAGAGCCTGAAGATCGAAGCTCAGGAAAGGCAACCTGGAGAGCACCTTGGAGCAGCAGACACTGTTACTAGGCCCCAACCAAACTAGTAGCCCCACTGCAGTTGTTCTATTAAAAAACTATTTAACGAGAGCCTGAAGATCGAAGCTCAGGAAAGGCAACCAGGAGAACACCTTGGAGGTGCAGACACTGTAAGTAGGCCCCAACCAAACTAGTAGCCCCTTCAGTTGTTCCACTAAAAAACGATTTAACGAGAGCCTGAAGATTGAAGCTCAGGAATGGCAACCTGGAGAACACCTTGGAGCGGCAGACACTGTTAGTAGGACCCAAACAAACTAGTAGCCCCACTGCAGTTGTTCCACTAAAAAACTATTTAACGAGAGCCTGAAGATTGAAGCTCAGGAAAGGCAACCTTAAGAACACCTTGCAGCGGCAGACACTGTTACTAGGCCCCAACCAAACTAGTAGCCCCACTGCAGTTGTTCTATTAAAAAACTATTTAATGAGAGCCTGGAGATCGAAGCTCAGGAAAGGCAACCAGGAGAACACCTTGGAGGTGCAGACACTGAAAGTAAGCCCCAACCAAACTAGTAGCCCCACTGCAGTTGTTCCACTAAAAAACGATTTAACGAGAGCCTGAAGATTGAAGCTCAGGAAAGGCAACCTGGAGAACACCTTGGAGCGGCAGACACTGTTAGTAGGCCCCAACCAAACTAGTAGCCCCACTGCAGTTGTTCCACTAAAAAACTATTTAACGAGAGGTTGAAGATTGAAGCTCAGGAAAGGCAACCTTAAGAACACCTTGGAGCGGCAGACACTGTTACTAGGCCCCAACCAAACTAGTAGCCCCACTGCAGTTGTTCCATTAAAAAACTATTTAACGAGAGCCTGAAGATCGAAGCTCAGGAAAGGCAACCAGGAGGACACCTTGGAGCGGCAGACACTGTTACTAGGCCCCAACCAAACTAGTAGCCCCACTGCAGTTGTTCCATTAAAAAACTATTTAACGAGAGCCTGAAGATCGAAGCTCAGGAAAGGCAACCAGGAGGACACCTTGGAGCGGCAGACACTGTTACTAGGCCCCAACCAAACTAGTAGCCCCACTGCAGTTGTTCCATTAAAAAACTATTTAATGAGAGCCTGAAGATCGAAGCTCAGGAAAGGCAACCAGGAGAACACCTTGGAGGTGCAGACACTGTTAGTAGGCCCCAACCAAGCTGGTAGCCCCACTGCAGTTGTTCCTTTTAACAACTATTTAACGAGAGCCTGAAGATCGAAGCTCAGGAAAGGCAACCTGGAGGACACCTTGGAGCGGCAGACACTGCTACTAGGCCCCAACCAAACTAGTAGCCCCACTGCAGTTGTTCTATTAAAAAACTATTTAACGAGAGCCTGATGATTGAAGCTCAGGAAAGGTAACCTGGAGAACACCTTGGAGTGGCAGACACTGTTAGTAGGCCCCAACCAAACTAGTAGCTCCACTGCAGTTGTTCCATTAAAAAACTATTTAATGAGAGCCTGAAGATTGAAGCTCAGGAAAGGCAACCTGGAGAGCACCTTGGAGCAGCAGACACTGTTACTAGGCCCCAACCAAACTAGTAGCCCCACTGCAGTTGTTCTATTAAAAAACTATTTAACGAGAGCCTTAAGATTGAAGCTCAGGAAAGGCAACCAGGAGAACACCTTGGTGGTGCAGACACTGTAAGTCGGCCTCAACCAAACTAGTAGCCCCACTGCAGTTGTTCCACTAAAAAACGATTAAACGAGAGCCTGAAGATTGAAGCTCAGGAATGGCAACCTGGAGAACACCTTGGAGCGGCAGACACTGTTAGTAGGACCCAACCAAACTAGTAGCCCCACTGCAGTTGTTCCACTAAAAAACTATTTAACGAGAGCATGAAGATTGAAGCTCAGGAAAGGCAACCTTAAGAACACCTTGCAGCGGCAGACACTGTTACTAGGCCCCAACCAAACTAGTAGCCCTACTGCAGTTGTTCTATTAAAAAACTATTTAACGAGAGCCTGGAGATGGAAGCTCAGGAAAGGCAACCAGGAGAACACCTTGGAGGTGCAGAAACTGTAAGTAAGCCCCAACCAAACTACTAGCCCCACTGCAGTTGTTCCACTAAAAAACGATTTAACGAGAGCCTGAAGATTGAAGCTCAGGAATGGCAACCTGGAGAACACCTTGGAGCGGCAGAAACTGTTAGTAGGACCCAACCAAACTAGTAGCCCCACTGCAGTTGTTCCACTAAAAAACTATTTAACGAGAACTTGAAGATTGAAGCTCAGGAAAGGCAACCTTAAGAACACCTTGGAGCGGCAGACACTGTTACTAGGCCCCAACCAAACTAGTAGCCCCACTGCAGTTGTTCCATTAAAAAACTATTTAACGAGAGCCTGAAGATCGAAGCTCAGTAATGGCAACCAGGAGGACACCTTGGAGCGGCAGACACTGTTACTAGGCCCCAACCAAACTAGTAGCCCCACTGCAGTTGTTCCATTAAAAAACTATTTAATGAGAGCCTGAAGATCGAAGCTCAGGAAAGGCAACCAGGAGAACACCTTGGAGGTGCAGACACTGTAAGTAGGCCCCAACCAAACTAGTAGCCCCACTGCAGTTGTTCCATTAAAAAACTATTTAATGAGAGCCTGAAGATTGAAGCTCAGGAAAGGCAACCTGGAGAGCACCTTGGAGCAGCAGACACTGTTACTAGGCCCCAATCAAACTAGTAGCCCCACTGCAGTTGTTCTATTAAAAAACTATTTAACAAGAGCCTGAAGATTGAAGCTCAGGAAAGGCAACCTTAAGAACACCTTGCAGCGGCAGACACTGTTACTAGGCCCCAACCAAACTAGTAGCCCCACTGCAGTTGTTCTATTAAAAAACTATTTAACGAGAGCCTGGAGATCGAAGCTCAGGAAAGGCAACCAGGAGAACACCTTGGAGGTGCAGACACTGTAAGTAAGCCCCAACCAAACTAGTAGCCCCACTGCAGTTGTTCCATTAAAAAACTATTTAACGAGAGCCTGAAGATCGAAGCTCAGGAATGGCAACCTGGAGAACACCTTGGAGCAGCAGAAACTGTTAGTAGGACCCAACCAAGCTAGTAGCCCCACTGCAGATGTTCCATTAAAAAACTATTTAACGAGAGCCTGAAGATCGAAGCTCAGGAAAGGCAACCAGGAGGACACCTTGGAGCGGCAGACACTGTTACTAGGCCCCAACCAAACTAGTAGCCCCACTGCAGTTGTTCCATTAAAAAACTATTTAATGAGAGCCTGAAGATCGAAGCTCAGGAAAGGCAACCTGGAGAACACCTTGGAGCAGCAGACACTGAGGAGGTGGTGATGGCGAACTCAGTCGAGGGGTTCAAGAGAGGCCTGGATGTCTTCCTGGAGCAGAACAATATTGTATCATACAATTATTAGGTTCTGTAGAAGGACGTAGATCTGGGTATTTATTATGATGGAATATAGGCTGAACTGGATGGACAAATGTCTTTTTTCGGCCTTACTAACTATGTTACTATGTTATTATGTTACTAGGCCCCAACCAAACTAGTAGCCCCACTGCAGTTGTTCTATTAAAAAACTATTTAACGAGAGCCTGAAGATCGAAGCTCAGGAAAGGCAACCAGGAGAACACCTTGGAGCGGCAGACACTGTTAGTAGGCCCCAAAAAAACTAGTAGCCCCACTGCAGTTGTTCCATTAAAAAATTATTTAACGAGAGCCTGAAGATCAAAGCTCAGGAAAGGCAACCAAGAGATCACCTTTGAGCGGCAGACATTGTTACTAGGCCCCAACCAAATTAGTAGCCCCACTGCAGTTGTCCCATTAAAAAACTATTTAACGAGAGCCTGAAGATTGAAGCTCAGGAAAGGCAACCTGGAGAACACCTTGGAGCAACAGACACTGTTAGTAGGCCCCAACCAAACTAGTAGCCCCACTGCAATTGTTCCATTTAACAACTACTTAACGAGAGCCTGAAGATCGAAGCTCAGGAAAGGCAACCAGGAGAACACCTTGGAGCGGCAGACACTGTTACTAGGCCCCAACCAAACTAGTAGCCCCACTGCAGTTGTTCCATTTAACAACTTTTTAACGAGAGCCTGAAGATCGAAGCTCAGGAAAGGCAACCAGGAGAACACCTTGGAGCGGCAGACACTGTTAGTAGGCCCCAACCAAACTAGTAGCCCCACTGCAGTTGTTCCATTAAAAAACTATTTAACGAGAGCCTGAAGTTTGAAGCTCAGGAATGGCAACCTGGAGATCACCTTGGAGCGGCAGACACTGTTAGTAGGCCCCAACCAAACTAGTAGCCACACTGCAGTTGTTCCATTAAAAAACTATTTGACGAGAGCCTGAAGATCGAAGCTCAGGAAAGGCATCGAGGAGAACATGTTGGAGCGGCAGACACTTTTAGTAGGCCGCAACCAAACTAGTAGCATCAATGCATTTGTTTCATTTAAAAACTATTTAACGAGAGCCTGAAGATCGAAGCTCAGGAAAGGCAACCTGGAGAACACCTTGGAGCGACAGACACTGTTAGTAGGCCCCAACCAAACTAGTAGCCCCACTGCAGTTGTTCCATTTAAAAACTATTTCACGAGAGCCTGAAGATCGAAGCTCAGGAAAGGCAACCTGGAGAACACCTTGGAGCGGCAGACACTGTTACTAGGCCCCAACCAAACTAGTAGCCCCACTGCAGTTGTTCCTTTTAACAACTATTTAACGAGAGCCTGAAGATCGAAGCTCAGGAAAGGCAACCTGGAGAACAGCTTGGAGTGGCAGACACTGTTACTAGGCCCCAACCAAACAAGTAGCCCCACTGCAGTTGTTACATTAAAAAACTATTTAACGAGAGCCTGAAGATTGAAGCTCAGGAAAGGTAACCTGGAGAACACCTTGGAGTGGCAGACACTGTTAGTAAGCCCCAACCAAACTAGTAGCTCCACTGCAGTTGTTCCATTAAAAAACTACTTAATGAGAGCCTGAACATTGAAGCTCAGGAGAGGCAACCTGGAGAGCACCTTGGAGCAGCAGACACTGTTACTAGGCCCCAACCAAACTAGTAGCCCCACTGCAGTTGTTCCACTAAAAAACGATTTAACGAGAGCCTGAAGATTGAAGCTCAGGAATGGCAACCTGGAGAACACTTTGGAGCAGCAGACACTGTTAGTAGGACTCAAACAAACTAGTAGCCCCACTGCAGTTGTTCCACTAAAAAACTATTTAACGAGAGCCTGAAGATAGAAGCGCAGGAAAGGCAACCTTAAGAACACCTTGGAGCGGCAGACACTGTTACTAGGCCCCAGCCAAACTAGTAGCCCCACTGCAGTTGTTCTATTAAAAAACTATTTAACGAGAGCCTGAAGATTGAAGCTCAGGAAAGGTAACCTGGAGAACACCTTGGAGTGGCAGACACTGTTAGTAGGCCCCAACCAAACTAGTAGCTCCACTGCAGTTGTTCCATTAAAAAACTATTTAATGAGAGCCTGAAGATTGAAGCTCAGGAAAGGCAACCTGGAGAGCACCTTGGAGCAGCAGACACTGTTGCTAGGCCCCAACCAAACTAGTAGCCCCACTGCAGTTGTTCCTTTTAACAAATATTTAACGAGAGCCTGAAGATCGAAGCTCAGGAAAGGCAACCTGGAGAACAGCTTGGAGTGGCAGACACTGTTACTAGGCCCCAACCAAACAAGTAGCCCCACTGCAGTTGTTACATTAAAAAACTATTTAATGAGAGCCTGAAGATTGAAGCTCAGGAAAGGTAACCTGGAGAACACCTTGGAGTGGCAGACACTGTTAGTAGGCCCCAACCAAACTAGTAGCTCCACTGCAGTTGTTCCATTAAAAAATTTTTAATGAGAGCCTGAAGATTGAAGCTCAGGAAAGGCAACCTGGAGAGCACCTTGGAGCAGCAGACACTGTTACTAGGCCCCAACCAAACTAGTAGCCCCACTGCAGTTGTTCCACTAAAAAACGATTTAACGAGAGCCTGAAGATTGAAGCTCAGGAATGGCAACCTGGAGAACACTTTGGAGCAGCAGACACTGTTAGTAGGACTCAAACAAACTAGTAGCCCCACTGCAGTTGTTCCACTAAAAAACTATTTAACGAGAGCCTGAAGATAGAAGCGCAGGAAAGGCAACCTGGAGAACACCTTGGAACGACAGACACTGTTAGTAGGCCCCAACCAAACTAGTAGCCCCACTGCAGTTGTTCCATTTAAAAACTATTTCACGAGAGCCTGAAGATCGAAGCTCAGGAAAGGCAACCTGGAGAACACCTTGGAGCGGCAGACACTGTTACTAGGCCCCAACCAAACTAGTAGCCCCACTGCAGTTGTTCCTTTTAACAACTATTTAACGAGAGCCTGAAGATCGAAGCTCAGGAAAGGCAACCTGGAGAACAGCTTGGAGTGGCAGACACTGTTACTAGGCCCCAACCAAACTAGTAGCTCCACTGCAGTTGTTACATTAAAAAACTATTTAACGAGAACCTGAAGATTGAAGCTCAGGAATGGTAACCTGGAGAACACCTTGGAGTGGCAGACACTGTTAGTAGGCCCCAACCAAACTAGTAGCTCCACTGCAGTTGTTCCATTAAAAAATTTTTAATGAGAGCCTGAAGATTGAAGCTCAGGAAAGGCAACCTGGAGAGCACCTTGGAGCAGCAGACACTGTTACTAGTCCCCAACCAAACTAGTAGCCCCACTGCAGTTGTTCTATTAAAAAACTATTTAACGAGAGCCTGAAGATCGAAGCTCAGGAAAGGCAACCAGGAGAACACCTTGGAGGTGCATACACTGTAAGTAGGCCCCAACCAAACTAGCAGCCCCACTGCAGTTGTTCCACTAAAAAACGATTTAACGAGAGCCTGAAGATTGAAGCTCAGGAATGGCAACCTGGAGAACACTTTGGAGCGGCAGACACTGTTAGTAGGACCCAAACAAACTAGTAGCCCCACTGCAGTTGTTCCACTAAAAAACTATTTAACGAGAGCCTGAAGAAAGAAGCGCAGGAAAGGCAACCTTAAGAACACCTTGGAGCGGCAGACACTGTTACTAGGCCCCAACCAAACTAGTAGCCCCACTGCAGTTGTTCTATTAAAAAACTATTTAACGAGAGCCTGATGATTGAAGCTCAGTAAAGGTAACCTGGAGAACACCTTGGAGTGGCAGACACTGTTAGTAGGCCCCAACCAAACTAGTAGCTCCACTGCAGTTGTTCCATTAAAAAACTATTTAATGAGAGCCTGAAGATTGAAGCTCAGGAAAGGCAACCTGGAGAGCACCTTGGAGCAGCAGACACTGTTACTAGGGCCCAACCAAACTAGTAGCCCCACTGCAGTTGTTCTATTAAAAAACTATTTAACGAGAGCCTTAAGATTGAAGCTCAGGAAAGGCAACCAGGAGAACACCTTGGTGGTGCAGACACTGTAAGTCGGCCTCAACCAAACTAGTAGCCCCACTGCAGTTGTTCCACTAAAAAACGATTAAACGAGAGCCTGAAGATTGAAGCTCAGGAATGGCAACCTGGAGAACACCTTGGAGCGGCATACACTGTTAGTAGGACCCAACCAAACTAGTAGCCCCACTGCAGTTGTTCTATTAAAAAACTATTTAACGAGAGCCTGGAGATGGAAGCTCAGGAAAGGCAACCTGGAGAACACCTTGGAGCGGCAGAAACTGTTAGTAGGACCCAACCAAACTAGTAGCCCCACTGCATTTGTTCCACTAAAAAACTATTTAACGAGAGCTTGAAGATTGAAGCTCAGGAAAGGCAACCTTAAGAACACCTTGGAGCGGCAGACACTGTTACTAGGCCCCAACCAAACTAGTAGCCCCACTGCAGTTGTTCCATTAAAAAACTATTTAACGAGAGCCTGAAGATCGAAGCTCAGTAAAGGCAACCAGGAGGACACCTTGGAGCGGCAGACACTGTTACTAGGCCCCAACCAAACTAGTAGCCCCACTGCAGTTGTTCCATTAAAAAACTATTTAATGAGAGCCTGAAGATTGACGCTCAGGAAAGGCAACCTTAAGAACACCTTGCAGCGGCAGACACTGTTAATAGACCACAACCAAACTAGTAGCCCCACTGCAGTTGTTCTATTAAAAAACTATTTAACGAGAGCCTGGAGATCGAAGCTCAGGAAAGGCAACCAGGAGAACACCTTGGAGGTGCAGACACTGTAAGTAAGCCCCAACCAAACTAGTAGCCCCACTGCAGTTGTTCCATTAAAAAACTATTTAACGAGAGCCTGAAGATCGAAGCTCAGGAATGGCAACCTGGAGAACACCTTGGAGCAGCAGAAACTGTTAGTAGGACCCAACCAAGCTAGTAGCCCCACTGCAGATGTTCCATTAAAAAACTATTTAACGAGAGCCTGAAGATCGAAGCTCAGGAAAGGCAACCAGGAGGACACCTTGGAGCGGCAGACACTGTTACTAGGCCCCAACCAAACTAGTAGCCCCACTGCAGTTGTTCCATTAAAAAACTATTTAATGAGAGCCTGAAGATCGAAGCTCAGGAAAGGCAACCTGGAGAACACCTTGGAGCAGCAGACACTGTTACTAGGCCCCAACCAAACTAGTAGCCCCACTGCAGTTGTTCTATTAAAAAACTATTTAACGAGAGCCTGAAGATCGAAGCTCAGGAAAGGCAACCAGGAGAACACCTTGGAGCGGCAGACACTGTTAGTAGGCCCCAAAAAAACTAGTAGCCCCACTGCAGTTGTTCCATTAAAAAATTATTTAACGAGAGCCTGAAGATCAAAGCTCAGGAAAGGCAACCAAGAGATCACCTTTGAGCGGCAGACATTGTTACTAGGCCCCAACCAAATTAGTAGCCCCACTGCAGTTGTTCCATTAAAAAACTATTTAACGAGAGCCTGAAGATTGAAGCTCAGGAAAGGCAACCTGGAGAACACCTTGGAGCAACAGACACTGTTAGTAGGCCCCAACCAAACTAGTAGCCCCACTGCAATTGTTCCATTTAACAACTACTTAACGAGAGCCTGAAGATCGAAGCTCAGGAAAGGTAACCAGGAGAACACCTTGGAGCGGCAGACACTGTTACTAGGCCCCAACCAAACTAGTAGCCCCACTGCAGTTGTTCCATTTAACAACTTTTTAACGAGAGCCTGAAGATCGAAGCTCAGGAAAGGCAACCAGGAGAACACCTTGGAGCGGCAGACACTGTTAGTAGGCCCCAACCAAACTAGTAGCCCCACTGCAGTTGTTCCATTAAAAAACTATTTAACGAGAGCCTGAAGATTGAAGCTCAGGAAAGGCAACCTGGAGAACACCTTGGAGCGGCAGACACTGTTACTAGGCCCCAACCAAACTAGCAGCCCCACTGCAGTTGTTCCATTTAAAAACTATTTAACGAGAGCCTGAAGATTGAAGCTCAGGAATGGCAACCTGGAGATCACCTTGGAGCGGCAGACACTGTTAGTAGGCCCCAACCAAACTAGTAGCCACACTGCAGTTGTTCCATTAAAAAACTATTTGACGAGAGCCTGAAGATCGAAGCTCAGGAAAGGCATCGAGGAGAACATGTTGGAGCGGCAGACACTTTTAGTAGGCCGCAACCAAACTAGTAGCATCAATGCATTTGTTTCATTTAAAAACTATTTAACAAGAGCCTGAAGATCGAAGCTCAGGAAAGGCAACCTGGAGAACACCTTGGAGTGACAGACACTGTTAGTAGGCCCCAACCAAACTAGTAGCCCCACTGCAGTTGTTCCATTTAAAAACTATTTCACGAGAGCCTGAAGATCGAAGCTCAGGAAAGGCAACCTGGAGAACACCTTGGAGCGGCAGACACTGTTACTAGGCCCCAACCAAACTAGTAGCCCCACTGCAGTTGTTCCTTTTAACAACTATTTAACGAGAGCCTGAAGATCGAAGCTCAGGAAAGGCAACCTGGAGAACAGCTTGGAGTGGCAGACACTGTTACTAGGCCCCAACAAAACAAGTAGCCCCACTGCAGTTGTTACATTAAAAAACTATTTAACGAGAGCCTGAAGATTGAAGCTCAGGAAAGGTAACCTGGAGAACACCTTGGAGTGGCAGACACTGTTAGTAGGCCCCAACCAAACTAGTAGCTCCACTGCAGTTGTTCCATTAAAAAACTATTTAATGAGAGCCTGAAGATTGAAGCTCAGGAAAGGCAACATGGA
The DNA here is from genome assembly GCF_032444005.1 of Ranitomeya imitator. Lineage (NCBI taxonomy): Eukaryota > Metazoa > Chordata > Amphibia > Anura > Dendrobatidae > Ranitomeya > Ranitomeya imitator. The sequence continues at coordinate 93,894,629 of NC_091290.1, forward strand.
GAGCACCTTGGAGCAGCAGACACTGTTACTAGGCCCCAACCAAACTAGTAGCCCCACTGCAGTTGTTCCACTAAAAAACGATTTAACGAGAGCCTGAAGATTGAAGCTCAGGAATGGCAACCTGGAGAACACTTTGGAGCAGCAGACACTGTTAGTAGGACTCAAACAAACTAGTAGCCCCACTGCAGTTGTTCCACTAAAAAACTATTTAACGAGAGCCTGAAGATAGAAGCGCAGGAAAGGCAACCTTAAGAACACCTTGGAGCGGCAGACACTGTTACTAGGCCCCAGCCAAACTAGTAGCCCCACTGCAGTCGTTCTATTAAAAAACTATTTAACGAGAGCCTGAAGATTGAAGCTCAGGAAAGGTAACCTGGAGAACACCTTGGAGTGGCAGACACTGTTAGTAGGCCCCAACCAAACTAGTAGCTCCACTGCAGTTGTTCCATTAAAAAACTATTTAATGAGAGCCTGAAGATTGAAGCTCAGGAAAGGCAACCTGGAGAGCACCTTGGAGCAGCAGACACTGTTGCTAGGCCCCAACCAAACTAGTAGCCCCACTGCAGTTGTTCTATTAAAAAACTATTTAACGAGAGCCTGGAGATCGAAGCTCAGGAAAGGCAACCAGGAGAACACCTTGGAGGTGCAGACACTGTAAGTAAGCCCCAACCAAAGTAGTAGCCCCACTGCAGTTGTTCCACTAGAAAACGATTTAACGAGAGCCTGAAGATTGAAGATCAGGAATGGCAACCTGGAGAACACCTTGGAGCGGCAGAAACTGTTAGTATGACCCAACCAAGCTAGTAGCCCCACTGCAGATGTTCCATTAAAAAAATATTTAACGAGAGCCTGAAGATCGAAGCTCAGGAAAGGCAACCAGGAGGACACCTTGGAGCGGCAGACACTGTTACTAGGCCCCAACCATACTAGTAGCCCCACTGCAGTTGTTCCATTAAAAAACTATTTAATGAGAGCCTGAAGATCGAAGCTCAGGAAAGGCAACCTGGAGAACACCTTGGAGCGGCAGACACTGTTAGTAGGCCCCAACCAAGCTAGTAGCCCCACTGCAATTGTTCCATTTAACAACTACTTAACGAGAGCCTGAAGATCGAAGCTCAGGAAAGGCAACCAGGAGAACACCTTGGAGCGGCAGACACTGTTACTAGGCCCCAACCAAACTAGTAGCCCCACTGCAGTTGTTCCATTTAACAACTTTTTAACGAGAGCCTGAAGATCGAAGCTCAGGAAAGGCAACCAGGAGAACACCTTGGAGCGGCAGACACTGTTAGTAGGCCCCAACCAAACTAGCAGCCCCACTGCAGTTGTTCCATTAAAAAACTATTTAACGAGAGCCTGAAGATCGAAGCTCAGGAAAGGCAACCTGGAGAACAGCTTGGAGTGGCAGACACTGTTACTAGGCCCCAACCAAACTAGTAGCCCCACTGCAGTTGTTACATTAAAAAAATATTTAACGAGAGCCTGAAGATTGAAGCTCAGGAAAGGCAACCTGGAGAACACCTTGGAGTCGCAGACACTGTTAGTAGGCCCCAACCAAACTAGTAGCTCCACTGCAGTTGTTCCATTAAAAAACTATTTAATGAGAGCCTGAAGATTGAAGCTCAGGAAAGGCAACCTGGAGAGCACCTTGGAGCAGCAGACACTGTTACTAAGCCCCAACCAAACTAGTAGCCCCACTGCAGTTGTTCCACTAAAAAACGATTTAACGAGAGCCTGAAGATTGAAGCTCAGGAATGGCAACCTGGAGAACACCTTGGAGCGGCAGACACTGTTAGTAGGACCCAACCAAACTAGTAGCCCCACTGCAGTTGTTCCACTAAAAAACTATTTAACGAGAGCCTGAAGTTTGAAGCTCAGGAAAGGCAACCTTAAGAACACCTTGCAGCGGCAGACACTGTTACTAGGCCCCAACCAAACTAGTAGCCCCACTGCAGTTGTTCCACTAAAAAACTATTTAACGAGAGCTTGAAGATTGAAGCTCAGGAAAGGCAACCTTAAGAACACATTGGAGCGGCAGACACTGTTACTAGGCCCCAACCAAACTATTAACCCCACTGCAGTTGTTCCATTAAAAAACTATTTAACGAGAGCCTGAAGATCGAAGCTCAGTAAAGACAACCAGGAGGACATCTTGGAGCGGCAGACACTGTTACTAGGCCCCAACCAAACTAGTAGCCCCACTGCAGTTGTTCCATTAAAAAACTATTTAATGAGAGCCTGAAGATCGCAGCTCAGGAAAGTCAACCAGGAGAACACCTTGGAGGTGCAGACACTGTAAGTAGGCCCCAACCAAACTAGTAGCCCCACTGCAGTTGTTCCATTAAAAAACTATTTAATGAGAGCCTGAAGATCGCAGCTCAGGAAAGGCAACCAGGAGAACACCTTGGAGGTGCAGACACTGTAAGTAGGCCCCAACCAAACTAGTAGCCCCACTGCAGTTGTTCCATTAAAAAACTATTTAATGAGAGCCTGAAGATTGAAGCTCAGGAAAGGCAACCTGGAGAGCACCTTGGAGCAGCAGACACTGTTACTAGGCCCCTACCAAACTAGTAGCCCCACTGCAGTTGTTCCATTAAAAAACTATTTAACGAGAGCCTGAAGATCGAAGCTCAGGAAAGGCCACCAGGAGAACACCTTGGAGCGGCAGACACTGTTATTAGACCCCAACCAAACTAGTAGCCCCACTGCAGTTGTTCCATTAAAAAACTATTTAACGAGAGCCTGAAGATCGAAGCTCAGGAAAGGCAACCTTGAGAACACCTTGGAGCAGCAGACACTGTTAGTAGGCCCCAAGCAAACTAGTATCCCCACTGCAGTTGTTCCATTTAAAAACTATTTAACGAGAGACTGAAGATCGAAGCTCAGGAAAGGCAACCTGTTGAACACCTTGGAGCGGCAGACACTGTTAGTAGGCCCCAACCAAGCTGGTAGCCCCACTGCAGTTGTTCCTTTTAACAACTATTTAATGAGAGCCTGAAGATCGAAGCTCAGGAAAGGCAACCTGGAGAACACCTTGGAGCGGCAGACACTGTTAGTAGGCCCCAACCAAGCTAGTAGCCCCACTGCAGATGTTCCATTAAAAAACTATTTAACGAGAGCCTGAAGATTGAAGCTCGGGAAAGGCAACCTGGAGAACACCTTGGAGCAGCAGACACTGTTACTAGGCCCCAACCAAACTAGTAGCCCCACTGCAGTTGTTCTATTAAAAAACTATTTAACGAGAGCCTGAAGATCGAAGCTCAGGAAAGGCAACCAGGAGAACACCTTGGAGCGGCAGACACTGTTACTAGGCCCCAACCAAACTAGTAGCCCCACTGCAGCTGTTCCATTAAAAAATTATTTAACGAGAGCCTGAAGATCAAAGCTCAGGAAAGGCAACCAAGAGATCACCTTTGAGCAGCAGACACTGTTATTAGGCCCCAACCAAATTAGTAGCCCCACTGCAGTTGTTCCATTAAAAAACTATTTAACGAGAGCCTGATGGTTGAAGCTCAGGAAAGGCAACCTGGAGAACACCTTGGAGCTGCAGACACTGTTAGTAGGCCCCAACCAACTAGTAGCCTCACTGCAGTTGTTCCTTTAAAAAACTATTTAACGCGAGCCTGAATATCGAAGCTCAGGAAAGGCAACCAGGAGAACACCTTGGAGCGGCAGACACTGTTACTAGGCCCAACCAAATTAGTAGCCCCACTGCAGTTGTTCCATTTAACAAGTATTTAACGAGAGCCTGATGATCGAAGCTCAGGAAAGGCAACCAGGAGAACACCTTGGAGCGGCAGACACTGTTACTAGGCCCCAACCAAACTAGTAGCCCCACTGCAGTTGTTCCATTAAAAAACTATTTAACGAGAGCTTGAAGATTGAAGCTCAGGAAAGGCAACCTGGAGAACACCTTGGAGCGGCAGACACTGTTAGTAGGCCCCAACCAAACTAGTAGCCCCACTGCAGTTGTTCCATTAAAAAACTATTTAACGAGAGCCTGAAGATCGAAGCTCAGGAAAGGCAACAGGAGAACCCCTTTGAGCGACAGACACTGTTACTAGGCCCCAACCAAACTAGTAGCCCCACTGCAGTTGTTCCATTAAAAAACTATTTAACGAGAGCCTGAAGATTGAAGCTCAGGAAAGGCAACCTGGAGAACACCTTGGAGCCGCAGACAATGTTAGTAGGACCCAACCAAACTAGTAGCCCCACTGCAGTTGTTCCATTAAAAAACTATTTAACGAGAGCCTGAAGATTGAAGCTCAGGAAAGGCAACCTGGAGAACACCTTGGAGCGGCAGACACTGTTAGTAGGACCCAACCAAACTAGTAGCCCCACTGCAGTTGTTCCATTAAAAAGCTATTTAACGAGAGCCTGAAGATCGAAGCTCAGGAAAGGCAAACAGGAGAACACCTTTGAGCGACAGACACTGTTACTAGGCCCCAACCAAACTAGTAGCCCCACTGCAGTTTTAAAATTCCGATAGGCTGAAAACCTGACAATTGCAGGTCATTTTTTTTTAAGAGGACAGCTGTATTGAGTGGCGCAGACAGACACTGCTAGTAGGCCTTACACCACAAAGTTGTCTTGACGCAGGTTTAAAAAAAGTTACATGGGTACATGGTCAGCATTGGTGTGGTCAGCTGAGGACAATTGGAAGGAGGGACCGCAGACAGACTTACTAGGCCTAAAATAAAAAAAAATAGGCTCTATGCACTTTTAAATAGGTCCCTGGGGTACACAGGCAGCATTGGTGTGGTCCGTGGAGGACAATTGGAAGGAGGGACCGCAGACAGACTTAGTAGGCCTAAAATTAAAAAAAATGGGCACTATGCACTTTTAAATAGGTCCCATGGGTACACAGGCAGCATTGGTGTGGTCAGTGGAGGACAATTGGAAGGAGGGACCGCAGACAGACTTAGTAGATCTAAAATAAAAAAAATGGGCTCAATGCAGTTTCAGTTATCTTGCAGGGTTACACAGGCAGCATTTGTGTGGTCAGCGGAGGACTATTGGAAGGAGGGGCCACGGACAGACTTAATAGGCCTAAAATAAAAAAGTAGGCCCTATGCACTTTTAAATAGGTTCCAGGGGTACACAAGCAGCATTGGTGTGGTCAGTGGAGGACAATTGGAAGGAGGGACCGCAGACAGACTTAGTAGGCCTAAAATAGAAAAATAGGCTCAATGCAGTTTCAATTATGTTGCAGGGGTACACATGCAGCATTTGTGTGGTCAGCGGAGGACTATTGGAAGGAGTGACCGCAGACAGACTTAGTAGGTCTAAAATAAAAAAGTAGGCTCTATGCACATTTAAAAAGGTTCCAGGGGTACACAGGCAGCATTGGTGTGGTCAGCGGAGGACAATTGGAAGGAGGGACCGCAAACAGACTAAGGCTGGTTTCACACTTGCGTTTACATCTGCAGCGTTTTAAATGTATATGCAAGTGGTTGAAAAAACGCATGTAAACGCGTACAAACGCTGCATTTTTTAGACGCATGCGTTGACGTATGTGGCTTAAAAAACGCAGCGTTTGTACGCGTTTACATGCGTTTTTTCCTGCGTTTGCGTTTTTGGTGCGTATGAAGAGAAATTTCACAAAAGAAAAATAAAAATAACCAGACACAGCCAATGGGACTAGAGAGGGCGTATATGATGGGATCTCTATATATAGACCCTAGGGCTACTGAAATTTTAACAGTTTGCTACTGTATCCTGTGTCATGATGGATCTTTGCATGGAGAGCTTTTATTTCAACCTGGATTTCCGCTTCAAGCTGTTTCTTGCCTGTGCTTTTGCTTGGGTGCAAGACAGAAATCGCGAAAGATGGAGAAGGAGACAACGTAGGCATTTTTGGAGGCACCCCATTATTGAACTACGTGAGAGCCGTGGAGCCTATCACACACTCTATGCCGAGCTTAATGCCAACCCCGAGAAATTCCAGAAGTACACGTGAGTGTCGCAAGACACGTTCCGGGATTTGCTGTCTCGTGTCCAAGGAGCCATACGGCGACAGGACACCCAGCTCCGTAGAGCGATTCCACCCGAGGAACGTCTGCTGGTTACATTAAGGTACGTTCAAAATCTAAACCAATGACAGTCCTAATTTAGGTTTTTCTGACATTTATTTTTTCTGTATTTTCTTTTTTTTTTTTTTATCGTAACCATACCATAAAAAGAATAGATTGTAATTTTTTTTTGTGTTTGTTTTTTTTCCAGATTTCTGGCCACAGGAGAGAGTTTATGATCCCTCCACTTCCAATACCGGCTTGTAATATCCACACTGTCCGGAATAGTTGTGGACACCTGTCGGGCTTTGTGGAATGTACTCCGGGATGAGTTTATACCCGTACCCACCGCGAACATGTGGCTTGAAATAGCAGACAAATTCTGAAATGTGTGTGATTTCCCCAACTGTTTAGGAGCGGTGGATGGAAAGCACATCCGCATTATCAAACCTGCCACAACAGGATCAGAGTTTTTTAACTATAAGAAATATTTTTCTGTTGTGCTAATGGCAATAGCTGATGCGATCTGTCGCTTCATCGCCATGGACATTGGAGCTTTTGGCCGTGGCAGCGATTCCCAGACTTTCAAGAACTCAGATATGGGCCAGCGTGTATATGGCAAAAATTTCAATTTTCCCCCGCCACAGCCTCTCCCCAACACTCAAGGTCCACCGCTGCCATTTGTTATGGTTGGGGTCGAGGCCTTCCAGATGTGTGAAAACCTACTGAAGCCCTATTCCAGTCGGGACTTGAACCACACTAGAAGGATCTTTAACTTCAGACTGACCAGGGCCCGAAGAACAGTAGAGTGTACCTTTGGCATTCTGGTAGCTAAATGGCGCATTCTTGCATCAGCCATAAATTTAAAAGTGGAAACAGTCGACGAGGTGGTCAAAGCCTGTGTGGTTCTCCACAATTACATAATGACTAAGGAGCGACCCAACATTGAACTGGATGAACCAGTTGCACACCCACTGCCCGATTTCCAGCATCACCCGCTCCGGTCAACTGCAGCCGTTGGTCACATGCGGGACCATTTTGCTGACTTTTTTTATTCAGATATTGGACGTGTGTCATGGCAGGACAATGTTGTGTAAATGTCCTGTTGCAATTATATCTGTACCAGTAATTTTCTACAATGATAATAATATTTCTCATTAATAAACTTTAGTTATGGTTGTGGTGACCATGTCTCCTATCCTCTCCAAACCAAGGTTGTCCTAAAACTGGCAGTATTTGATCTGTATTTAATATCAGGTTTTTGTAATCCAAAACCAGGAGTGGGTGATAAAGGCATAGGTGCTAGTCATTATGTTAATATCATAATTTACCTCTAATTGTTCCACTCCTTGTTTTGGTTTACAAATACTGATATAAAACACTGGCCACATACTGCTAGTAATGGCAGCCATGTTGCTTTATTGCTAAGCTTGTTGACGTCACTGCGTCATGATTGTCTTCTCATGTATCCATTGGACACAAACTGAAGAGACAATCACTGTCACGCTATCTATACTCATCAAGTCAGGTGTCAGAAATAATGAATTCATGATAAACATATACAGGCTCATGAATTCACTATTTCTGACACCTGTGCGGGTGAGCATATATATGTAGCGTGTGACCACCATTGTCCCCTCAATTTGTGTGTAATAGATTATGTATAAAGAAGAGAAAATGGTGGTTATACAAGGCAGTTCTCTACTCAACAGGTCAGGTGTCATAATTAATGAGTTTTTTGACACCTGACCTGTTCAGTAGAGGACTGCACTGTATTTCCACCATTTTCTCTTCAGACTGCCACACTATGCATAGACAAAAGGAGATTATGGAGATACATGTAATATTTTTTGGCCCACCTCATATCTGTATACTAAAGACACACAAAGCTGCAGTCTTTTATTTTTAACTACTGGAGATATGATGTGGCCCAAAAAGTAAGTGTGTGGCGACGTTTCTTGGCGCACGGTGTGTGTTGCCGGCGGCGATAGACACAATAAACCAAACATAATTGTGGCAAATCAAACTTTTTTTATTTTGTTAACAAAGTCAAAAAATTATTTTTTACTGTGCCTGCTTGGGGTATAGTGATGTAAACGGGGGGTATGAAGAACTGAGGCCTGGCTAACCGTGGACGACGCAGAGGTGGCAGGAGAAGGGGCAATGAAACTAGAAGGGTCTGGAAGTTCGAAGATGGGGCTTGACACATAAGAGGCTTGAGACGCACTGGAAGGGTGAGACAAACCTGACATTACAGACACATTGGAAGGTGAAGGGGGAGGAATGCTAAGAGTTCTCTGTTTTTTTTTCTGTTTTTTTGGGGGGGTTTGCCTGGTTGGGGGCCGTCTTGGTGGGCTCATATGCCGTGGCGTGGTGGCGGGTGACCTGCACTGTCTCACAGTCCATAGCGCTTGTCGAGCGGTCGGCCATGCCAGGACCTGCTGCGTCGTGGTGGTTGCGGTCTGCAAAGCCATGCCAGGGTCCAGCTGCATCGTGGTGGAGGCGGTCCGGAAAGCCATGCGAGGGTCCTGCTGCATCGTGGTGGTGGCAGTCCGGAAAGCCATACCAGGGTCCTGCTGCATCATGGTGGGGGCGGTCCGGAAAGCCATACCAGGGTCCTGCTGCATCGTGGTTGGGGGCGATCCGGAAAGCCATACCAGGGTCCTGCTGCATTGTGGTGGGGCGGTCCGGAAAGCCATACCAGGGTCCTGCTGCATCGTGGTGGGGGCGGTCCGGAAAGCCACGCCAGGGTCCTGCTGCATCACGGTGTCAGTGGAGGAGGTCCAAGCCGGAGCAGCGGTTGTCACTGTGGTGGCGGTGGGATGTCCAACTGCACTCGTCATGGTGCTGGCGCTGTAGTGGAGTCCGCCTGTGGAAGGAATTGAGGTGGCCGTGCAGTGGTATGCAGCAGAGGTCGGCATTGAGGTTAATCGTGACAGTGACGGCACAGTTGGATATGCCGCCACTGTCTGCTGGAAATACCAACTCTGCTGCATAGCCTGCACGTAAGCAGCATTGCAGGCCTGCATCACACTGAGCTGGAGATCAGGCGTAAGGTGTTCCGACATGCCCTGCTCAATTTGGTTAAAAAAATGATGAGCTGGCCTCTGGAGGTCGGCTTTCACTTGATCAAGGCTTTTGGTGACCTCCTGGATACGGGCATTCAAAAGGTTATGGGAAACATCCATTCTGTCACCTAAAGCCTTGATTGCTTCGTGTAAAACCGAGCTCAAGTGCAAAAACTCGGGCATGAGTGACCTGTCCGAAGCCCTCTGACGCTGCCGGGATGAACCCCAAAAAAAGGGGGCAGTGCAAGAGGACTGCGCAAGGGGAAGACCTGATGGACCAGCTCCCTGGTCTCCAGTTAGTGTGGAAGGCCCACTTGCTGCAGCGCTGCTGGATGGCTGGGACGGGTCCGTGGCTGTCGGATGAAGGACCGCTCCAGAACCTGGGCCGACAGTCATGCTGTATGTGCTGTGAAAAAAGGAAAAATAGAATTATTTTCAAAAATTTACCAGACGAAAAATCCTGTGGAATTTAAAAATACAGATTATGGCAATACAATACAACCTAAAGCATGTGATAAATACTTACGTTCTCAGGGCAAGGACCGGTCTTAAAAAGGCCAGAACGCGATGGTACTTGTACGTTCGGTTCCTTGCTCCTGAACCACTGGCAACACGACTCTCTTGACGCACGTCCTTGTTGAAGTGGTCCTTCATTGAACGCCAATGTGTTTTTACTTTCTCCACTGTTAAAAAAAACACATTATGGTCAGGAAATTGACTTTTTGCCGTGCTCAGACAACAGTGTGTGATGAGAGAAACTCCGGAGAGTTTCTTTCATCACACACAGTCGAGTGAGCACGGCCAAGGTCTCTGCTGCTTCACACTGCAGTGCAATACTTACCAAATGCACTACGGACCCGTGGCGGGGCGTTGTCCCAGCCATCCCACATCACTTGGGCCACCTCATTCCATAAACACCGCAGCGTGGTGTTGACCAAATGCAGTGGATCCCAGCTGTCCCACAACGGGACTCGCTCCTGGACCAGGGTGATTAGGAGGTCATTGTCGATCAGGTCATCGTCCCGTTGTGAAACCTAAAAATTAAAGAAAGTCATTAAAGTTTGCTCAATTACATAAGAAAAAGAAAGACAAAAGATGCTGAGAAATGGCATGAATAGCAAAGTCAACATACAAAAGGATGCCAGAAGAAAAAATTAAAGAAATATTAGTGGAAAGAAAGGAAGATTCAAGAATATACACTGAGGACAGTCAGCCTTGTATACGTACCCGCTGCCGTCTTCCCACCGGACCTTGACTCCGCTGCTCCTGGCCTGTCTGTGCCTCAGTAGAAGAGCTCTAAAAAAAAAGGAAAAATCAAATTGTCACATGTGTCGATGTGACAGTGAATACTTACCAAGCTGACGAGCCAAATACTCACCTCACTGACATGCTCCACTTCCGACTGACGTGGCTGAAACGCCTCACCAGATGAAGACTCCGAAGAAGACATTCTGATGCATGTTGAAAGAAAGAAATGGAAGAAATTAGGACATGTAGAGCCAAAAAATAGAAAATAAAGGCATTGGCTAGGATATACTCACATTGTTCAGAGACTTGTCCTCCAAGATGCTGCCTGTCCGTGTCTCGTCTTCTTCAGAGTCTGGTGAGAAGTGACCTGCAACTGTCCACACACTCCCTTTTATCACCTTGATGGTAGGGGGTGGCTTATCAGTGTCTAGACATGATTATCTCAATTGAAACGCATGCGTTCAAAAACGCAACCAAACGCATGTGCATAAAAACGCATGCGTTTCCATAGACACCAATGTATTATTTTGACGCAATTGAACGCATGCGTTTCCTAGCGGCAAAAAGACGCCTCTAGAAATTACTACATGTTGCATTTCCGCGGCAAGACGCAAGCAGCAAAAAAACGCATGCGTCGTCAAAAGCGGCCAAACGCGTCCAAAAAAAATGCATGCGTTTTTATTGTTAAACATAGGAAAACATGACGCATGCGTTTATATGCGGTACAAATGCAGCGTCACAAAACGCAAGTGTGAAACCAGCCTTACTAGGCCTAAAATAAAAAAAAGTAGGCTCTATACACTTTTAAATAGGTTCCAGGGGTACACAGGCAGCATTGGTGTGGTCAGTGGAGGACAATTGGAAGGAGGGACCGCAGACAGACTTAGTATTTCTAAAATAAAAAAAATAGGCTCAATGCAGTTTCAATTATCTTGCAGGGGTACACAGGCAGCATTTGTGTGGTCAGCGGAGGACTATTGGAAGGAGGGACCGCAGACAGACTTAGTAGGCCTAAAATAAAAAAAGTAGGCTCTATGCACTTTTAAATAGGTTCCAGGGGTACACAGGCAGCATTGGTGTCGTCAGCGGAGGACAATTGGAAGGAGGGACCACAGACAGACTTACTAGGCCTAAAATAAAAAAAATAGGCTCTATGCACTTTTTAATAGGTTCCAGGGGTACACATGCAGCATTGGTGTGGTCAGTGGAGGACAATTAGAAGGAGGGACCGCAGACAGACTTAGTAGGCCTAAAATGAAAAAAATAGGCTCAATGCAGTTTCAATTATCTTGCAGGGGTACACAGGCAGCATTGGTGTGGTCAGCGGAGGACTATTGGAAGGAGGGACTGCAGACAGACTTAGTAGGCCTAAAATAAAAAAGTAATCTCAATGCAGTTTCAATTATCTTGCAGGGGTACACAGGCAGCATTTGTGTGGTCAGCGGAGGACTATTGCAAGGAGGGACCGCAGACAGACTTAGTAGGACTAAAATAAAAAAGAGTAGGCTCTATGCACTTTTAAATAGGTTCCAGGGGTACACAGGCAGCATTGGTGTGGTCAGTGGAGGACAATTGTAAGGAGGGACTGCAGACAGACTTAGTAGGCCTAAAATAAAAAAAAGTAGGCTCTATGGACTTTTTAATAGGTTCCAGGGGTACACATGCAGCATTGGTGTGGTCAGTGGAGGACAATTAGAAGGAGGGACCGCAGACAGACTTAGTAGGCCTAAAATAAAAAAAAAATAGGCTCAATGCAGTTTCAATTATCTTGCAGGGGTACACAGGCAGCTGTTGTGAATTCTGTTAGCGAACTCCCTCCTGTGGTCATGAATGGTACTTCGGCGAGTTCTGTCCATGGACTCCCTCTGGTGGCTGTGAGTGGAGCTGCTGCTTCTGAGGTTCCTTCCACAGGTGACGTAGCTTATTCTTTGGCTGGCTGCTCTATTTAACTCCACTCAGATCGTTACTCTATGCCAGCTGTCTATGTTCTTGTACTGGTTCAGTTCGCTCTTGGATCTTTCGGGTGACCTGTCTCTTCCAGCAGAAGCTAAGTCCCTGCTAGTTTATTATTTGTTCATTGTTTTCTTGTCCAGCTGGCTATCATGATTTTTCCTTGCTAGCTGGAAGCTCTGGGATGCAGAGTGGCACCTCCGCACCGTGAGTCGGTGCGGAGGTCTTTCTGCACACTCTGCGTGGTCTTTTGTAGTTTTTTGTGCTGACTGCAAAGATACCTTTCCTATCCTCAGTCTGTTTAGTTAGTATGGCTTCCCTTTGCTGAAACTTGTTTCATTCCTGTGTTTGTGACTTTCATCTTAACTCACAGTCAATATGTGTGGGGGGCTGCCTTTTCCTTTGGGGAATTTCTCTGAGGCAAGGTAGGCTTTATTTTCTATCTTTAGGGCTAGTTAGCTCTTAGGCTGTGAAGAGGCATCTAGGCCTGTTAGGTACGCTCCACGGCTCTTTCTAGTGTGTGTGATAGGATTAGGGGTTGCGGTCAGCAGAGCTCCCACTTCCCAGAGCTTGTTCTTGTTAGTTTAACCATCAGGTCCATAACAGTACAGCTGGCCCAAAGTATTAATGCATCTCAATAGAGGGATAAGAGAAGTTCTGAGACCATTTTTTTTTCTCTGCAGTGTGTTTTGTCTTTCTTTTCCCCTTAACCTCTGGGTGGTTCAGGACACAGGTGTAGATATGGACATTCAAGGTCTGTCCTCTTGTGTGGATCATCTCACTGCAAGGGTACAAAACATTCAAGATTTTGTGGTTCAGAATCCTATGTTAGAGCCTAGAATTCCAATTCCTGATTTGTTTTCTGGGGAATTTCTAAGTTCCTGAATTTCAAAAATAATTGTAAACTGTTTCTTGCTTTGAAACCCCGCTCCTCTGGTGACCCCGTTCAACAAGTAAAAATCATTATTTCTTTGCTGCGTGGTGACCCTCAAGACTGGGCATTTTCCATTGCGCCAGGAGATCCTGCATTGCGTGATGTTGATGCGCTTTTTCTGGCGCTTGGATTGCTTTATGATGAACCAAATTCAGTGGATCAGGCAGAGAAAATCTTGCTGGCTTTGTGTCAGGGTCAGGATGAAGCGGAGGTATATTGTCAGAAGTTTAGAAAGTGGTCTGTGCTTACTCAGTGGAATGAGTGTGCCCTGGCAGCAATTTTCAGAAAGGGTCTTTCTGAAACCCTTAAGGATGTCATGGTGGGATTTCGCACGCCTGCTGGTCTGAATGAGTCTATGTCCTTGGCCATTCAGATCGATCGGCGCTTGCGTGAGCGCAAAGCTGTGCACCATTTGGCGGTATTGTCTGAGCATAGGCCTGAGCCTATGCAATGTGTTAGGACTTTGACCAGAGCTGAACGGTAAGAACACAGACGTCGGAATGGGCTGTGTTTTTACTGTGGTGATTCCACTCATGCTATCTCCGAGTGTCCTAAGCGCACTAAGCGGTTCGCTAGGTCTGCCACTATTGGTACGGTACAGTCTAAATTTCTTTTGTCCGTTACTCTGATTTGCTCTTTGTCATCCTATTCTGTTATGGCATTTGTGGATTCAGGCGCTGCCCTGAATTTGATGGACTTGGAGTTTGCCAGGCGCTGTGGTTTTTTCTTGGAGCCCTTGCAGTATCCTATTCCATTGAGAGGAATTGATGCTACGCCTTTGGCCAAGAATAAGCCTCAGTACTGGACTCAATTGACCATGTGCATGGCTCCTGCACATCAGGAGGATATTCGCTTTTTGGTGTTGCATAATCTGCATGATGTGGTCATTTTGGGGTTGCCATGGCTACAGGTCCATAATCCAGTATTGGATTGGAAATCTATGTCTGTGTCCAGCTGGGGTTGTCAGGGGGTACATGGTGATGTTTCATTGCTGTCAATTTCGCCTTCCACTCCTTCTGAAGTCCCTTAATTTTTGTCGGATTACCGGGATGTATTTGATGAGCCCAAATCCAGTGCCTTACCTCCTCATAGGGATTGCGATTGTGCTATTAATTTGATTCCTGGTAGTAAGTTTCCTAAGGGCCGACTGTTCAATTTATCTGTGCCAGAGTACACCGCTATGCGGAGTTATATAAAGGAATCCTTGGATAAAGGTCATATTCGCCCGTCGTCATCACCGTTGGGAGCAGGGTTCTTTTTTGTGGCCAAGAAGGATGGTTCTTTGAGACCTTGTATTGATTACCGCCTTCTTAATAAGATCACAGTCAAATTTCAGTACCCTTTGCCGCTGCTGTCTGATTTGTTTGCTCGGATTAAGGGGGCTAGTTGGTTCACCAAGATAGATCTTCGAGGGGCGTATAATCTTGTGCGTATTAAACAGGGCGATGAATGGAAAACAGCATTTAATACGCCCGAGGGCCATTTTGAGTACCTGGTTATGCCATTCGGGCTTTCTAATGCTCCATCTGTATTTCAGTCCTTTATGCATGACATCTTCCGAGAGTACCTGGATAGATTCATGATTGTATATTTGGATGATATTTTGGTCTTTTCGGCTGATTGGGATTCTCATGTAAAGCAGGTCAGAATGGTGTTCCAGGTCCTTCGTGCGAATTCCTTGTTTGTGAAGGGGTCAAAGTGTCTCTTTGGAGTTCAGAAGGTTTCATTTTTGGGTTTCATTTTTTCTCCTTCTACTATCGAGATGGACCCTGTTAAAGTTCAGGCCATTTATGATTGGACTCAGCCGACATCTGTGAAGAGCCTGCAGAAGTTCCTGGGCTTTGCTAATTTTTACCGTCGCTTCATCGCTAATTTTTCTAGTGTGGCTAAACCGTTGACTGATTTGACCAAGAAAGGTGCTGATGTGGTCAATTGGTCCTCTGCGGCTGTAGAGGCTTTTCAGGAGTTGAAGCGTCGTTTCTCTTCTGCCCCTGTGTTGTGCCAGCCAGATGTTTCGCTCCCGTTTCAGGTCGAGGTTGATGCTTCTGAGATTGGAGCAGGGGCTGTTTTGTCGCAAAGAAGTTCTGATGGCTCGGTGATGAAACCATGTGCCTTCTTTTCTAGAAAGTTCTCGCCTGCTGAGCGCAATTATGATGTTGGCAATTGAGAGTTGTTGGCCCTGAAGTGGGCATTCGAGGAGTGGCGACATTGGCTTGAAGGAGCCAAGCATCGCGTGGTGGTTTTGACGGATTACAAGAATTTGACTTATCCCGAGTCTGCCAAACGGTTGAATCCTAGACAGGCTCGATGGTCGCTGTTTTCCTCCCATTTTGATTTTGTGGTTTCGTACCTTCTGGGCTCTAAGAATGTGAAGGCTGATGCCCTGTCAAGGAGTTTTGTGCCTGACTCTCCGGGTGTTCCTGAGGCGGCGGGTATTCTCAAAGAGTGGGTAATTTTGTCTGCCATCTCCCCTGATTTGCGGCGGGTGCTGCAGAAGTTTCAGGCTGATAGACCTGACCGTTGTCCAGCGGAGAATCTGTTTGTCCCTGATAGATGGACTAGTAGAGTTATCTCTGAGGTTCATTGTTCGGTGTTGGCTGGTCATCCTGGAATCTTTGACACTAGAGATTTGGTGGCTAGATCCTTTTGGTGGCCTTCTTTGTCACGGGATGTGCGTTCTTTTGTGCAGTCCTGTGGGACTTGTGCTCGGGCTAAGCCCTGCTGTTCTCGTGCCAGTGGGTTGCTTTTGCCCTTGCCGGTCCCGAAGAGGCCCTGGACAAATATTTCCATGGATTTTATTTCAGATCTCCCTGTCTCTCAAAGGATGTCGGTCATTTGGGTGGTTTGTGATCGCTTTTCTAAGATGGTCCATTTGGTACCCTTGTCTAAATTGCCTTCCTCCTCTGATTTGGTGCCATTGTTTTTCCAGCATGTGGTTCGTTTGCATGGCATTCCGGAGAACATCGTCTCGGACAGAGGTTCCCAGTTTGTTTCGAGGTTTTGGTGGTCCTTTTGTGCTAAGATGGGCATTGATTTGTCTTTTTCTTCGGCTTTCCATCCTCAGACAAATGGCCAAACCGAACGAACTAATCAGACTTTGGAAACATATCTGAGATGCTTTGTTTCTGCTGATCAGGATGATTGGGTGTCCTTCTTGCCTTTGGCTGAGTTCGCCCTTAACTAAATAATCGGGCCAGCTCGGCTACTTTGGTTTAGCCGTTTTTCTGTAATTCTGGTTTTCATCCTCGTTTCTCTTCAGGGCAGGTTGAGCCTTCGTACTGTCCTGGTGTGGATACTGTGGTGGACAGGTTGCAGCAGATTTGGACTCATGTGGTGGACAATTTGACATTGTCCCAGGAGAAGGCTCAACGTTTTGCTAACCGCCGGCGCTGTGTTGGTCCCCGACTTCGTGTTGGGGATTTGGTTTGGTTGTCGTCTCGTTATGTTCCTATGAAGGTTTCCTCTCCTAAGTTTAAGCCTTGTTTCATTGGTCCGTATAAGATTTATGAAGTTCTTAATCCTGTGTCATTTCGTTTGGCCCTTCCAGCTTCTTTCGCCATCCATAATGTGTTCCATAGGTCGTTATTGCGGAGATACGTGGCGCCTATGGTTCCCTCTGTTGATCCTCCTGCCCCGGTGTTGGTCGAGGGGGAGTTGGAGTATGTGGTGGAAAATATTTTGGATTTTCGTATTTCGAGACGGAAACTCCAGTACCTGGTCAAGTGGAAGGGTTATGGTCAGGAAGATAATTCCTGGGTTTTTGCCTCTGATGTTCATGCTGCCGATCTAGTTCGTGCCTTTCATTTGGCTCGTCCTAATCGGCCTGGGGGCTCTGGTGAGGGTTCGGTGACCCCTCCTCAAGGGGGGGTACTGTTGTGAATTCTGTTATCGAACTCCCTCCTGTGGTCATGAATGGTACTTCGGCGAGTGCTGTCCATGGACTCCCTCTGGTGGCTGTGAGTGGAGCTGCTGCTTCTGAGGTTCCTTCCACAGGTGATGTAGCTTATTCTTTGGCTGGCTGCTCTATTTAATTCCACTCAGATCGTTACTCTATGCCAGCTGTCTATGTTCTTGTACTGGTTCAGTTCGCTCTTGGATCTTTCGGGTGACCTGTCTACTCCAGCAGAAGCTAAGTCCCTGCTAGTTTATTATTTGTTCATTGTTTTCTTGTCCAGCTGGCTATCATGATTTTTCCTTGCTAGCTGGAAGCTCTGGGATGCAGAGTGGCACCTCCGCACCGTGAGTCGGTGCGGAGGTCTTTTTGCACATTCTGCGTGGTCTTTTGTAGTTTTTTGTGCTGACCACAAAGATACCTTTCCTATCCTCACTCTATTTAGTTAGTATGGCCTCCCTTTGCTGAAATTTGTTTCATTCCTGTGTTTGTGACTTTCATCTTAACTCACAGTCAATATGTGTGGGGGGCTGCCTTTTCCTTTGGGGAATTTCTCTGAGACAAGGTAGGCTTTATTTTCTATCTTTAGGGCTAGTTAGCTCTTAGGCTGTGAAGAGGCGTCTAGGCCTGTTAGGTACGCTCCACGGCTATTTCTAGTGTGTGTGATAGGATTAGGGGTTGCGGTCAGCAGAGCTCCCACTTCCCAGAGCTTGTTCTTGTTAGTTTAACCATCAGGTCCATAACAGTAATAAACAGGAAAACACCTGAAGCTATGGGGCAACATGTTACTATAATGTCTCTAAAGTATATAGAAATAGCCCATAGTATATTATTGGACATGTACGGACACACTGAAGTCCATAGAACAAACACCACAAGAAAAAATCAGTGTAAAAAACTTCCAAAAGCTAGTGTTAAGGTCAAATACAAAAGTTTATTAAATATACACAAACAGACCTACAGACAGGACAGATGATAAAAAGGGTAACAGATCTTCCCACATAAACAAAAGGCGGAAGGGCCGTATGTGGAACCACCTGGGAGACAGCACATAATCATATATGTAAGTACAAGCAGGACATCCCGCACCGTGACCATGTCTCACACAACATACCTGTAAGTACAGCAGGGTCACACACCGGCACTCCCGCCCTCCCCGACGCGCGTTTCTAAAGTATAGAACTTCTTTCCTCAGGGGGCATACATAGAGAAACTGAGCCACCATTAAATAGAGGCCAGGGCCGGAAGTGTACGCCGGCCGGCACAGGGGACGCCGCCCACCCCGAAACGCCGCGCAAAACCGCCGACGTCAGGGCACCAGGAACCCCACGTGACCACGACGTCAGGCAGTAGGCGGAGCCACCGGGCGGGACAAGGCGGGACCCAGCCGCACAGAAGCACAGCTGCGGCCATATTGGTAAGGGGCATAAGCCCACTAAATACAGCGCTGGAACCGGGCAGAGCTGCACGCATAACAGGCTCACTGGTGAGCAGCCACTAAAGGGGGGTACGCACACCCGCACATGCCGGCTCCCCCATAAACCGCAGATGCCGGGACGCATGGGGCCCCATGCGACCACTACATCAAACGGACGGCGGAGCCCACATACACAGGGAGCAGCACCCCACAAGTGGCATATACAGAAAAACAACTATAACATATCTGCAACTACTTACAACACAACAGGATACATAGTTCTAATAACGGGTACATACCACAGAAAACTATACATAATGTACACAGATATCCGGTAACAGTACAAAAAGATGTGATATGACAATAAATAGAAATAACCACATAGCTGCAGCATATCATGACCATACATCATATACTATAATGTATTATACATACGCTACTAGTGTAGCTAATAACATAATAAATAAACTCCATATGGGTATCAGCATATGACGTCCACAGTCCGAACAGCATAACAAATAAATGCCATATAGATGACAGCATATGACATCCGCAGCCAAACTTAAATGTCAAGTCCACATCATGGTTAGATACAGCGCGCAGAAGAACACGGATAGAAAACTGGGTAGCCCACTTTCACACGGTGCATAACGCACACGCGATGGATATAATAGTGTCACTAAAAAACAGAAAAAGATATAATTAAAATCACATAAAATAATGAAAAATGCGGAGAAATCCGCACCCATCGATACACATCACCCGGGGGACTCCAGAAATGGGGCAAACGAAAGGCACTCATTAAGGCCAGAGGGGTGGACCGTGTTGAGAGTCCAGATCCACCAGGTCCATAACAGGCAGCATTTGTGTGGTCAGCGGAGGACTATTGGAAGGATTGACCGCAGACAGACTTAGTAGGACTAAAATTAAAAAAAGTAGGCTCTATGCACTTTTAAATAGGTTCCAGGGGTACACAGGCAGCATTGGTGTGGTCAGTGGAGGACAATTGTAAGGAGGGACTGCAGACAGACTTACTAGGCCTAAAATAAAAAAAAGTAGGCTCTATGCACTTTTAAATAGGTTCCAGGGGTACACAGGCAGTATTGATGTGGTCAGCGGAGGACTATTGGAAGGAGGGACCACAGACAGACTTAGTAGGCCTAAAATAAAAAAAAGTAGGCTCTATCCACTTTTATATAGGTTCCATTGGTACACAGGCAGCATTTGTGTGGTCAGTGGAGGACAATTGGAAAGAGGAACCGCAGACAGACTTACTAGGCCTAAAATAAAAAAGTAGGCTCTATGCACATTTAAATAGGTTCCAGGGGTACACAGGCAGCATTGGTGTGGTCAGCGGAGGACTATTGGAAGGAGGGACCGCAGACAGACTTAGTAGGCCTAAAATAAAAAAAGTAGGCTCTATGCATTTTTAAATAGGTTCCATTGGTACACAGGCAGCATTGGTGTGGTCAGTGGAGGACAATTGGAAAGAGGGACCGCAGACAGACTTAGTAGGCCTAAAATAAAATTAGTAGGCTCTATGCTCTTTTAAATAGGTTCCAGGGGTACACAGGCAGCATTGGTGTGGTCAGCGGAGGACAATTGGAAGGACTGTCTGATACTGTTAGTACTCCAAAATAATATCTAAATTTTAATGTCTCGCAAAAAAAACAAACCCCCCAAAAAAAGGGTGGCATACTTAGGTACAGGGGTGGGCTCCTCTGCTGACTTTCAGACATTGTTATTTGGCAAAGTATTTACTGGTGTAAATGTAGGACAGGGCTACAGAATATTTTAACTAGCATCATACACGTCAACAAATTGGTATTGTCAGTGCCAGGCATTGAAGGATTTCACCACATAGACTAAACAGTGGTGGAGCAGTGAGAGATAATTTTGCAAGTGGTAGAGCACAGTTTGAGCTGGGGGGGACACTCTCTCATGCCCGGCGGTACTGTCCCAGGGCCCCTCATGTAACAACGGTGTGTCTGACGTTTGGTGCGTGCCAACACCGCCAGAGACACTTCATTGTACTATGAGGGACCCAGTGCCAGTGCCGTCGTCCAAGAGTGGGCACACCCCCCTCTTCAGACAAACGGCACTCTCACAGGTGCTTGCGCCAAGTGGCGAGACCACGGCCCCGTGGGGGGAGTCAGCCCATTTATGGAGGTGTAAACATGTCGTATGCTGGACATACAGCAGCTGCAAATTTAGAGATTGGAACAGTCAGTAAGACCAGACCAAAAGCAAGACCTTTTTACAGGAAAGCTAGGTGTCAGCCGGGAAAGGTGGGGCAAAATAATTAGAAATCTATGAGTGGTTCATTTTAATGAAGGTTAGATCATCAACATTTTGGGTAGCCAGACGAGTCCTTTTTTCGGTCAGTATTGAACCAGCAGCGCTGAATACTCTTTCTGATAGCACACTAGCTGCTGGGCAAGCGAGCTCCTGCAATGCATATTCAGACAATTCAGGCTAGGTGTCTATTTTGGATGCCCAGTAATCAAATGGGAATGACGGGTGAGGGAGAACATCGATAGGGGAGGAAAAATAGTTAGTAACCATACTGGACAAATGTAGTTTCCTGTCACTTTGAATTGATGCTGCAGTACCTGTCCTGTCTGCGGTCATTGCAAAATCACTCCACAACCTGGTCAGAAAACCCCTTAGTCCAACGCCAATTCTGATTTGTGCACCTCTAACACCTATGCCCTGTTGCCCCCTGCAACTCGGGTGAGAACCATCACCGGCGCTGTGTGCTGGGAATGTCTGAATGAAACGGTCAACAAGAGTTGCTTGTTTGGTTGCCAATATTTGTTCAAGGTTCTCATGTGGCATGATATTTCGCAGTTTCCCCTTATAGCGTGGATCCAGGAGGCAGGCCAACCAGTAATCGTCATCAGTCATCATTTTTATAATGCGGGGGTCCCTTTTTAGGATATGCAAGGCATAATCCACCATGTGGGCCAATGTTCCAGTTGTCAATTCACTGCTTGTGCTGGGTTGAGGAGCACTTTTGGGCAAATCAACGTCACTTGTCTCCCTCAAAAACCCTGAAACTGGCCTTGCAACGCCACCAGTTTCTATTTCCCCCTGAGGAGCTTCCTCATCCAAAAAATACTCATCCCCATTATGCAGCGCCCCAGAGATGAGGTTTGTTGTGAGTTCTGTTTTTGGGCTCCCTCTGGTGGTTACTGATGGTACTGGGTGACTTGTCTTTCCTGGGTCTCTGGGTTCCACCTGTTCCATCAGGATATGGGAGTTTCCTATTTAACCTGGCTTTGCTGGCATTTCCTCGCCGGTTATCAATGTATCCAGTGTGTCTTGTTACCTCTGCTCCCTGCTCCTAGAATCTTCTGGTCAAGCTAAGTTTGGATTTTCCTGTTTTGGTGTTTTGCTTTATTTGGTTTTTAGTCCAGCCTGCAGATATGTGATTCTTTGCTGCTGGTTGCTCTAGTGGGCTGAAATTGCTCCTCATGTACCATGAGTTGGCACATGAGTTCAAGTAATTTCAGGATGGTTTTTTGAAGGGTTTTTCGCTGACCGCGCAGTTCACTTTTGTATCCTCTGCTATCTAGCTTTAGCGGGCCTCATTTTGCTGAAACTGTTTTCATACTGCGTATGTGCTTTCCTCTCATTTCACCGTCATTATATGTGGGGGGCTGCTATTTCTGTGGGGTATTTCTCTGGAGGCAAGAGAGGTCTGTGTTTCTTCTAATAGGGGAAGTTAGATCTTCGGCTGGAGCGAGACGTCTAGGATCATCGTAGGCACGTTCCCCGGCTACTTTTATTTGTGTGTTAGGTTCAGGGTCGCGGTCAGCTCAGGTTCTTTTGCCCTAGAGCTTGTTTGTATCTGTGCTTGTCCTTTAGTGATCCCCTGCCATTGGGATCATGACAGTATAACCGGACCACAAAGTGTTAATTGTATTGGCTGAAGTAGGAGGATAAGTAGTCTGAGGAAGTTTTTTTTTTTTTTTTCTCTTTCTCTCAGAGTTTGCTGCCTAGCCTTATTGCAGCTTGGCTAATTCCTCCTCCTCTTATTCTTTGAATGGCTCTGATCCCAGCTGTTTATCTAGGACGTCCAGAGTTTGGCTTCCAGCCTGAATAATCTTGCCGCTAAGGTTCAAAATATACAGGATTTTGTTGTACATGCTCCTATGTCTGAACCTAGAATTCCTGTCCCAGAGTTTTTTTCTGGAGATAGATCTCGTTTTCTGAATTTTAGGAATAATTGCAAGTTGTTTCTTTCTTTGAAATCTCGCTCCTCTGGAGACCCTGCTCAGCAAGTCAAGATTATTATATCTTTCCTGCGGGGTGACCCTTAGGATTGGGCATTTGCATTGGCACCAAGGGACCCTGCGTTGCTTAATGCGGATGCGTTTTTTCTGGCATTGGGTTTGCTCTATGAGGAACCTAACCAAGAGATTCAGGCTGAAAAAGCTTTGTTGGCCCTCTCTCAGGGGCAAGATGAAGCAGAAATTTATTGTCAAAAATTTCGGACGTGGTCGGTGCTTACTCAGTGGAATGAGTGCGCCCTGGCTGCAAAGTTCAGAGATGGCCTTTCTGAGGCCATTAAAGATGTTATGGTGGGGTTCCCTGCGCCTACTGGTCTGAATGAGTCTATGACTATGGCTATTCAGATTGATCGGCGTTTACGGGAGCGCAAACCTGTGCATCATTTGGCGGTGTCGTCTGAACCGTCACCTGAGATAATGCAATGTGATAGAATTCAGTCCAGAAGTGAACGGCAAATTTATAGGCGGAAAAAAGGTTGTGCTTTTATTGTGGTGATTCAGCTCATGTTATATCAGCATGCTCTAAACGCACAAAAAAGGTTGATAAGTCTGTTGCCATTAGTACTTTACAGTCTAAGTTCATTCTGTCTGTGACTCTGATTTGTTCATTATCATCCATTTCCGTCGATGCCTATGTAGATTCAGGCGCTGCCCTGAGTCTTATGGATTGGTCATTTGCCAATCGCTGTGGGTTTAGTCTGGAGCCTCTGGAAGTCCCTATTCCTTTGAAGGGAATTGACTCTACACCTTTGGCTATGAATAAACCTCAGTACTGGACACAAGTGACCATGCGTATGACTCCTGTTCATCAGGAGGTGATTCGCTTCCTGGTACTGTATAATTTGCATGATGTCCTAGTGCTTGGTCTGCCATGGTTACAAACTCATAATCCAGTCCTTGACTGGAAATCAATGTCTGTGTTAAGCTGGGGTTGTCAGGGGGTTCATGATGATGCACCTCCGATTTCTATCGCTTCATCTACTCCTTCTGAGATTCCTGTGTTTTTGTCTGACTATCGGGATGTTTTTGAGGAGCCTAAGCTCAGTTCGCTTCCTCCTCACAGGGATTGCGATTGTGCTATAAATTTAATTCCAGGCAGTAAATTTCCTAAAGGTCGTTTGTTCAATCTGTCAGTGCCAGAGCATACTGCTATGCGGGATTATGTTAAGGAGTCCTTGGAAAAGGGACATATCCGTCCATCTTTGTCCCCTTTGGGAGCAGGTTTTTTTTTCGTGGCCAAAAAAGATGGTTCCTTGAGGCCTTGTATAGATTATCGTCTTTTGAATAAGATTACCGTAAAATATCAGTATCCTTTGCCATTGTTGACTGATTTATTTGCTCGCATTATAAGGGGGCTAAATGGTTCACTAAGATTGATCTTCGGGGTGCGTATAATCTTATACGAATAAAGCAAGGTGATGAGTGGAAAACCGCATTTAATACGCCTGAGGGCCATTTTGAGTATTTGGTAATGCCTTTTGGACTTTCTAATGCTCCTTCAGTCTTCCAGTCCTTTATGCACGATATTTTCCGTGAATATCTGGATAAATTTATGATTGTGTATTTGGATGATATTTTGGTTTTTTCTGATGACTGGGAGTCTCATATTCAGCAGGTCAGGAAGGTGTTTCAGGTCCTGCGGGCCAATTCCTTGTTTGTAAAAGGCTCAAAGTGTCTCTTTGGAGTCCAGAAGATTTCTTTCTTGGGGTATATTTTTTCCCCTTCTACTATTGAGATGGATCCCGTCAAGGTTCAGGCTATTTGTGACTGGACGCAGCCTACATCTCTTAAGAGTCTACAGAAGTTCTTGGGCTTTGCTAATTTCTATCGTCGTTTTATAACTAATTTTTCTAGTGTTGTTAAGCCTTTGACGGATTTGACTAAGAAGGGTGCTGATGTTGCTAATTGGTCTCCTGCGGCTGTGGAGGCCTTTCAGGAACTTAAGCGCCGGTTTTCTTCTGCTCCTGTGTTGCGTCAGCCAGATGTTTCGCTCCCTTTTCAGGTTGAGGTTGATGCTTCCGAGATTGGAGCGGGGGCGGTTTTGTCACAGAGAAGCTCCGATGGCTCAGTGATGAAGCCATGCGCGTTTTTTTCTAGAAAGTTTTCGCCGGCTGAGCGGAATTATGATGTTGGTAATCGGGAACTTTTGGCCATGAAGTGGGCATTTGAGGAGTGGCGTCATTGGCTAGAGGGTGCTAGACATCGTGTGGTGGTCTTGACTGATCACAAAAATTTGATTTACCTTGAGTCTGCCAGGCGTCTGAATCCTAGACAGGCTCGTTGGTCACTGTTTTTCTCTCGTTTCAATTTTGTGGTTTCATACCTGCCAGGTTCAAAGAATGTGAAGGCGGATGCTCTTTCTAGGAGTTTTGTGCCTTACTCCCTTGGAAATTCTGAGCCCTCTGGTATCCTTAGGGATGGGGTGATTTTGTCTGCTGTCTCCCCAGACTTGCGACGTGCTTTGCAGGAGTTTCAGGCGGGTAAACCTGATCGTTGTCTGCCTGAGAGACTGTTTGTTCCGGATAATTGGACCAGTAGAGTCATCTCCGAGGTCCATTCTTCTGCGTTGGCAGGTCATCCTGGAATATTTGGTACTAGAGACTTGGTGGCCAGGTCTTTTTGGTGGCCTTCCTTGTCGAGGGATGTGCGTTCTTTTGTGCAGTCTTGTGAGGTTTGTGCTCGGGCTAAGCCTTGCTGTTCTCGGGCCAGTGGATTGTTGTCACCTTTGCCTATCCCGAAGAGGCCTTGGACGCACATTTCCATGGACTTTATTTCGGATCTCCCTGTCTCTCAAAAAATGTCCGTCATCTGGGTTGTGTGTGATCGCTTTTCTAAAATGGTTCATCTGGTACCCTTGCCTAAGTTGCCTTCCTCCTCTGAGTTGGTCCCTCTGTTTTTTCAGAATGTGGTTCGTTTGCATGGGATTCCTGAGAACATCGTTTCTGACAGGGGATCCCAGTTTGTGTCTAGATTTTGGCGGACGTTCTGTGCTAAGATGGGCATTGATTTGTCCTTTTCGTCTGCATTCCATCCTCAGACGAATGGCCAGACTGAACGAACTAATCAGACCTTGGAAACTTATTTAAGGTGTTTTGTTTCTGCTGATCAGGATGACTGGGTTACCTTTTTGCCGCTGGCCGAGTTTGCCCTTAATAATCGGGCTAGTTCTGCTACCTTGGTTTCTCCTTTCTTTTGTAATTCGGGGTTTCATCCTCGTTTTTCCTCTGGTCAGGTGGAACCTTCTGATTGTCCTGGAGTGGACATGGTGGTGGATAGGTTGCATCGGATTTGGAGTCATGTGGTGGACAATTTGAAGTTGTCCCAGGAGAAGGCTCAGCAGTTTGCTAATCGCCGTCGCCGCGTGGGTCCTCGACTTCTTGTTGGGGACTTGGTGTGGTTGTCTTCTCGTTTTGTTCCTATGAAGGTCTCTTCTCCTAAGTTCAA
Source organism: Ranitomeya imitator (assembly GCF_032444005.1). NCBI lineage: Eukaryota > Metazoa > Chordata > Amphibia > Anura > Dendrobatidae > Ranitomeya > Ranitomeya imitator. The sequence continues at coordinate 93,920,885 of NC_091290.1, forward strand.
GCCTCGGTTCATCGGTCCCTATAGGGTCTTGGAAATTCTTAACCCTGTGTCGTTTCGTTTGGATCTCCCGGCATCGTTTGCTATTCATAATGTGTTCCATCGGTCGTTGTTGCGGAAGTATGAGGTACCTGTTGTTCCTTCGCTTGAGCCCCCTGCTCCAGTGCTGGTGGAGGGAGAATTGGAGTATGTTGTGGAGAAGATCTTGGATTCTCGTGTTTCCAGACGGAAACTCCAGTATTTGGTCAAGTGGAAGGGTTATGGTCAGGAGGATAATTCTTGGGTGGTTGCCTCGGATGTTCATGCTGATTATTTGGTTCGCGCTTTTCATAGGGCTCATCCTGGTCGCCCTGGTGGTTCTCGTGAGGGTTCGGTGACCCCTCCTCAAGGGGGGGTACTGTTGTGAGTTCTGTTTTTGGGCTCCCTCTGGTGGTTACTGATGGTACTGGGTGACTTGTCTTTCCTGGGTCTCTGGGTTCCACCTGTTCCATCAGGATATGGGAGTTTCCTATTTAACCTGGCTTTGCTGGCATTTCCTCGCCGGTTATCAATGTATCCAGTGTGTCTTGTTACCTCTGCTCCCTGCTCCTAGAACCTTCTGGTCAAGCTAAGTTTGGATTTTCCTGTTTTGGTGTTTTGCTTTATTTGGTTTTTAGTCCAGCCTGCAGATATGTGATTCTTTGCTGCTGGTTGCTCTAGTGGGCTGAAATTGCTCCTCATGTACCATGAGTTGGCACATGAGTTCATGTAATTTCAGGACGGTTTTTTGAAGGGTTTTTCGCTGACCGCGCAGTTCACTTTTGTATCCTCTGCTATCTAGCTTTAGCGGGCCTCATTTTGCTGAAACTGTTTTCATACTGCGTATGTGCTTTCCTCTCATTTCACCGTCATTATATGTGGGGGGCTGCTATTTCTGTGGGGTATTTCTCTGGAGGCAAGAGAGGTCTGTGTTTCTTCTAATAGGGGAAGTTAGATCTTCGGCTGGAGCGAGACGTCTAGGATCATCGTAGGCACGTTCCCCGGCTACTTTTATTTGTGTGTTAGGTTCAGGGTCGCGGTCAGCTCAGGTTCCATTGCCCTAGAGCTTGTTTGTATCTGTGCTTGTCCTTTAGTGATCCCCTGCCATTGGGATCATGACAGTATAACCGGACCACAAAGTGTTAATTGTATTGGCTGAAGTAGGAGGATAAGTAGTCTGAGGAAGTTTTTTTTTTTTCTTTCTCTTTCCCTCAGAGTTTGCTGCCTAGCCTTATTGCAGCCTGGCTACTTCCTCCTCCTCTTATTCTTTGAATGGCTCTGATCCCAGCTGTTTATCATGGACGTCCAGAGTTTGGCTTCCAGCCTGAATAATCTTGCCGCTAAGGTTCAAAATATACAGGATTTTGTTGTACATGCTCCTATGTCTGAACCTAGAATTCCTGTCCCAGAGTTTTTTTCTGGAGATAGATCTCGTTTTCTGAATTTTAGGAATAATTGCAAGTTGTTTCTTTCTTTGAAATCTCGCTCCTCTGGAGACCCTGCTCAGCAAGTCAAGATTATTATATCTTTCCTGCGGGGTGACCCTTAGGATTGGGCATTGCATTGGCACCAAGGGACCCTGCGTTGCTTAATGCGGATGCGTTTTTTCTGGCATTGGGTTTGCTCTATGAGGAACCTAACCAAGAGATTCAGGCTGAAAAAGCTTTGTTGGCCCTCTCTCAGGGGCAAGATGAAGCAGAAATTTATTGTCAAAAATTTCGGAAGTGGTCTGTGCTTACTCAGTGGAATGAGTGCGCCCTGGCTGCAAAGTTCAGAGATGGCCTTTCTGAGGCCATTAAAGATGTTATGGTGGGGTTCCCTGCGCCTACTGGTCTGAATGAGTCTATGACTATGGCTATTCAGATTGATCGGCGTTTACGGGAGCGCAAACCTGTGCATCATTTGGCGGTGTCGTCTGAACCGTCACCTGAGATAATGCAATGTGATAGAATTCAGTCCAGAAGTGAACGGCAAAATTATAGGCGGAAAAAAGGTTGTGCTTTTATTGTGGTGATTCAGCTCATGTTATATCAGCATGCTCTAAACGCACAAAAAAGGTTGATAAGTCTGTTGCCATTAGTACTTTACAGTCTAAGTTCATTCTGTCTGTGACTCTGATTTGTTCATTATCATCCATTTCCGTCGATGCCTATGTAGATTCAGGCGCTGCCCTGAGTCTTATGGATTGGTCATTTGCCAATCGCTGTGGGTTTAGTCTGGAGCCTCTGGAAGTCCCTATTCCTTTGAAGGGAATTGACTCTACACCTTTGGCTATGAATAAACCTCAGTACTGGACACAAGTGACCATGCGTATGACTCCTGTTCATCAGGAGGTGATTCGCTTCCTGGTACTGTATAATTTGCATGATGTCCTAGTGCTTGGTCTGCCATGGTTACAAACTCATAATCCAGTCCTTGACTGGAAATCAATGTCTGTGTTAAGCTGGGGTTGTCAGGGGGTTCATGATGATGCACCTCCGATTTCTATCGCTTCATCTACTCCTTCTGAGATTCCTGTGTTTTTGTCTGACTATCGGGATGTTTTTGAGGAGCCTAAGCTCAGTTCGCTTCCTCCTCACAGGGATTGCGATTGTGCTATAAATTTAATTCCAGGCAGTAAATTTCCTAAAGGTCGTTTGTTCAATCTGTCAGTGCCAGAGCATACTGCTATGCGGGATTATGTTAAGGAGTCCTTGGAAAAGGGACATATCCGTCCATCTTTGTCCCCTTTGGGAGCAGGTTTTTTTTTCGTGGCCAAAAAAGATGGTTCCTTGAGGCCTTGTATAGATTATCGTCTTTTGAATAAGATTACCGTAAAATATCAGTATCCTTTGCCATTGTTGACTGATTTGTTTGCTCGCATTAAGGGGGCTAAATGGTTCACTAAGATTGATCTTCGGGGTGCGTATAATCTTATACGAATAAAGCAAGGTGATGAGTGGAAAACCGCATTTAATACGCCTGAGGGCCATTTTGAGTATTTGGTAATGCCTTTTGGACTTTCTAATGCTCCTTCAGTCTTCCAGTCCTTTATGCACGATATTTTCCGTGAATATCTGGATAAATTTATGATTGTGTATTTGGATGATATTTTGTTTTTTTCTGATGACTGGGAGTCTCATATTCAGCAGGTCAGGAAGGTGTTTCAGGTCCTGCGGGCCAATTCCTTGTTTGTAAAAGGCTCAAAGTGTCTCTTTGGAGTCCAGAAGATTTCTTTCTTGGGGTATATTTTTTCCCCTTCTACTATTGAGATGGATCCCGTCAAGGTTCAGGCTATTTGTGACTGGACGCAGCCTACATCTCTTAAGAGTCTACAGAAGTTCTTGGGCTTTGCTAATTTCTATCGTCGTTTTATAACTAATTTTTCTAGTGTTGTTAAGCCTTTGACGGATTTGACTAAGAAGGGTGCTGATGTTGCTAATTGGTCTCCTGCGGCTGTGGAGGCCTTTCAGGAACTTAAGCGCCGGTTTTCTTCTGCTCCTGTGTTGCGTCAGCCAGATGTTTCGCTCCCTTTTCAGGTTGAGGTTGATGCTTCCGAGATTGGAGCGGGGGCGGTTTTGTCACAGAGAAGCTCCGATGGCTCAGTGATGAAGCCATGCGCGTTTTTTTCTAGAAAGTTTTCGCCGGCTGAGCGGAATTATGATGTTGGTAATCGGGAACTTTTGGCCATGAAGTGGGCATTTGAGGAGTGGCGTCATTGGCTAGAGGGTGCTAGACATCGTGTGGTGGTCTTGACTGATCACAAAAATTTGATTTACCTTGAGTCTGCCAGGCGTCTGAATCCTAGACAGGCTCGTTGGTCACTGTTTTTCTCTCGTTTCAATTTTGTGGTTTCATACCTGCCAGGTTCAAAGAATGTGAAGGCGGATGCTCTTTCTAGGAGTTTTGTGCCTTACTCCCTTGGAAATTCTGAGCCCTCTGGTATCCTTAGGGATGGGGTGATTTTGTCTGCTGTCTCCCCAGACTTGCGACGTGCTTTGCAGGAGTTTCAGGCGGGTAAACCTGATCGTTGTCTGCCTGAGAGACTGTTTGTTCCGGATAATTGGACCAGTAGAGTCATCTCCGAGGTCCATTCTTCTGCGTTGGCAGGTCATCCTGGAATATTTGGTACTAGAGACTTGGTGGCCAGGTCTTTTTGGTGGCCTTCCTTGTCGAGGGATGTGCGTTCTTTTGTGCAGTCTTGTGAGGTTTGTGCTCGGGCTAAGCCTTGCTGTTCTCGGGCCAGTGGATTGATGTCACCTTTGCCTATCCCGAAGAGGCCTTGGACGCACATTTCCATGGACTTTATTTCGGATCTCCCTGTCTCTCAAAAAATGTCCGTCATCTGGGTTGTGTGTGATCGCTTTTCTAAAATGGTTCATCTGGTACCCTTGCCTAAGTTGCCTTCCTCCTCTGAGTTGGTCCCTCTGTTTTTTCAGAATGTGGTTCGTTTGCATGGGATTCCTGAGAACATCGTTTCTGACAGGGGATCCCAGTTTGTGTCTAGATTTTGGCGGACGTTCTGTGCTAAGATGGGCATTGATTTGTCCTTTTCGTCTGCATTCCATCCTCAGACGAATGGCCAGACTGAACGAACTAATCAGACCTTGGAAACTTATTTAAGGTGTTTTGTTTCTGCTGATCAGGATGACTGGGTTACCTTTTTGCCGCTGGCCGAGTTTGCCCTTAATAATCGGGCTAGTTCTGCTACCTTGGTTTCTCCTTTCTTTTGTAATTCGGGGTTTCATCCTCGTTTTTCCTCTGGTCAGGTGGAACCTTCTGATTGTCCTGGAGTGGACATGGTGGTGGATAGGTTGCATCGGATTTGGAGTCATGTGGTGGACAATTTGAAGTTGTCCCAGGAGAAGGCTCAGCAGTTTGCTAATCGCCGTCGCCGCGTGGGTCCTCGACTTCTTGTTGGGGACTTGGTGTGGTTGTCTTCTCGTTTTGTTCCTATGAAGGTCTCTTCTCCTAAGTTCAAGCCTCGGTTCATCGGTCCCTATAGGGTCTTGGAAATTCTTAACCCTGTGTCGTTTCGTTTGGATCTCCCGGCATCGTTTGCTATTCATAATGTGTTCCATCGGTCGTTGTTGCGGAAGTATGAGGTACCTGTTGTTCCTTCGCTTGAGCCCCCTGCTCCAGTGCTGGTGGAGGGAGAATTGGAGTATGTTGTGGAGAAGATCTTGGATTCTCGTGTTTCCAGACGGAAACTCCAGTATTTGGTCAAGTGGAAGGGTTATGGTCAGGAGGATAATTCTTGGGTGGTTGCCTCGGATGTTCATGCTGATGATTTGGTTCGCGCTTTTCATAGGGCTCATCCTGGTCGCCCTGGTGGTTCTCGTGAGGGTTCGGTGACCCCTCCTCAAGGGGGGGTACTGTTGTGAGTTCTGTTTTTGGGCTCCCTCTGGTGGTTACTGATGGTACTGGGTGACTTGTCTTTCCTGGGTCTCTGGGTTCCACCTGTTCCATCAGGATATGGGAGTTTCCTATTTAACCTGGCTTTGCTGGCATTTCCTCGCCGGTTATCAATGTATCCAGTGTGTCTTGTTACCTCTGCTCCCTGCTCCTAGAACCTTCTGGTCAAGCTAAGTTTGGATTTTCCTGTTTTGGTGTTTTGCTTTATTTGGTTTTTAGTCCAGCCTGCAGATATGTGATTCTTTGCTGCTGGTTGCTCTAGTGGGCTGAAATTGCTCCTCATGTACCATGAGTTGGCACATGAGTTCATGTAATTTCAGGATGGTTTTTTGAAGGGTTTTTCGCTGACCGCGCAGTTCACTTTTGTATCCTCTGCTATCTAGCTTTAGCGGGCCTCATTTTGCTGAAACTGTTTTCATACTGCGTATGTGCTTTCCTCTCATTTCACCGTCATTATATGTGGGGGGCTGCTATTTCTGTGGGGTATTTCTCTGGAGGCAAGAGAGGTCTGTGTTTCTTCTAATAGGGGAAGTTAGATCTTCGGCTGGAGCGAGACGTCTAGGATCATCGTAGGCACGTTCCCCGGCTACTTTTATTTGTGTGTTAGGTTCAGGGTCGTGGTCAGCTCAGGTTCCATTGCCCTAGAGCTTGTTTGTATCTGTGCTTGTCCTTTAGTGATCCCCTGCCATTGGGATCATGACAGTATAACCGGACCACAAAGTGTTAATTGTATTGGCTGAAGTAGGAGGATAAGTAGTCTGAGGAAGTTTTTTTTTTTCTTTCTCTTTCCCTCAGAGTTTGCTGCCTAGCCTTATTGCAGCCTGGCTACTTCCTCCTCCTCTTATTCTTTGAATGGCTCTGATCCCAGCTGTTTATCATGGACGTCCAGAGTTTGGCTTCCAGCCTGAATAATCTTGCCGCTAAGGTTCAAAATATACAGGATTTTGTTGTACATGCTCCTATGTCTGAACCTAGAATTCCTGTCCCAGAGTTTTTTTCTGGAGATAGATCTCGTTTTCTGAATTTTAGGAATAATTGCAAGTTGTTTCTTTCTTTGAAATCTCGCTCCTCTGGAGACCCTGCTCAGCAAGTCAAGATTATTATATCTTTCCTGCGGGGTGACCCTTAGGATTGGGCATTTGCATTGGCACCAAGGGACCCTGCGTTGCTTAATGCGGATGCGTTTTTTCTGGCATTGGGTTTGCTCTATGAGGAACCTAACCAAGAGATTCAGGCTGAAAAAGCTTTGTTGGCCCTCTCTCAGGGGCAAGATGAAGCAGAAATTTATTGTCAAAAATTTCGGAAGTGGTCTATGCTTACTCAGTGGAATGAGTGCGCCCTGGCTGCAAAGTTCAGAGATGGCCTTTCTGAGGCCATTAAAGATGTTATGGTGGGGTTCCCTGCGCCTACTGGTCTGAATGAGTCTATGACTATGGCTATTCAGATTGATCGGCATTTACGGGAGCGCAAACCTGTGCATCATTTGGCGGTGTCGTCTGAACCGTCACCTGAGATAATGCAATGTGATAGAATTCAGTCCAGAAGTGAACGGCAAAATTATAGGCGGAAAAAAGGTTGTGCTTTTATTGTGGTGATTCAGCTCATGTTATATCAGCATGCTCTAAACGCACAAAAAAGGTTGATAAGTCTGTTGCCATTAGTACTTTACAGTCTAAGTTCATTCTGTCTGTGACTCTGATTTGTTCATTATCATCCATTTCCGTCGATGCCTATGTAGATTCAGGCGCTGCCCTGAGTCTTATGGATTGGTCATTTGCCAATCGCTGTGGGTTTAGTCTGGAGCCTCTGGAAGTCCCTATTCCTTTGAAGGGAATTGACTCTACACCTTTGGCTATGAATAAACCTCAGTACTGGACACAAGTGACCATGCGTATGACTCCTGTTCATCAGGAGGTGATTCGCTTCCTGGTACTGTATAATTTGCATGATGTCCTAGTGCTTGGTCTGCCATGGTTACAAACTCATAATCCAGTCCTTGACTGGAAATCAATGTCTGTGTTAAGCTGGGGTTGTCAGGGGGTTCATGATGATGCACCTCCGATTTCTATCGCTTCATCTACTCCTTCTGAGATTCCTGTGTTTTTGTCTGACTATCGGGATGTTTTTGAGGAGCCTAAGCTCAGTTCGCTTCCTCCTCACAGGGATTGCGATTGTGCTATAAATTTAATTCCAGGCAGTAAATTTCCTAAAGGTCGTTTGTTCAATCTGTCAGTGCCAGAGCATACTGCTATGCGGGATTATGTTAAGGAGTCCTTGGAAAAGGGACATATCCGTCCATCTTTGTCCCCTTTGGGAGCAGGTTTTTTTTTCGTGGCCAAAAAAGATGGTTCCTTGAGGCCTTGTATAGATTATCGTCTTTTGAATAAGATTACCGTAAAATATCAGTATCCTTTGCCATTGTTGACTGATTTATTTGCTCGCATTATAAGGGGGCTAAATGGTTCACTAAGATTGATCTTCGGGGTGCGTATAATCTTATACGAATAAAGCAAGGTGATGAGTGGAAAACCGCATTTAATACGCCTGAGGGCCATTTTGAGTATTTGGTAATGCCTTTTGGACTTTCTAATGCTCCTTCAGTCTTCCAGTCCTTTATGCACGATATTTTCCGTGAATATCTGGATAAATTTATGATTGTGTATTTGGATGATATTTTGTTTTTTTCTGATGACTGGGAGTCTCATATTCAGCAGGTCAGGAAGGTGTTTCAGGTCCTGCGGGCCAATTCCTTGTTTGTAAAAGGCTCAAAGTGTCTCTTTGGAGTCCAGAAGATTTCTTTCTTGGGGTATATTTTTTCCCCTTCTACTATTGAGATGGATCCCATCAAGGTTCAGGCTATTTGTGACTGGACGCAGCCTACATCTCTTAAGAGTCTACAGAAGTTCTTGGGCTTTGCTAATTTCTATCGTCGTTTTATAACTAATTTTTCTAGTGTTGTTAAGCCTTTGACGGATTTGACTAAGAAGGGTGCTGATGTTGCTAATTGGTCTCCTGCGGCTGTGGAGGCCTTTCAGGAACTTAAGCGCCGGTTTTCTTCTGCTCCTGTGTTGCGTCAGCCAGATGTTTCGCTCCCTTTTCAGGTTGAGGTTGATGCTTCCGAGATTGGAGCGGGGGCGGTTTTGTCACAGAGAAGCTCCGATGGCTCAGTGATGAAGCCATGCGCGTTTTTTTCTAGAAAGTTTTCGCCGGCTGAGCGGAATTATGATGTTGGTAATCGGGAACTTTTGGCCATGAAGTGGGCATTTGAGGAGTGGCGTCATTGGCTAGAGGGTGCTAGACATCGTGTGGTGGTCTTGACTGATCACAAAAATTTGATTTACCTTGAGTCTGCCAGGCATATGAATCCTAGACAGGCTCATGGTCACTGTTTTTCTCTCGTTTCAATTTTGTGGTTTCATACCTGCCAGGTTCAAAGAATGTGAAGGCGGATGCTCTTTCTAGGAGTTTTGTGCCTGACTCCCTTGGAAATTCTGAGCCCTCTGGTATCCTTAGGGATGGGGTGATTTTGTCTGCTGTCTCCCCAGACTTGCGACGTGCTTTGCAGGAGTTTCAGGCGGGTAAACCTGATCGTTGTCCGCCTGAGAGACTGTTTGTTCCGGATAATTGGACCAGTAGAGTCATCTCCGAGGTCCATTCTTCTGCGTTGGCAGGTCATCCTGGAATATTTGGTACTAGAGACTTGGTGGCCAGGTCTTTTTGGTGGCCTTCCTTGTCGAGGGATGTGCGTTCTTTTGTGCAGTCTTGTGAGGTTTGTGCTCGGGCTAAGCCTTGCTGTTCTCGGGCCAGTGGATTGTTGTCACCTTTGCCTATCCCGAAGAGGCCTTGGACGCACATTTCCATGGACTTTATTTCGGATCTCCCTGTCTCTCAAAAAATGTCCGTCATCTGGGTTGTGTGTGATCGCTTTTCTAAAATGGTTCATCTGGTACCCTTGCCTAAGTTGCCTTCCTCCTCTGAGTTGGTCCCTCTGTTTTTTCAGAATGTGGTTCGTTTGCATGGGATTCCTGAGAACATCGTTTCTGACAGGGGATCCCAGTTTGTGTCTAGATTTTGGCGGACGTTCTGTGCTAAGATGGGCATTGATTTGTCCTTTTCGTCTGCATTCCATCCTCAGACGAATGGCCAGACTGAACGAACTAATCAGACCTTGGAAACTTATTTAAGGTGTTTTGTTTCTGCTGATCAGGATGACTGGGTTACCTTTTTGCCGCTGGCCGAGTTTGCCCTTAATAATCGGGCTAGTTCTGCTACCTTGGTTTCTCCTTTCTTTTGTAATTCGGGGTTTCATCCTCGTTTTTCCTCTGGTCAGGTGGAACCTTCTGATTGTCCTGGAGTGGACATGGTGGTGGATAGGTTGCATCGGATTTGGAGTCATGTGGTGGACAATTTGAAGTTGTCCCAGGAGAAGGCTCAGCAGTTTGCTAATCGCCGTCGCCACGTGGGTCCTCGACTTCTTGTTGGGGACTTGGTGTGGTTGTCTTCTCGTTTTGTTCCTATGAAGGTCTCTTCTCCTAAGTTCAAGCCTCGGTTCATCGGTCCCTATAGGGTCTTGGAAATTCTTAACCCTGTGTCGTTTCGTTTGGATCTCCCGGCATCGTTTGCTATTCATAATGTGTTCCATCGGTCGTTGTTGCGGAAGTATGAGGTACCTGTTGTTCCTTCGCTTGAGCCCCCTGCTCCAGTGCTGGTGGAGGGAGAATTGGAGTATGTTGTGGAGAAGATCTTGGATTCTCGTGTTTCCAGACGGAAACTCCAGTATTTGGTCAAGTGGAAGGGTTATGGTCAGGAGGATAATTCTTGGGTGGTTGCCTCGGATGTTCATGCTGATGATTTGGTTCGCGCTTTTCATAGGGCTCATCCTGGTCGCCCTGGTGGTTCTCGTGAGGGTTCGGTGACCCCTCCTCAAGGGGGGGGTACTGTTGTGAGTTCTGTTTTTGGGCTCCCTCTGGTGGTTACTGATGGTACTGGGTGACTTGTCTTTCCTGGGTCTCTGGGTTCCACCTGTTCCATCAGGATATGGGAGTTTCCTATTTAACCTGGCTTTGCTGGCATTTCCTCGCCGGTTATCAATGTATCCAGTGTGTCTTGTTACCTCTGCTCCCTGCTCCTAGAACCTTCTGGTCAAGCTAAGTTTGGATTTTCCTGTTTTGGTGTTTTGCTTTATTTGGTTTTTAGTCCAGCCTGCAGATATGTGATTCTTTGCTGCTGGTTGCTCTAGTGGGCTGAAATTGCTCCTCATGTACCATGAGTTGGCACATGAGTTCATGTAATTTCAGGATGGTTTTTTGAAGGGTTTTTCGCTGACCGCGCAGTTCACTTTTGTATCCTCTGCTATCTAGCTTTAGCGGGCCTCATTTTGCTGAAACTGTTTTCATACTGCGTATGTGCTTTCCTCTCATTTCACCGTCATTATATGTGGGGGGCTGCTATTTCTGTGGGGTATTTCTCTGGAGGCAAGAGAGGTCTGTGTTTCTTCTAATAGGGGAAGTTAGATCTTCGGCTGGAGCGAGACGTCTAGGATCATCGTAGGCACGTTCCCCGGCTACTTTTATTTGTGTGTTAGGTTCAGGGTCGCGGTCAGCTCAGGTTCCATCGCCCTAGAGCTTGTTTGTATCTGTGCTTGTCCTTTAGTGATCCCCTGCCATTGGGATCATGACACAGGTCGTTGCAGTAACGTCGCTCTGCCACTAGTGATGGTTGTCTGATGGCACTAACGGAGTTCTCCTGACCAGGTATCACCAGCACACATTACACTTCACACTCTGGCCACTAGTGGGAGAAAAAGGCTTTATTTATTGGGCCACTCCTCACACTGGTAAAACTAGGGGTTGGATAGGAAGTTATTCAGAATCTGACTGGGTTGGATTCAGGCAGCATCCCGTGGCAGGGGGTGCTGCAGGGTCTTCTGGGGGTCCCTGTCAGGCGTGGGAACCTGGCAGGCACCTAGCGAACAGAACAGAACGTTACGGAACCGCGCCTGCACTACCTTGCGGCGGTATCCTAAGAAAGAGACACGAAGTGAAGGATATTGTGGAACAGTGAGAAACGAGATCAAGCACAAAGGAGAGCCAGTAGGAGTCGTGCCCCGAAAACGGCAACATCCTACTGAGGCGCGTAGCTGGTGGCCGGAAAACCGAGGAAGTAACTGACTCTATGCCTTACTTCAAACTCCGCAGGACAGTTAATTATAGGTTGGCTGTCTACCTTACATCACCTACTCAGACATAGGGGGCAACGCGTGGAGAGGGGCATCTCTAGGGTCCCGGAAGAGCTCCGAGCCTGCCCGTCAAACGGGTGCGTCCTAGCCATAACATACCTGGGGGACGGAGAATTAGAAAGATCTGGAACGAATTAGAAAGAACGAGAATAGAAGTTGTGAAGACTATTCCGAATGCTCAGCAGGGTAGCACTACAACGCACAGGCGCTATTGGTAGGCAACGATTTCCACCTGCAAAGGGAACTCTGGATGTGCCTTCGGACCGGCCGGTCTCAGACACCCTGTTAACTGTGCTCTGGATTGCGGATCCTGAAGTCTTCAGTAAAGCGGTAAAGAGACTCCAACCCTGTGCCCTTGTTATTGTCTGCACCTCACACCATCTCTACCCACACTACTGGGAAGCCCTGGGGACTCACTTCACCTGTGGGAAGGTTCACCATCTAACTGCCATCACATCACCCCAGTGGACCCCAAGCAGCGTCGGTCACCCTGACCGAATACCACAGATGGCGTCACTAAACCTTGACAGACTCGTATCACCCTTTATTGGGCGCCACTTAGCAGGGTCACGGACCGGTTCCAGCCACCGTGACATCCCCAGAACTGAGCCAGCAGAGGACCGGTAACCCGTGGCCCTGTGTCTGGGGGCGCTCCAACTACCCTCCTCGTCCTCCTCCTCTTCACCCGTCACCTCGTCCAGTAGACTTCCCTGACCAGACAATGGCTGACTGTCATCAAGGCTTCCCTCGTCCTCGGCTGCAGACGCCTGCTCCTTTATGTGCGTCAAACTTTGCATCAGCAGACGCATTAGGGCGATGCTCATGCTTATTATGGCATTGTCTGCACTAACCAGCCGTGTGCATTCCTCAAAACACTGAAGGACTTGACACAGGTCTTGTAGCTTAGACCACTGCACACCTGACAACTCCATGTCTGCCATCCAACTGCCTGCCCGTGTATGTGTATCCTCCCACAAATACATAACAGCACGCCTCTGTTCGCACAGTCTCTGAAGCATGTGCAGTGTGGAGTTCCACCTTGTTGCAACGTCAATGATTAGGCAATGCTGGGGAAGGTTCAAAGATCGCTGATGGTTCTGCATACGGCTGGAGTGTACGGGCGAACGGCGGATGTGAGAGCAAAGTCTGTGCATCTTCAGGAGCAGGTCGAGTAACCCCAGATAACATTTCCGGAAGCATTGAACTACCAGGTTTAAGGTGTGAGCCAGGTAAGGAATGTGTTTCAGTTGTGAAAGGGCTATGGCAGCCATAAAATTCCTTCCGTTATCACTCACTACCTTGCCTGCCTCAAGATGTACACTGCCCAGCCATGACTGAGTTTCTTGCTGCAAGAACTCGACAGAATTTCCGCGGTGTGTCTGTTGTCGCCCAAACACTTCATTGCCAATACAGCCTGCTGACGCTTGCCACTAGCTGTTCCATAATGGGACACCTCGTGTGCAACAGTGGCAGCTGCGGATGGAGGGGTCGTGCAACTGCGGTCTGTGGACGAGCTCTCGCTTCTGCTGGAGGACGAGTAGGAGGAGGAGGGGGGGCGAACGCCTACATCCAACTGTTTCCTAGACCGTGGGCTAGGCAGAACTGTCCCAATATTGCTGTCCTCTGTGGACCCTGCATCCACCACATTAACCCAGTGTGCCGTGATGGACACGTAACGCCCCTGGCCATGCCTACTGGTCCATGCATCTGTTATCAGGTGCACCATTCTACTCACAGATTGCCTGAGTGCATGGACAATGCGGTCTTTTACATGCTGGTGGAGGGCTGGGATGGCTTTTCTAGAAAAGAAGAGTCGACTGGGTAGCTCGTAGCGTGGTACAGCGCAGTCCATCAGGGCTTTGAAAGCTTCGCTTTCAACTAACCGGTAGGGCATCATCTCTAACGCGATTAGTCTTGCAATGTGGGCGTTCAAACCCTGTGTACGCGGATGAGAGGATGAGTACTTTTTTTTCCTAACGAGAGTCTCTTGTAGGGTGAGCTGGACTGGAGAGCTGCATATGGTGGAACTAGCGGGGGTGACGGTGGACATGACAGACTGAGAGAGGGTTGGTGATGGAATTCTTGCTGTTGGCCTACATACAGTGTTTCCTACCAAGAACCTGGTGATTCCCTGACTGCTTTGGCCTTGCGACGAAACCTCCACATTTGCTGCAGGTGGTGTGGTAAACGGTGGGCTTACAGTGAGGGAAGGGATGTAGCGTTGCTGACTAGCTTCATTGTGAGAGGGTGCAACAACGTTAAGGGACGTTTGGTAGTTAGTCCAGGCTTGCAAGTGCATGGTGGTTAAATGTCTACGCATGCAACTTGTATTTAGATTTTTAACATTCTGACCTCTGCTGAAGGTCCTTGAGCATTTCATACAGATGACTTTGCACTGATCATTTGGATCTTGTTTAAAAAAGTGCCAGACTGCACTCTTCCTACTATCGGATACCTTTTCAGGCATTGCACACTGAGCTACTTTAACCGGATGGCCACGCTGTCCTACAACAGTTTTAGGTTTTGACACACGTTTTTGGCCAGATACGGGCCTGCCAGATGGAAGCTGTTGTGATGTTGATGCCTGCTGCGGCTCCTCCTTCTCCACTTCAGAGCTACTTCCGGCTGCACCCTGTTCCCCCAATGGCTGCCAATCAGGGTCAACAACTGGGTCATTTATGACCTCCTCTTCTATGTCCTGTGCACCTTCCTCTGTGTCACAGTGTAAGTCGGTGCTACAGCGTTCGTGACGGGGCTCCATAGTCTCATCAGGGTCAGATTCTGGATCAGTACACTGTGAGGGCAATGTTGTGATCTGAGTCAAAGGAACAGCATAATATTCTGGCTGTGGCTGTGCATCTGTGCACTCCATGTCCGATTCATCTTGTAATAGGCATGGCATGTTAACAATTTCCCTTTCTAACCCAGGCACGGTATGTGTAAAGAGCTCCATGGAGTAACCCGTTGTGTTGCCTGACACATCCTTCTCTGTTGTTCTGGGTGAAGAACACAAGGAAGCGACTTGTCCCTGACCGGGAACATCCACTGACGACACGCTGCTTTTACATTTTGCACTTTCCGAAGAGGAGGCGAAAGAGCTAGAGGCAGAGTCAGCAAGGAAAGCCAAAACTTGTTCCAGCTGCTCCGGCTTTAAAAGCAGTTTTCCTACTCCCAGAAAAGGGAGCATTCAAGGCCTTGTGTAGCCAGACAATGACGGTGGCTGAACAACTCGAGACTTAGGTGCTATATTGCTTTTCCCACGACCACCTGATGCTCCACCACCACTACCATCATTACCAGCTGGCAATGACCGCCCACGGCCACGACTTCTTCCACCAGACTTCCTCATTCTTGGAAATATGTAACCAAACTAACAAACGGTATTTGGTACTGTAAAACCAGTTAGAAGGTGGACGCAAACTTGTTGTGAATTTAAATCTCCCTTTATAGGCGTGTGAGACTGCAGGGAAAATCAGGCCCACTGTATTACAGTACACAGCTTCAGTGGCAGACAGTGGCTGACAGATATGCCCCTAACAGGACTGACGCATATGCACACACTGGAAATAAAAATCTCCCCTTTTTTTATATGGAAGACTAGTGAATAAATCTGGCTCACTGTATTACAGTATATTTTCTGTGGCAGAAAATGACTGACAGATACCACAGACTGGACTGGCACAGATGCACAGATTTGCCAATATTAATCTCCCCTTCTTTTTTTGGGGGGAGACTAGTGAATAAATCTGGCCCACTGTTTTACAGTATAGTTTCTGTGGCAGAAAATGACTGACAGATACCACAGACTGGACTGGCACAGATGCACAGATTAGCCAATATTAATCTCCCCTTCTTTTTTTTATGGGAGACTAGTGAATAAATATGGCCCACTATTTTACAGTATAGTTTCTGTGGCAAAAATTATTACTGACAGATAACACAGACTGGACTGGCACAGATGCACAGATTTGTGTTATGATCTGGTGATTAAGGAGCAACATGAGACCAGCTCTGAGTAGGTGGGAACTATACTGACCGCAGTCCCTAAGCTCAACACAACACTAGAAGTAGCCGTGGAATGCTCCTAACTCTGCCTAGGCATCTCGTCACAGCCTACGAGCTAACTACCCCTAAAGATAGAAGCAGGAAAACTATCTTGCCTCAGAGAAAATCCCCAAAGGATAGATTAGCCCCCCACATGTAATGACTGTGAGAGGAGAAGGAAATGACATACGTAGTATGAAACAAGATTTAGCACAGGAGGCCACTTCTAGCTAAATAGGAATAGTACAGGAAAGACCACTGTGCGGTCAGTAATAAAACCTAGAAAAAATCCACCGCAGAGAAATGCAAAAAACTCCACACCTAACTAAAGGTGTGGAGGGCAAACTCTGCTGCCCAGAGCTTCCAGCTTAGCTGAATAGATCCATGCTGATAAACTGGACAAATGAGCAAAAACAAGACAGTACTGAACAACAAAGTCCACAATAAGAAACTGCAAAGGACAAGCAAGGACTTAGCTTAGCAGAACTGGTCAGAGTGTCAGGAAAATCCAAAGAGCAATGACTCCAGGCTGGAACAATAGACAACTGGCATTGAATGAGGGCTAAGGCCAGACTAATATAGCCGAGCCCATAAGACGATCAGTGAAAACAGCTGCAGGAGCTAAATCCAAGAAGCAGCCATACCACTCAAAACCACAGGAGGGAGCCCAAGAGCAGAACTCACAAAAATACTACTTACAACCACCGGAGGGAGCCCAAGAGCGGAATTCACAACAGATTTGCCAATATTAATCTCCCCTTCTTTTTTTATGGGAGACTAGTTAATAAATCTGGCCCACTGTTTTACAGTATAGTTTCTGTGGCAGAAAATGACTGACAGATACCACAGACTGGACTGGCACAGATTTGCTAATATTAATCTCCCCTTCTTTTTTATGGGAGACTAGTGAATAAATCTGACCCACTGTTTTACAGTATAGTTTCTGTGGCAGAGAATGACTGACAGATACCACAGACTGGACTGGCACAGATGCACAGATTTGCCAATATTATTCTCACCTTCTTTTTTATGGTAGACTAGTGAATAAATCTGGCCCACTGTTTTACAGTATAGTTTCTGTGGCAGAAAATGACTGACAGATATCACCGACTGGACTTGCACAGATGCACAGATTTGCCAATATTAATCTCCCCTTCTTTTTTTTATGGGAGACTAGTGAATAAATATGGCCCACTGTTTAACAGTATAGTATCTGTGGCAGAGAATGACTGACAGATAACACAGACTGGACTGGCACAGATGCACAGATTTGCTAATATTAATCTCCCCTTTTTTATATGGAAGACTAGTGAATAAATCTGGCCCACTGTATTACAGTATATTTTCTGTGGCAGAAAATGACTGACAGATACCACAGACTGGACTGGCACAGATGCACAGATTTGCTAATATTAAGCTCCCCTTCTTTTTTTATGGGAGACTAGTGAATAAATCTGGCCCACTGTTTTACAGTATAGTTTCTGTGGCAGAGAATGACTGACAGATACCATAGACTGGACTGGCACAGATGCACAGATTAGCCAATATTAATCTCCCCTTCTTTTTTGGGGGGGAAACTAGTGAATAAATCTGGCCCACTGTTTTACAGTATAGTTTCTGTGGCAGAAAATGACTGACAGATACCACAGACTGGACTGGCACAGATGCACAGAATAGCCAATATTAATCTCCCCTTCTTTTTTTTTATGGGAGACTAGTGAATAAATCTGGCACACTATTTTACAGTATAGTTTCTGTGGCAGAAAATGACTGACAGATAACACAGACTGGACTGGCACAGATGCACAGATTTGCCAATATTAATCTCCCCTTCTTTTTTTATGGGAGACTAGTAAATAAATCTGGCCCACTGTTTTACAGTATAGTTTCTGTGGCAGAAAATGACTGACAGATACCACAGACTGGACTGGCACAGATGCATATATTTGCCAATATTAATCTCCCCTTTTTTTATATGGGAGACTAGTGAATAAATCTGACCCACTGTTTTACAGTATAGTTTCTGTGGCAGAGAATGACTGACAGATACCACAGACTGGACTGACACAGATTTGCCAATATTAATCTCACCTTCTTTTTTATTATGGGAGACTATAGCTATATTCATAAGGGGTTAACTTAGGGTGGGGGCTCATAATTAAGGGTTTATAAGGGGCAGCTGTTTGGGGCTCCAGTCCTTTTTGGAAGTGCATTTGGACAGCAAGGTGGATTGCTGTTAAGTGAGAGAAAAAAAAAAAACTTTAAATCTTCAGCATAGCGAGTGTGAGCGAGCTGAGAGTGGCCTGAGCGTGTGGACGGCGGTAAGTGTGACTTGTGATTCAGTGACTTTGGAGTCAGGGAGTTTCCAAGGGAGGAATTACTGAATTGCTGTCTGATTTTTATTAATACTTTGTTTTTATTTTTTATTTTTTTTTATTGAACTGTTCTGTCTGGTGCAATCCCCATTAGGAAATGTGCTCCACTCTTGTTAATGCCATCCAGTGCACATCTTGCCACATGTATGCAGTCCTTGAGCAGCCGATCGAGGGTGCATACTGCTGTGCGAGATGTGAGCACATTGTGCATTTGGAAACCCAGATTCTGAATCTAAATGTGCAGCTGGCAACACTGAGATCCATTGACAATATGGAGAGGAGTCTTCTGCTCACGGAGCAGACGCTCAATGGGACAGATGAGGGGGGGGATGGTGGGATGGAGCTGCAGGACAATGAAGTAGCTAGCTGGGTGACAGTTAGGAAGCGGGGTAGAGGGAAGAGTGCCAGGGAGGCTAGTCCTGATCTGGAACACCCTAATAAGTTTGCTAAGTTGGCAGATGAGGGGGGTGCCAGTACAGGGGTAGCACTGCTGCAGCCAGGCATGTCCTCTGAAAGCCGGAGGAGTGACTGCTCCAGTAAGGAGGGAAATAGGAGAGCAGGGCAGGCCAGACAGGTGCTGGTAGTGGGCGACTCAATTATTAGGGGAACAGATAGGGCAATCTGTCACAAAGACAGGGATCGTCGAACGGTGTGCTGCCTACCTGGCGCTCGAGTCCGACACATCGCTGATCGGGTGGACAGATTATTGGGAGGGGCTGGTGAGGACCCAGCGGTCATGGTGCACATTGGCACTAATGACAAAGTTAGAGGTAGGTGGAAGGTCCTTAGAGATGATTTCAGGGAATTAGGCTGCAAGCTGAAAGCAAGGGCCTCCAAAGTGGTATTTTCCGAAATACTGCCGGTACCACGTGCCACGCCAGAGAGGCAACGGGAGATTAGGGAGGTTAATAAGTGGCTCAAGAATTGGTGTAGGAAAGAGGGGTTTGGGTTCCTGCAGAACTGGGCCGACTTCTCAGTTGGCTACAGGCTCTACGCTAGGGACGGGCTGCACCTTAATGGGGAGGGTGCAGCTGTGCTGGGGGAGAAAATGGCTAGAAGGTTGGAGGATTGTTTAAACTAGGAATTGGGGGGGAGGGTATTCATTTTATAGGAGGGAAGATAGTGCAGACAGAGACCTGGGCACAAATAAGGAAGTTGGGGGTGGCGGTGGCATGGGGGGTGGGGTCAGAACAGTTAACAATTTAAGAAATAGAAGTACAGAGAGGAACATAAAGTGCATGTATACTAATGCCAGAAGCCTCGCCAACAAAATGGACGAATTAGAACTAATGTTGTTGGAGCATAATTATGACATGGTGGGGATATCTGAAACGTGGCTGGATGAGAGCCATGACTGGGCTGTTAACTTGCAGGGCTATAGCCTGTTCAGAAATGACCGTACAGATAAGCGAGGGGGAGGGGTGTGTCTATATGTAAAATCGTCCTTAAAACCCATCCTGCGCGATAATATAGGTGAATTTAATGAAAATGTAGAATCCCTGTGGGGGGAGATAAGGGGAGGGGGAAAAAATAATAAATTACTGATAGGGGTTTGTTATAAATCTCCAAAAATAATGGAAGCAATGGAGAATATCCTCGTAAAGCAAATAGATGAAGCTGCGACTCAAGGAGAAGTCATTATTATGGGGGACTTCAACTACCCTGAAATAGATTGGGGAACAGAAACCTGCAGTTCCAGCAAAGGTAATCGGTTTTTGACAACTATGAGAGACAATTACCTTTCACAACTGGTTCAGGACCCAACAAGAAAGGGGGCACTGCTAGACCTAATATTAACCAACAGGCCAGACCGCATATCAAATATAAGGGTTGGGGGTCACTTGGGAAATAGCGATCACAAAATAATAAGTTTTCATGTATCCTTTAAAAAGATGTGTAGTAGAGGGGTTACAAGGACACTAAACTTCAGGAGGGCAAATTTCCAACGGATGAGAGAGGATCTTGGTGCAATTAACTGGGACGATATCCTGAGACACAAAAATACACAAAGAAAATGGGAGACGTTTATTAGCATCCTGGATAGGACCTGTGCACAGTATATACCGTATGGGAATAAACATACTAGAAATAGGAGGAAACCAACATGGCTAAATAGAGCTGTAAGGGGCGCAATAAGTGACAAAAAGAAAGCATTTAGAGAATTAAAGGAAGTAGGTAGTGAGGAGGCATTAAATAAATACAGAAAATTAAATAAATTCTGTAAAAAGCAAATCAAGGCAGCAAAGATTGAGACAGAGAGACTCATTGCCAGAGAGAGTAAAAATAATCCCAAAATATTCTTTAACTACATAAATAGTAAGAAACTAAAAAATGATAGTGTTGGCCCCCTTAAAAATAGTCTGGGTGAGATGGTGGATGAGGATGAGGAAAAAGCCAATATGCTAAATGACTTTTTTACATCAGTATTTACACAAGAAAATCCCATGGCAGACAAAATGTCTAGTGATAAAAATTCCCAATTAAATGTCACCTGCTTAACCCAGCAGGAAGTGCGGCGGCGTCTAAAAATCACTAAAATTGTCAAATCTCCGGGCCCGGATGGGATACACCCTCGAGTACTGCAGGAATTAAGTACAGTCATTGATAGACCATTATTTTTAATCTTTAAAGACTCCATAATAACAGGGTCTGTGCCTCAGGACTGGCGTATAGCAAATGTGGTGCCAATATTCAAAAAGGGAACAAAAACTGAACTCGGAAATTATAGGCCAGTAAGCTTAACCTCTACTGTGGGTAAAATCCTGGAGGGCATTCTAAGGGACGCTATACTGGAGTATCTGAAGAGGAATAACCTCATGACCCAGTATCAGCACGGGTTTACTAGGGACCGTTCATGTCAGACTAATTTGATCAGTTTCTATGAAGAGGTAAGTTTCGGATTGGACCAAGGGAACCCAGTGGATGTAGTGTATATGGACTTTTCAAAAGCTTTTGATACGGTGCCACACAAAAGGTTGATACATAAAATGAGAATAATGGGGATAGGGGAAAATATGTGCAAGTGGGTTGAGAGCTGGCTCAGGGATAGGAAACAAAGGGTGGTTATTAATGGAGCACACTCGGACTGGGTAGCGGTTAGCAGTGGGGTACCACAGGGGTCAGTATTGGGCCCTCTTCTTTTTAACATATTTATTAATGACCTTGTAGGGGGCATTCAGAGTAGAATTTCAATATTTGCAGATGACACTAAACTCTGCAGGGTAATCAATACAGAGGAGGACAATTTTATGTTACAGGATGATTTATGTAAACTAGAAGCTTGGGCTGATAAATGGCAAATGAGCTTTAATGGGGATAAATGTAAGGTCATGCACTTGGGTAGAAGTAATAAGATGTATAATTATGTGCTTAATTCTAAAACTCTGGGCAAAACCATCAATGAAAAAGACCTGGGTGTATGGGTGGATGACAAACTCATATTCAGGGGCCAGTGTCAGGCAGCTGCTACAAAGGCAAATAAAATAATGGGATGCATTAAAAGAGGCATAGATGCTCATGAGGAGAATATAATTTTACCTCTATACAAGTCACTAGTTCGACCACACTTAGAATACTGTGCACAGTTCTGGTCTCCGGTGTTTAAGAAAGACATAGCTGAACTGGAGCGGGTGCAGAGAAGAGCGACCAAGGTTATTAGAGGACTGGGGGGTCTGCAATACCAAGATAGGTTATTACACTTGGGGCTATTTAGTTTGGAAAAACGAAGACTAAGGGGTGATCTTATTTTAATGTATAAATATATGAGGGGGCAGTACAAAGACCTTTCTGATGATCTTTTTAATCATAGACCTGAAACAGGGACAAGGGGGCATCCTCTGCGTTTGGAGGAAAAAAGGTTTAAGCATAATAACAGACGCGGATTCTTTACTGTAAGAGCAGTGAGACTATGGAACTCTCTGCCGTATGATGTTGTAATGAGTGATTCATTACTTAAATTTAAGAGGGGACTGGATACCTTTCTGGAAAAGTATAATGTTACAGGGTATATACACTAGATTCCTTGATAGGGCGTTGATCCAGGGAACTAGTCTGATTGCCGTATGTGGAGTCGGGAAGGAATTTTTTTTCCCCAATGTGGAGCTTACTCTTTGCCACATGGGTTTTTTTTGCCTTCCTCTGGATCAACATGTTAGGTTAGGCTATGGGTTGAACTAGATGGACATATAGTCTTCCTTCAACCTTAATAACTATGTATGTAACTATGTAACTAGTGAATAAATCTGACCCACTGTTTTACAGTATAGTTTCTGTGGCAGAGAATGACTGACAGATACCACAGACTGAAGTGGCACAGATGCACAGATTTGCCAATATTAATCTCCCCTTCTTTTTTTATGGGAGACTAGTGAATAAATCTGGCCCACTGTTTTACAGTATAGTTTCTGTGGCAGAAAATGACTGACAGATACCACAGACTGGACTGGCACAGATGCATAGATTTGCCAATATTAATCTCCCTTTTTTATATATGGAAGACTAGTGAATAAATCTGGCCCACTGTTTTACAGTATAGTTTCTGTGGCAGAAAATGACTGACAGATAACACAGACTGGACTGGCACAGATGCACAGATTTGCCAATATTATTCTCCGCCCCCCCCTTTTTTTTTATATGGAAGACTAGTGAATAAATCTGACCCACTGTTTTACAGTATTGTTTCTGTGGCGGAAAATGACTGACAGATACAACAGACTGGACTGGCACAGATGCACTGATTGGCAATATAAATCTCCCTTTTTAGGTGTGGGACAGTGCAGAAAATTACAGGCCCACACTACACAGTTTCAGAGGCAGAAAGTGGCTTGAAGATATATGAAAAAAAAGGGACTGTAGTACAATTACTATCTCCCCACAGTAATCTCAGAAAAGTATGGCAGGCAGCAATAAAAAGGACTGCTGCACACAAAAGTGTGGACAAACAAACAAGATAGCTGTGCAGTGCAGAAAGGAAGGAGCAACAGGATTTGTGCTTTGAAAAAAGCAGTTGGTTTGCACAGCGGCGTACAAACAGCAATGCAGCTATCAGGGAGCCTTATAAGGCAGCCTAATAAGCTACAGAGCTGATGCACAGAACTCTAGCCTCTACTGTCCCTGCAAGGAAAAGGTGGTGACAGTGGAAATTGCTACAGCACAAGCGGTTTGGGGTTTATATTCCCTGCCTAACGCTATTCCTGCTTCTGATGAAGTGGCAGCAACCTCTCCTTATGCTCAGATCAGCAGCAGTAAGATGGCGGTCGGCGTGCACCCCCCTTTATAGCCCCTGTGCACCGCAGAAAGCAAGCCAATCACTGTCATGCCCTTCTCTAAGATGGTGGGAACCGAGAACTATGTCATCACGCTACCCACACTCTGTGTCCTCCTTCATTGGCTGAGAAATGGCGCTGAACATGTCATATGAAACGCGACTTTGGCGCCAACGTCGCCGACCGCGTGGCCGACCCCACACAGGGATCGGGTCAGGTTTCATGAGACCCGACTTTGCCAAAAGTCGGCGACTTATGAAAATGACCGATCCGTTTCGCTCAACCCTAGTGGCTGTGCATCAGTGCACTCCAAGTCCGATTTATCTTGTAATAGGCAGTTAACAATTTCCCTTTCTAACCCAGGCACGGTATGTGTAAAGAGCTCCATGGAGTAACGTGTAGTGTCGCCTGACGCATCCTTCACTTTTGGTTTGGGTGAAGGACACAAGGAAATGTCTTGTTCCTGACTGGGAGCATCCACTGACGACTCGCTGCTTTTATATTTGGAACTTTCTGAAAAAGAGGCGAAAGAGCTAGAGGCTAAGTCAGCATGGAAAGTCAAAACTTTTTCCTGCTGCTCCGGCTTTAAAAGCTGTTTTCCTACTCCCAGATAAGGGAGCCTTCGAGGCCTTGCGTAGCCAGACGATGATGCTGGCTCAACACCTCCAGCCCAAGGTGCTATTGTGCTTTTGCCACTACCACCAGATTGACCACCACCACCATCAGTACCAGCTGGCAACCACCACCCACAGGCTCTTCAACCAGACTTCCTAATTTTTTGGAAAATCTAACCAAAATAACAACCGTTATATGGTACTGTAAAACAAGGTAGAAGGTGTATATAAACTTGTTGAGAATTTAAATCTCCCTTTTTTGGGGGGAGACTGAACCAAAACTCAGGCCCAGTGTATATAACAACGCAATCTAAGTGGCATAAAGTGGCTGGCTGACATACGACAAAATAACAGGACTGAAGTATATCCACTTTGTGAGAATTTGAATCTCACTTTTTTGGGGGGAGACTGAACCAAAACTCAGGCCCAGTGTATAAAACAACACAATGTAAGTGGCAGAAAGTGGCTGGAAGATATATAAAAAAAATACAAGGACTGTAGTACAATTTCAATCTCCCTACAATGATCTCAGGAAAAGTATGGCAGCAATAAAAAGGACTTCTGCACACAAAAGTGTGGACAAATAAACAAGATAACTGTGCAGAAAGGAGCACCAGGATTTTTGCTTTAAAAAAATCAGTTGGTTTGCACAGCAGCGTGCAAACAGCAATGCAGCTATCAGGGAGCCTTAAAAGGCAGCCTAATAAGCTACAGAGCTGATGCACAAAAATATAGCCTCCATTGTCCCTGCAAAAAAATGGTGGTGTTGGACAGTGGAAATCGCTACAGCACAAGCAGTTTGGGGGTTAATCTTCCCTCCCTAACTATGTCCTTTCTTCTGATGAAGCTGCAGCAACCTCTTCCTATGCTAAGGTCGGCAGAAGTAAGATGGCGGTCAGCGTGCACGCCCATTTATAGCCCATGTGACGCCGCAGAAAGCAAGCCAATCACTGTCATGCCCTTCTCTAAGATGGTGGGGACCAAGACCTATGTCATCACACTGCCCACACTCTGGGTCCTCCTTCATTGGCTGAAAAATGGCGCTGAAAGCGTCAAATGAAACGCGACTTTTGCACACAGATCGGCGATTTCATGGCCGATCCCACACTAGGATCGGGTCGGGTTTCATGAAACCTGACTTTACCGAAAGTCAGCGATTTTTGAATTTGTCCGATCCGTTTCACTCAACCCTACTTACAATTGCTCATTTTGCATTTTCCCCAATCAATTCTTCAATTTTATTTGCTCTGTGGAGAAATAAGAAGTCTCTTTTCTTTGATTTATTTATTCCTCTTTTCAACTTCTGAGCCATCTGCTCCCTCTTCCCCCTGGGAGGGTCTTTTACAATGACTCATGACTAGTGTTGAGCATTCCAATACCGCAAGTATCGGGTATCGGCCGATATTTGCGGTATCGGAATTCCGATACCGAGTTCCGATATTTTTGCGATATCGGGAATCGGGATCGGGATGAACATTCATGTGTAGAATAAAGAATAAAAATAAAAAATATGGATATACTCACCCTCGGACGCGCCCTGGTTGTAACCGCTGCAACCGGCAGCCTCCGTTCCTAAGAATGAGCGAGTGAAGGACCTGCGATGACGTCGCGGCTTGTGATTGGTCGTGTGAGCGGTCACATGAGCGGTCACGCGACCAATCACAAGCCGCGACGTCATCGAAGGTCCTTCACCCTGCATTCTTATGAACGGAGGCTGCCGGTTACACCGCTAAGGTTCAGGGTCCGCCGGAGGGGTGAGTATATCCATATTTTTTATTTTTATTCTTTATTTTTTACATGAATATGGATCCCAGGGCCTGAAGGAGAGTTTCCTCTCCTTCAGACCCTGGGAACCATTCCAGGATCACTTCCGATATTTGTGTCCCATTGACTTGTATTGGTATCGGGTATCGGTATCGGCGATATCCGATATTTTTCGGATATCAGCCGATACAATCTGATACCGATACTTTCAAATATCGGAAGGTATCGCTCAACACTACTCATGACTCATACAGGGAAGATAGATTTCCTGGTTCTGCATAGACCATAGATGAATTTAGTTAGTCTCTTTCTAACCCCTTAAGCCCCAAGGGTGGTTTGCACGTTAATGACTGGACCAATTTCTACAATTCTGACCACTGTCCCTTTATGAGGTTATAACTCTGGAACGCTTCAACGGATCCCTGTGATTCTGACTGTTTTCTCGTAACATATTGGGATTCATGATAGTGGTAACATTTCTTTGATACTACCTGCATTTATTTGTGAAAAAAAAACGGAAATTTGGCAAAAATTTTGAAGATTTAGAAATTTTCCAGCTTTGAATTTTTATGCCCTTTTAAATCACAGAGATATGTCACACAAAATACTTAATACGTAACATTACCCACATGTCTACTTTAGATCAGCTCAATTTTGGAACCAACATTTTTTTTTGTTAGGGAGTTATAAGGGTTAGAAGTTGACCAGCAATTTCTCATTTTTACAACACAATTTTTTTTTAGGGACCACATCACATTTGAAGTCATTTTGAGGGGTCTATATGATAGAAAATAACCAAGTGTGACACCATTCTAAAAACTGCACCACTCAAGGTGCTCAAAACCACATTCAAGAAGTTTATTAACCTTTCAGGTGTTTCAGAGGAATTTTTGTAAGGTTTAAAAAATGAACATTTAACTTTTTTTCACAAAACATTTACTTCAGCTCCAATTTGTTTTATTTTACCAAGGGTAACAGGAGAAAATGGACCCCAAAAGTTCTTGTACAATTTGTTCTGAGTACGCTGATACCCCATATGTGGGGGTACACCACTGTTTGGGCTCATGGCAGAGCTAGGAAGGGAAGGAGCGCTGTTTGACTTTTCAATGCAAAATTGACAGGAATTGAGATAGGATGCTATATTGGGTTCGGAGAGCCCCTGATGTGCCTAAACATTGAAACCCCCACAAGTGACACCATTTTTGAAGGTAGACCCCCTAAGAAACTTATCTAGATGTGTGGTGAGCACTTTGACCCACCAAGTGCTTCACAGAACTTTATAATGCAGAGCCGTAAAAATAAAAAATATTTTTTTCACAAAAATGAACTTTTCGCCCCCAATTTTTTAATTTTCCCAAGGGTAAGAGAAGAAATTGGTCCCCAAAAGTTGTGCAATTTGTCCTGAGTACACTGATACCCCATATGTGGTGGTATACCACTGTTTTGGCGCATGGCAGAGCTCGGAAGAGAAGGAGCGCCGTTTGACTTTTCAATGCAAAATTGACTGGAATTGAGATGGGACACCATGTTGCGTTTGGAGAGCCCCGATGTGCCTAAACATTTAAACCCCCCACAAGTGACACAATTTTGGAAAGTAGACCTCCTAAGGAACTTATCTAGATGTGTTGTGAGAGCTTTGAACCCCCAAGTGTTTTACTGTAGTTTATAACGCAGAGCCGTGAAAATAAAAATTCCTATTTTTTCCACAAAAATGATTTTTTAGCCCCGTTTTTCCAATATTAACAGTAAAAATTGGACCAAAAAAGTTGTCCAATTTGTCCTGAGTATGCCGATACCCCATATGTGGGGAGAACCACTGTTTGGGCGCATGGAAGAGCTCAAAAGGGAAGGAGCGCCATTTGAAATGCAGGCTTAGATGGATTGGTCTGCAGGTGTCACATTGCATTTGCAGAGCCACTGATGTACCTAAACAGTAGAAACCCCCCACAAATGACCCCATATTGGAAACTAGACCCCCCAAGGAACTTATCTTGATGTGTTGTGAGAACTTTGATCCCCCAAGTGTTTCACTACAATTTATAATGCAGAGCCGTGAAAATAAAAATCATTTTTTCCCACAAAAATGTTTTTTAACCCTCAAATTTGTTTTCCCAAGGGTAACAAGAGAAATTGGACCCCAAAATTTGTTGTCCAATTTGTCCTGAGTACGCTGATACCCCATATGTTGGGGTAAACCCTGTTTGGGCGCACGCAAGAGCTTGGAAGGGAAGGAGCACTGTTTTACTTTTTCAACGCAGAATTGGCGGGAATTGAGATCAGACGCAATGTCACGTTTGGAGAGCCCTGATGTGCCTAAACAGTGGAAAACCCCAATTGTAACTGAAACCCTAACCCAAACACACCCCTTACCCTAATCCCAATCACACACCTATCCCCAACACACCCCTAACCCTAATCCAAACCCTAACCACACCCCTAACTCCAACACACCCCTAACCTGAATCCCAACCATAACCCTAACCACACTCCTAACCCTGACACACCCCTAACCCCAATCCCAACCGTAAATGTAATCCAATCCCTAATCCTAACTTTAGCCCCAACCCTAACTGTAGCCCTAACCCTAACTGTAGCCCTAACCCTAACTGTAGCCCTAACCCTAACTTTAGCACCAACCCTAACTTTAGCCCCATCCCTAACTCTAACTTTAGCCCCAACCCAAACCTTAACTTTAGCCCCAACCCTAACGCTAACTTTAGCCCCAGCCCTTAACCTAACTTTAGCCCCAACCCTAACTGTAGCCCTAACCCTAGCCCCAACCCTAACCCTAGCCCTAACCCTAGCCCTAACCCTAGCCCTAACCCTAGCTCTAACCCTAATGGGAAAATGGAAATAAATACATTTTTTTTAATTTTACTATTTTTCCCTAACTAACAGGGTGATGAAGGGGGGTTTGATTTACTTTTATAGTGGGTTTTTTAGCGGATTTTTATGATTGGCAGCTGTCAAACACTAAAAGACGCTTTTTATTGCAAAAAATAGTTTTTGCGTCTCCACATTTTTAGAACTATAATTTTTCCATATTTTGGTCCACAGAGTCATATGAGGTCTTGTTTTTTGCGGGACGAGTTGACGTTTTTATTAACATTTTCGGGCATGTGACATTTTTTGCTCACTTTTTATTCCGATTTTTGTGAAGCAGAATGACCAAAAATCATGCTAGTCATGAATTTCTTTTGTGGGGTGGTGTTTATACCGTTCCATGTTTGGTAAAATTGATAAAGCAGTTTTATTCTTTGGGTCAATATGATTGGAGCGATACCTCATTTATATTTTTTTTATGTTTTGGCGCTTTTATACGATAAAAACTATTTTAGAGAAAAAATAATAATTTTTGCATCGCTTTATTCTGAGGACTATAACTTTTTTATTTTTTTGCTGATGATGCTGTATGGTGGCTCGTTTTTTGCGGGACATGATGACGTTTTCAGCGATACCATGGATATTTATTTCGGTCTTTTTGATCGCATGTTGTTTCACTTTTTGTTCAGCAATATGATAATAAAGCGTTGCTTTTTGCCTCGCTTTTTTTTTTACGGTGTTCACTGAAGGGGTTAAACTTTTGGGACAGTTATATAGGTCGGGTTGTTACGGAGGCAGCGATACTAATTATGTGTACTTTTATTGTTTTTTTATTATTTAGATAAAGAAATGTATCTATGGGAGCAATATTTTTTTTTTCTTTATTTAGGAATTATTATTATTTTATTTTTTTTACACATCTAAATTTTTTATTTTTACATTATCACATTGTCCCAGGGGGGGACATCACTGTATAGTGACAAATCACTGATCTGACACTTTGCAGAGCATTGTGTCAGATCAGCGATCTGACGTGCACTGCTCCAGGCTTACAGGCGCCTGCTTTGAGCAGGCGCTTGTAAGCCACCTCCCTGCAAAACCCGAAAGTAGCCCCATGGCCATTTTGAATCCGGGACCTACAGGGAGGAAACGCTCTGTACAAGGTGAGCACATCGTCTTGTACTGAGGGTCTCAGGGAAGCCCGCAGGGAGCCCCCTCCCTGTGCGATGCTTCCCTATGCCCCTGAAACGCTGCGATCATGTTTAATCACAGTGTTCCGGGGGTTAATGTGCAAGGAGCGGTCCATAACGGCTTCTGGCACACAGTGCCGGATGTCAGCTGCGATAGTGAGCTGACACCCGGCTGCGATTGGCCGCGCTCCCACTGAGAGCGCGGCCGATTGCATATGATGTACTATCCCATCACTCGGAATTAAGTCCCAGGTCACCTCAACGGGATAGTACGTCATATGGGATTTAGGGGTTAATAATGTGATGCCATAGACCTTACATAAATTAAAAGAATTAACTGGGTAGATAGGCAACATTAGCAAGTGTACGTACACAGTCTTATATATAATGGCATGTAAAAGTGTGGGCACCCATGGTCAAATTTACTGTTATTGTAAACAGTTAAGCAAGTTGAAGATAAAATGATCTCTAAAAGGGCTAATGTTAAATATATCATATTTACTTTGTATTTAAGGAAAATATATATATTGATAACACATAAAAAAGAAGAAAATATGCGGCACTCACCCCAATTCAGCAGTGGAAAGTGTGAATTTTAATGGAAAACATAAACAGATAAAAATCCGTTACAACATCAGGTAAGCAGGAGGGTGCGGTGTTGCAGCTTGGACACCGCACCCTCCTGCTTACCTGATGTTGTAACGGATTTTTATCTGTTTATGTTTTCCATTAAAATTCACGCTTTCCACTGCTGAATTGGGGTGAGTGCCGCATATTTTCTTCTTTTTTATGTGTATATACGAACTATTGGATTTCACTTAGTATGCTGAGCACCGATACCCCCTAGCATGCGTGACGCCTAGCGCTCTGGATCCTACATTTTTTGTCCTGGTTTCTGAAAGCGGTATCGCTCTAGTGCCGTCCTGCTCTACAGTTCTATGCGGTAAATATATATATTGTCCTGACTCTGACAGCATGGTTCCGCCTCCAGCCTGATTAGTTAGGGTTAATTCTAGTCCACCTCTCTTTTGTTCTGAGGCAGCTATTTAATGTTGGTAGTTCCTGGGATTGGTGTCTGTGATACTTACGTTTACTCAGTTTGTGGTTGCTGACCCAGGTTACTCGTCCGTAATCGTTGTACCTCTGTGAGTGTGAGCTTTTTCTGTGTATGACCTGGTTTGTCCCCTGACTTTTGTCTTTGTATCCTGCATTGTACTGCCCTGTCCTTCCTGGTTACCTGACCCCTTTACTCATCTCAGTTTACTCTCTGTCTTATTCCTAGGTACCACTCTCTCATCTGGCTTTTCACCCTCAGCTCTCCTTTGACTACGTTTATGTTCTGTGCCCTGTACTTCGCACTCCCAGCTGCCTTCCCTGGCCGCACGAGCGGTGACTCCACCCCTGTTATCATGTGACTGCTTAGTTCCAGGTCCTGTACTCACTGCTTATTCTCTGGTCCTTGCGCACTGCATCCCTTGTTTCTTCACTCCCTGCGCTCGTTCCCGTGCCCCCTGATAGCACCCCCAAGGCTGCGCCAGTGACACCATCAGTATCATTACATTATCATCGACCCTTACATTTTTTCAGGGATTTTTAGTGTGTGGGTGTTATGGACCCGATGCGTACTCTGTCGGATCAGGTATCTAACCTGACTGATATTATGCAGAATCTATCGGTAGAGCAAAAAGTGTTAGTTGCTTCTCACCAACAGGTACAGAGGGAGTTGGCAGATACAGTTAATACTGTTCAGGGTGCCTATTCTTCATCTGGTAATGTGAAGGGTACTGTATCTGTTGTTTCCCTATCCTCTCCTGAACCCTTTGTCAAACTTCCGGATATCTTTTCTGGGGATAGGAGAAAATTCAGGGTGTTTAGGAAAAGCTGTAAATTACTTTTTTCCTATCGCCACAACAGCACCCAACGAGAGAGGGGATCTGTTATGGACCTGGTGGTTAGGAGCACCCGAAATGACCTGATGGTTAAACCGATACAGGACAAGCTCTGGGAAGTGGGAACTCTGCTGACCGCAATCCCTAATCCTATCACACAACTAGAAATAGCCATGGAGCGTACCTGACATGGCCCAGACGCCTCAACACAGCCTAAGAACTAGCTAGCCCTAGAGAGAGAAAATAAAGCCTACCTTGCCTCAGAGAAATTTCCCCAAAGGAAAAGGCAGCCCCCCACAAATATTAACTGTGAGTTAAGATGAAAGTCACAAACACAGAAATGAAACAGGTTTTAGCAAAGGGAGGCCAGACTAACTAAACAGACAGAGGATAGGAAAGGTATCTTTGCGGTCAGCACAAAAAACTACAAAAGACCACGCAGAGTGTGTAAAAAGACCCCCGCACCGACTCACGGTGCGGAGGTGCCACTCTGCATCCCAGAGCTTCCAGCTAGCAAAGCAAAATCACGAAAGCAAGCTGAACAAGAGAACAATGAACAGAAAATAACAATCGGGGACTTAGCTTCTTGCAGGAAGAGACAGGTCACCAGAAAGATCCAAGAGCGAACTGAACCAGTACAGGAACATCGACAGCTGGCATGGAGTAACGATCTGAGTGGAGTTAAATAGAGAAGCCAGCCTAAGAATAACCTAGGTCACCTGTGGAAGGAACCACAGAACCAACAACTCCACTCACAGCCACCAGAGGAAGTCCATGGACAGAACTCGCCGAAGTACCATTCATGACCACAGGAGGGAGTTCGATAACAGAATTCACAACAGTACCCCCCCTTGAGGAGGGGTCACTGAACCCTCACCAGAACCCCCAGGCCGATCAGGACGAGCCAAATGAAAGGCACGAACCAGATCGGCAGCATGAACATCAGAGGCAACAACCCAGGAATTATCTTCCTGACCATAACCCTTCCACTTGACCAGGTACTGGAGTTTCCGTCTCGAAATTCGAGAATCCAAAATCATCTCCACCACATACTCCAACTCCCCCTCGACCAACACCGGGGCAGGGGGGTCGACGGAGGGAACCATAGGCGCCACATATCTCCGCAACAACGACATATGAAACACATTATGGATGGCAAAAGAAGCTGGAAGGGCCAAACGAAATGACACAGGATTGAGAACCTCAGAAATCTTATAAGGGCCAATGAAACGAGGCTTAAATTTAGGAGAGGAAACCTTCATAGGAACATAACGAGACGACAACCAAACCAAATCCCCAACACGAAGTCGGGGACCAACACAGCGACGGCGGTTAGCGAAACGTTGAGCCTTCTCATGGGACAATGTCAAATTGTCCACTACGTGAGTCCAAATTTGCTGCAACCTGTTCACCACAGAATCTACACCAGGACAGTCCGAAGGCTCAACCTGCCCTGAAGAAAAACGAGGATGGAAACCAGAATTACAGAAAAAAGGCGAAACCAAAGTAGCCGAGCTGGCCCGATTATTAAGGGCGAACTCAGCCAAAGGCTGATCATCCTGATCAGCAGAAACAAAACATCTCAGATATGTTTCCAAAGTCTGATTGGTTCGTTCAGTTTGGCCATTTGTCTGAGGATGGAAAGCCAAAGAAAAAGACAAATCAATGCCCATCTTAGCACAAAAAGACCGCCAAAACCTTGAAACAAACTGGGAACCTCTGTCCGAAACGATGTTCTCCGGAATGCCATGCAAATGAACCACATGCTGGAAAAACAATGGCACCAAATCGGAGGAGGAAGGCAATTTAGACAAAGGTACCAAATGGACCATCTTAGAGAAGCGATCACAAACCATCCAGATGACCGACATCCTTTGAGAGACAGGGAGATCTGAAATAAAATCCATGGAAATATGCTTCCAGGGCCTCTTCGGGGATGGCAAGGGCAAAAGCAACCCACTGGCACGAGAACAGCAGGGCTTAGCACGAGCACAAATCCCACAGGACTGCACAAAGGAACGCACATCCCGTGACAAGGAAGGCCATCAAAAGGATCTAGCCACCAAATCTCTAGTACCAAAGATTCCAGGATGACCAGCCAACACCAAACAATGAACCTCAGAGATAACTCTACTAGTCCATCTATCAGGGACAAACAGTTTCTTCGCTGGACAACGGTCAGGTCTATCAGCCTGAAACTTCTGCAGCACCCGCCGCAAATCAGGGGAGATGGCAGACAAAATTACCCACTCTTTGAGAATACCAGCCGGCTCAGGAACATCCGGAGAGTCAGGCACAAAACTCCTTGAAAGGGCATCAGCCTTCACATTCTTAGAGCCCGGAAGGTATGAAACCACAAAATTGAAACGGGAGAAAAACAGCGACCATCGAGCCTGTCTAGGAGTCAACCGTTTGGCAGACTCGAGATAAGTCAAATTCTTGTGATCCATCAAGACCACCACGCGATGCTTGGCTCCTTCAAGCCAATGTCGCCACTCCTCGAATGCCCACTTCATAGCCAACAACTCTCGATTGCCAATATCATAATTGCGCTCAGCAGGTGAGAACTTTCTAGAAAAGAAAGCACATGGTTTCATCATTGTGTCATCCGAACTTCTTTGAGACAAAACAGCCCCTGCTCCAATCTCAGAAGCATCAACCTCAACCTGAAACGGGAGCGAAACATCTGGCTGACACAATACAGGGGCAGTAGAAAAACGAGGCTTCAACTCCTGAAAAACCTCAATGGCCGCAGAGGACCAATTGACCACATCAGCACCTTTCTTGGTCAAATCAGTCAACGGTTTAACAACACTAGAAAAATTAGCGATGAAGCGACGGTAAAAATTAGCAAAGCCCAGGAACTTCTGCAGGCTCTTCACAGATGTAGGCTGAGTCCAATCATAAATGGCCTGAACTTTAACAGGGTCCATCTCGATAGTAGAAGGGGAAAAAATGAAACCCAAATATGAAACCTTCTGAACCCCAAAGAGACATTTAGACCCCTTCACAAACAAGGAATTCGCACGAAGGACCTGGAACACCATTCTGACCTGCTTCACATGAGACTCCCAATCATCCGAAAAGACCAAAATATCATCCAAATATACAATCATGAATCTATCCAGGTACTTTCGGAAGATGTCATGCATAAAGGACTGATACACAGATGGAGCATTAGAAAGCCCGAATGGCATCGCCAGGCACTCAAAATGGCCCTCGGGCGTATTAAATGCTGTTTTCCATTCATCGCCCTGTTTAATACGCACAAGATTATACGCCCCTCGGAGATCTATCTTGGTGAACCAACTAGCCCCCTTAATCCGAGCAAACAAATCAGACAGTAGCGGCAAAGGGTACTGAAATTTGACCGTGATCTTATTAAGAAGGCGGTAATCAATACAAGGTCTCAAAGAACCATCCTTCTTGGCCACAAAAAAGAACCCTGCTCCCAATGGTGATGACGACGGGCGAATATGCCCTTTCTCCAATGACTCCTTTATATAACTCCGCATAGCGGCGTGTTGTGGCACAGATAAATTGAACAGTCGACCCTTAGGAAACTTACTACCAGGAATCAAATTAAAAGCACAATCACAATCCCTATGAGGAGGTAGGGCACCGGATTTGGGCTCATCAAACACATCCCGGTAATCCGACAAACACTCCGGGACTTCAGAAGGAGTGGAAGACGAAATTGACAGCAATGGAACATCACCATGTACCCCTTGACAACCCCAGCTGGACACAGACATTGATTTCCAATCCAATACTGGGCTGTGGACCTGTAGCCATGGCAACCCCAAAACGACCACATCATGCAGATTATACAACACCAAAAAGCGAATATCCTCCTGATGTGCAGGAGCCATGCACATGGTCAAATGAGTCCAGTACTGAGGCTTATTCTTGGCCAAAGGCGTAGCATCAATTCCTCTCAATGGAATAGGATACTGCAAGGGCTCCAAGAAAAAACCACAGCGCCTGGCAAACTCTAAGTCCATCAAATTCAGGGCAGCGCCTGAATCCACAAATGCCATAACAGAATAGGACGACAAAGAGCAAATCAGAGTAACGGACAAAAGAAATTTACACTGTACAGTACCAATGGTGGCAGACCTAGCGAACCGCTTAGTGCGCTTAGGACAATTGGAAATAGCATGAGTGGAGTCACCACAGTAAAAACACAGCCCATTCTGACGTCTGTGTTCCTGCCGTTCAGCTCTGGTCAAAGTCCTATCGCATTGCATGGGCTCAGGCCTGTGCTCAGAGAGTACCACCAAATGGTGCACAGCTTTGCGCTCACGCAAACGCCGATCGATATGAATGGCCAAGGACATAGACTCATTCAGACCAGCAGGCGTGGGAAATCCCACCATAGTATCCTTAAGGGTTTCCGAAAGACCCTTTCTCAAAATTGCCGCCAGGGCACACTCATTCCACTGAGTAAGCACAGACCACTTTCTAAACTTCTGACAATATACCTCCGCTTCATCCTGACCCTGACACAGAGCCAGCAAGATTTTCTCTGCCTGATCCACTGAATTTGGTTCATCATAAAGCAATCCAAGCGCCAGAAAAAACGCATCAACACCACGCAATGCAGGATCTCCTGGCGCAAGGGAAAATGCCCAGTCTTGAGGGTCGCCACACAAGAAAGAAATAATAATTTTCACTTGTTGAACGGGATCACCAGAGGAGCGGGGTTTCAAAGCAAGAAACAGTTTACAATTATTTTTGAAATTCAAAAACTTAGATCTATCCCCAGAAAACAAATCAGGAATTGGAATCCTAGGTTCTAACATC
Organism: Ranitomeya imitator; assembly: GCF_032444005.1. Lineage (NCBI taxonomy): Eukaryota > Metazoa > Chordata > Amphibia > Anura > Dendrobatidae > Ranitomeya > Ranitomeya imitator. Next base: position 93,957,301 of record NC_091290.1, read on the forward strand.
GGATTCTGAACTACAAAATCTTGAATGCTTTGTACCCTTGCAGTGAGATGATCCACACAAGAGGACAGACCTTGAATGTCCATATCTACACCTGTGTCCTGAACCACCCAAAGGTAATGGGGAAAAGAGAGACAAAACACACTGCAAAGAAAAAAAAATGTTCTCAGAACTTCTCTTATCCCTCTATTGAGATGCATTAACACTTTTGGGCCAGCTGTACTGTTATGGACCTGGTGGTTAGGAGCACCCGAAATGACCTGATGGTTAAACCGATACAGGACAAGCTCTGGGAAGTGGGAACTCTGCTGACCGCAATCCCTAATCCTATCACACAACTAGAAATAGCCGTGGAGCGTACCTGATATGGCCCAGACGCCTCGACACAGCCTAAGAACTAGCTAGCCCTAGAGAGAGAAAATAAAGCCTACCTTGCCTCAGAGAAATTTCCCCAAAGGAAAAGGCAGCCCCCCACAAATATTAACTGTGAGTTAAGATGAAAGTCACAAACACAGAAATGAAACAGGTTTTAGCAAAGGGAGGCCAGACTAACTAAACAGACAGAGGATAGGAAAGGTATCTTTGCGGTCAGCACAAAAAACTACAAAAGACCACGCAGAGTGTGCAAAAAGACCCCCGCACCGACTCACGGTGCGGAGGTGCCACTCTGCATCCCAGAGCTTCCAGCTAGCAAAGCAAAATCACGAAAGCAAGCTGGACAAGAGAACAATGAACAGAAAATAACAATCGGGGACTTAGCTTCTTGCAGGAAGAGACAGGTCACCAGAAAGATCCAAGAGCGAACTGAACCAGTACAGGAACATTGACAGCTGGCATGGAGTAACGATCTGAGTGGAGTTAAATAGAGAAGCCAGCCTAAGAATAACCTAGGTCACCTGTGGAAGGAACCACAGAACCAGCAACTCCACTCACAGCCACCAGAGGGAGTCCATGGACAGAACTCGCCGAAGTACCATTCATGACCACAGGAGGGAGTTCAATAACAGAATTCACAACAGTACCCCCCCTTGAGGAGGGGTCACTGAACCCTCACCAGAACCCCCAGGCCGATCAGGACGAGCCAAATGAAAGGCACGAACCAGATCGGCAGCATGAACATCAGAGGCAACAACCCAGGAATTATCTTCCTGACCATAACCCTTCCAGTTGACCAGGTACTGGAGTTTCCGTCTCGAAATTCGAGAATCCAAAATCTTCTCCACCACATACTCCAACTCCCCCTCGACCAACACCGGGGCAGTGGGGTCGACGGAGGGAACCATAGGCGCCACATATCTCCGCAACAACGACATATGGAACACATTATGGATGGCAAAAGAAGCTGGAAGGGCCAAACGAAATGACACAGGATTGAGAACCTCAGAAATCTTATAAGGGCCAATGAAACGAGGCTTAAATTTAGGAGAGGAAACCTTCATAGGAACATAACGAGACGACAACCAAACCAAATCCCCAACACGAAGTCGGGGACCAACACAGCGACGGCGGTTAGCGAAACGTTGAGCCTTCTCCTGGGACAATGTCAAATTGTCCACTACGTGAGTCCAAATTTGCTGCAACCTGTTCACCACAGAATCTACACCAGGACAGTCCGAAGGCTCAACCTGCCCTGAAGAAAAACGAGGATGGAAACCAGAATTACAGAAAAAAGGCGAAACCAAAGTAGCCGAGCTGGCCCGATTATTAAGGGCGAACTCAGCCAAAGGCAAGAAGGACACCCAATCATCCTGATCAGCAGAAACAAAACATCTCAGATATGTTTCCAAAGTCTGATTGGTTCGTTCAGTTTGGCCATTTGTCTGAGGATGGAAGCCAAAGAAAAAGACAAATCAATGCCCATCTTAGCACAAAAGGACCGCCAAAACCTTGAAACAAACTGGGAACCTCTGTCCGAAACAATGTTCTCCGGAATGCCATGCAAATGAACCACATGCTGGAAAAACAATGGCACCAAATCGGAGGAGGAAGGCAATTTAGACAAAGGTACCAAATGGACCATCTTAGAGAAGCGATCACAAACCATCCAGATGACCGACATTCTTTGAGAGACAGGGAGATCTGAAATAAAATCCATGGAAATATGCTTCCAGGGCCTCTTCGGGGATGGCAAGGGCAAAAGCAACCCACTGGCACGAGAACAGCAGGGCTTAGCACGAGCACAAATCCCACAGGACTGCACAAAGGAACGCACATCCCGTGACAAGGAAGGCCACCAAAAGGATCTAGCCACCAAATCTCTAGTACCAAAGATTCCAGGATGACCAGCAAACACCAAACAATGAACCTCAGAGATAACTCTACTAGTCCATCTATCAGGGACAAACAGTTTCTTTGCTGGACAACGGTCAGGTCTATCAGCCTGAAACTTCTGCAGCACCCGCCGCAAATCAGGGGAGATGGCAGACAAAATTACCCACTCTTTGAGAATACCAGCCGGCTCAGAAACATCCGGAGAGTCAGGCACAAAACTCCTTGAAAGGGCATCAGCCTTCACATTCTTAGAGCCCGGAAGGTATGAAACCACAAAATTGAAACGGGAGAAAAACAGCGACCATCGAGCCTGTCTAGGATTCAACCGTTTGGCAGACTCGAGATAAGTCAAATTCTTGTGATCCATCAAGACCACCACGCGATGCTTGGCTCCTTCAAGCCAATGTCGCCACTCCTCGAATGCCCACTTCATAGCCAACAACTCTCGATTGCCAATATCATAAATGCGCTCAGCAGGTGAGAACTTTCTAGAAAAGAAAGCACATGGTTTCATCACTGTGTCATCCGAACTTCTTTGAGACAAAACAGCCCCTGCTCCAATCTCAGAAGCATCAACCTCGACCTGAAACGGGAGCGAAACGTCTGGCTGACACAATACAGGGGCAGTAGAAAAACGACGCTTCAACTCCTGAAAAACCTCAACGGCCGCAGAGGACCAATTGACCACATCAGCACCTTTCTTGGTCAAATCAGTCAACGGTTTAACAACACTAGAAAAATTAGCGATGAAGCGACGGTAAAAATTAGCAAAGCCCAGGAACTTCTGCAGGCTCTTCACAGATGTAGGCTGAGTCCAATCATAAATGGCCTGAACTTTAACAGGGTCCATCTCGATAGTAGAAGGGGAAAAAATGAAACCCAAAAATGAAACCTTCTGAACCCCAAAGAGACATTTAGACCCCTTCACAAACAAGGAATTCGCACGAAGGACCTGGAACACCATTCTGACCTGCTTCACATGAGACTCCCAATCATCCGAAAAGACCAAAATATCATCCAAATATACAATCATGAATCTATCCAGGTACTTTCGGAAGATGTCATGCATAAAGGACTGATACACAGATGGAGCATTAGAAAGCCCGAATGGCATCGCCAGGTACTCAAAATGGCCCTCGGGCGTATTAAATGCTGTTTTCCATTCATCGCCCTGTTTAATACGCACAAGATTATACGCCCCTCGGAGATCTATCTTGGTGAACCAACTAGCCCCCTTAATCCGAGCAAACAAATCAGACAGTAGCGGCAAAGGGTACTGAAATTTGACCGTGATCTTATTAAGAAGGCGGTAATCAATACAAGGTCTCAAAGAACCATCCTTCTTGGCCACAAAAAAGAACCCTGCTCCCAATGGTGATGACGACGGGCGAATATGCCCTTTCTCCAATGACTCCTTTATATAACTCCGCATAGCGGCGTGTTGTGGCACAGATAAATTGAACAGTCGACCCTTAGGAAACTTACTACCAGGAATCAAATTAATAGCACAATCACAATCCCTATGAGGAGGTAGGGCACCGGATTTGGGCTCATCAAATACATCCCGGTAATCCGACAAACACTCCGGGACTTCAGGAGGAGTGGAAGATGAAATTGACAGCAATGGAACATCACCATGTACCCCTTGACAACCCCAGCTGGACACAGACATTGATTTCCAATCCAATACTGGGCTGTGGACCTGTAGCCATGGCAACCCCAAAACGACCACATCATGCAGATTATACAACACCAAAAAGCGAATATCCTCCTGATGTGCAGGAGCCATGCACATGGTCAAATGAGTCCAGTACTGAGGCTTATTCTTGGCCAAAGGCGTAGCATCAATTCCTCTCAATGGAATAGGATACTGCAAGGGCTCCAAGAAAAAACCACAGCGCCTGGCAAACTCCAAGTCCATCAAATTCAGGGCAGCGCCTGAATCCACAAATGCCATAACAGAATAGGATGACAAAGAGCAAATCAGAGTAACGGACAAAAGAAATTTAGACTGTACAGTACCAATGGTGGCAGACCTAGCGAACCGCTTAGTGTGCTTAGGACAATTGGAAATAGCATGAGTGGAGTCACCACAGTAAAAACACAGCCCATTCTGACGTCTGTGTTCCTGCCGTTCAGCTCTGGTCAAAGTCCTATCGCATTGCATGGGCTCAGGCCTGTGCTCAGAGAGTACCACCAAATGGTGCACAGCTTTGCGCTCACGCAAACGCCGATCGATATGAATGGCCAAGGACATAGACTCATTCAGACCAGCAGGCGTGGGAAATCCCACCATAGTATCCTTAAGGGTTTCCGAAAGACCCTTTCTGAAAATTGCCGCCAGGGCACACTCATTCCACTGAGTAACATAGTAACATAGTAACATAGTAACATAGTTGGTAAGGCCGAAAAAAGACATTTGTCCATCCAGTTCAGCCTATATTCCATCATAATAAATACCCAGATCTACGTCCTTCTACAGAACCTAATAATTGTATGATACAATATTGTTCTGCTCCAGGAAGACATCCAGGCCTCTCTTGAACCCCTCGACTGAGTTCGCCATCACCACCTCCTCAGGCAAGCAATTCCAGATTCTCACTGCCCTAACAGTAAAGAATCCTCTTCTATGTTGGTGGAAAAACCTTCTCTCCTCCAGACGCAAAGAATGCCCCCTTGTGCCCGTCACCTTCCTTGGTATAAACAGATCCTCAGCGAGATATTTGTATTGTCCCCTTATATACTTATACATGGTTATTAGATCGCCCCTCAGTCGTCTTTTTTCTAGACTAAATAATCCTAATTTCGCTAATCTATCTGGGTATTGTAGTTCTCCCATCCCCTTTATTAATTTTGTTGCCCTCCTTTGTACTCTCTCTAGTTCCATTATATCCTTCCTGAGCACCGGTGCCCAAAACTGGACACAGTACTCCATGTGCGGTCTAACTAGGGATTTGTACAGAGGCAGTATAATGCTCTCATCATGTGTATCCAGACCTCTTTTAATGCACCCCATGATCCTGTTTGCCTTGGCAGCTGCTGCCTGGCACTGGCTGCTCCAGGTAAGTTTATCATTAACTAGGATCCCCAAGTCCTTCTCCCTGTCAGATTTACCCAGTGGTTTCCCGTTCAGTGTGTAATGGTGATATTGATTCCCTCTTCCCATGTGTATAACCTTACATTTATCATTGTTAAACCTCATCTGCCACCTTTCAGCCCAAGTTTCCAACTTATCCAGATCCATCTGTAGCAGAATACTATCTTCTCTTGTATTAACTGCTTTACATAGTTTTGTATCATCTGCAAATATCGATATTTTACTGTGTAAACCTTCTACCAGATCATTAATGAATATGTTGAAGAGAACAGGTCCCAATACTGACCCCTGCGGTACCCCACTGGTCACAGCGACCCAGTTAGAGACTATACCATTTATAACCACCCTCTGCTTTCTATCACTAAGCCAGTTACTAACCCATTTACACACATTTTCCCCCAGACCAAGCATTCTCATTTTGTGTACCAACCTCTTGTGCGGCACGGTATCAAACGCTTTGGAAAAATCGAGATATACCACGTCCAATGACTCACCGTGGTCCAGTCTATAGCTTACCTCTTCATAAAAACTGATTAGATTGGTTTGACAGGAGCGATTTCTCATAAACCCATGCTGATATGGAGTTAAACAGTTATTCTCATTGAGATAATCCAGAATAACATCCCTCAGAAACCCTTCAAATATTTTACCAACAATAGAGGTTAGACTTACTGGCCTATAATTTCCAGGTTCACTTTTAGAGCCCTTTTTGAATATTGGCACCACATTTGCTATGCGCCAGTCCTGCGGAACAGACCCTGTCGCTATAGAGTCACTAAAAATAAGAAATAATGGTTTATCTATTACATTACTTAGTTCTCTTAGTACTCGTGGGTGTATGCCATCCGGACCCGGAGATTTATCTATTTTAATCTTATTTAGCCGGTTTCGCACCTCTTCTTGGGTTAGATTGGTGACCCTTAATATAGGGTTTTCATTGTTTCTTGGGATTTCACCTAGCATTTCATTTTCCACCGTGAATACCGTGGAGAAGAAGGTGTTTAATATGTTAGCTTTTTCCTCGTCATCTACAACCATTCTTTCCTCACTATTTTTTAAGGGGCCTACATTTTCAGTTTTTATTCTTTTACTATTGATATAGTTGAAGAACAGTTTGGGATTAGTTTTACTCTCCTTAGCAATGTGCTTCTCTGTTTACTTTTTGGCAGCTTTAATTAGTTTTTTAGATAAAGTATTTTTCTCCCTATAGTTTTTTAGAGCTTCAATGGTGCCATCCTGCTTTAGTAGTGCAAATGCTTTCTTTTTACTGTTAATTGCCTGTCTTACTTCTTTGTTTAGCCACATTGGGTTTTTCCTATTTCTAGTCCTTTTATTCCCACAAGGTATAAACCGCTTACACTGCCTATTTAGGATGTTCTTAAACATTTCCCATTTATTATCTGTATTCTCATTTCTGAGGATATTGTCCCAGTCTACCAGATTAAGGGCATCTCTAAGCTGGTCAAACTTTGCCTTCCTAAAGTTCAATGTTTTTGTGACTCCCTGACAAGTCCCCCTAGTGAAAGACAGGTGAAACTGCACAATATTGTGGTCGCTATTTCCTAAATGCCCAACCACCTGCAGATTTGTTATTCTGTCAGGTCTATTAGATAGTATTAGGTCTAAAAGTGCTGCTCCTCTGGTTGGATTCTGCACCAATTGTGAAAGATAATTTTTCTTGGTTATTAGCAGAAACCTGTTGCCTTTATGGGTTTCACAGGTTTCTGTTTCCCAGTTAATATCCGGGTAGTTAAAGTCCCCCAAAACCAGGACCTCATTATGGGTTGCAGCTTCATCTATCTGCTTTAGAAGTAGACTTTCCATGCTTTCTGTTATATTTGGGGGTTTGTAACAGACCCCAATGAGAATTTTGTTACCATTTTTCCCTCCATGAATTTCAACCCATATGGACTCGACATCCTCATTCCCTTCGCTAATATCCTCCCTTAAAGTGGACTTTAGACAAGACTTTACATAGAGACAAACCCCTCCTCCTCTCCGATTTTTACGATCCTTTCTAAACAGACTGTAACCCTGTAAGTTAACTGCCCAGTCATAGCTTTCATCTAACCATGTCTCGGTTATTCCCACTATGTCAAAGTTACCTGTAGATATTTCTGCTTCTAGTTCTTCCATCTTGTTTGTCAGGCTTCTGGCGTTTGCGAGCATGCAGTTTAGAGGATTTTGTTTTGTTCCAATCTCCTCACTGTGGATTGTTTTAGAAATGTTCTTACCTCCCTTCTGAGTATGTTTTCCTGGGTCGTCTTTGTTCGAGTCTAATGTTTTTCTTCCCGTCAGTAGTAAGTGAGTAGCAACTGTAAGTGAGTAGTAACTGAGTAAGCACAGACCACTTTCTAAACTTCTGACAATATACCTCCGCTTCATACTGACCCTGAGACAGAGCCAGCAAGATTTTCTCTGCCTGATCCACTGAATTTGGTTCATCATAAAGCAATCCAAGCGCCAGAAAAAACGCATCAACACCACGCAATGCAGGATCTCCTGGCGCAAGGGAAAATGCCCAGTCTTGAGGGTCGCCACACAAGAAAGAAATAATAATTTTCACTTGTTGAACGGGATCACCAGAGGAGCGGGGTTTCAAAGCAAGAAACAGTTTACAATTATTTTTGAAATTCAAAAACTTAGATCTATCCCCAGAAAACAAATCAGGAATCGGAATCCTAGGTTCTAACATCGGATTCTGAACTACAAAATCTTGAATGCTTTGTACCCTTGCAGTGAGATGATCCACACAAGAGGACAGACCTTGAATGTCCATATCTACACCTGTGTCCTGAACCACCCAAAGGTAATGGGGAAAAGAGAGACAAAACACACTGCAAAGAAAAAAAAATGTTCTCAGAACTTCTCTTATCCCTCTATTGAGATGCATTAACACTTTTGGGCCAGCTGTACTGTTATGGACCTGGTGGTTAGGAGCACCCGAAATGACCTGATGGTTAAACCGATACAGGACAAGCTCTGGGAAGTGGGAACTCTGCTGACCGCAATCCCTAATCCTATCACACAACTAGAAATAGCCATGGAGCGTACCTGATATGGCCCAGACGCCTCGACACAGCCTAAGAACTAGCTAGCCCTAGAGAGAGAAAATAAAGCCTACCTTGCCTCAGAGAAATTTCCCCAAAGGAAAAGGCAGCCCCCCACAAATATTAACTGTGAGTTAAGATGAAAGTCACAAACACAGAAATGAAACAGGTTTTAGCAAAGGGAGGCCAGACTAACTAAACAGACAGAGGATAGGAAAGGTATCTTTGCGGTCAGCACAAAAAACTACAAAAGACCACGCAGAGTGTGCAAAAAGACCCCCGCACCGACTCACGGTGCGGAGGTGCCACTCTGCATCCCAGAGCTTCCAGCTAGCAAAGCAAAATCATGAAAGCAAGCTGGACAAGAGAACAATGAACAGAAAATAACAATCGGGGACTTAGCTTCTTGCAGGAAGAGACAGGTCACCAGAAAGATCCAAGAGCGAACTGAACCAGTACAGGAACATTGACAGCTGGCATGGAGTAACGATCTGAGTGGAGTTAAATAGAGAAGCCAGCCTAAGAATAACCTAGGTCACCTGTGGAAGGAACCACAGAACCAGCAACTCCACTCACAGCCACCAGAGGGAGTCCATGGACAGAACTCGCCGAAGTACCATTCATGACCACAGGAGGGAGTTCAATAACAGAATTCACAACAGGGATCTGTCCACCATCAGGACAGGAACCTACAGGTTAAAAGGGGGCGGTCCCCCTCGCCTCCTCAGTTGAGTTCCTGTCCTGATGGGAACCTGCAGGAAAAAAAACTTACCCAGGTCCAAGCAGCCTCTGCGCAGTGTCTGTGGGAACGGCAGAGCCTGGGACACTGGAAGCAGCGTCGGAGGTGTTCCTCGGCTGGTGGATGAATATCGTGATCCTATGGCCTGGGGGAGGCTGCCCTGGGTCACACGGGCGTGGTGCAGGCAGAGTGGTTTTCCCTGCGCTCAACCAGAGTCGGCTATCTCAGGACTTCTGGCGGCAGAAAACAAAGTGCTCATAAACCCAGAAGTGGAGTGAGGTACTTCCGGGGGAGAACGGGGAGGATTGACAGAAGTGGCGTGGTCAGTCCTTTTTAGGTTGCCGTCGGATCTGTGGCCAGCGTGGCAGCATAATGTTCTCTACCGGTTACAGAGATGCCCGAGCAGCGCAGAAGAAGCAGTAGTAGCGGTCGCTCTAAAAGCGGGACTACCGACGGCAAAATGGAAAGGGGGCAACAGCTTTTGGGAGCCTCAACGTTATGTGCTGAATCCCCTCCTCCGGAACCGGTACTCCAATGAAGCACAGCTCCGGGTGGTAAGTGTTTAATGATCACCTGCTAGCTGATTTTTCCCCTTCTGTGCTGTGTTTTAGGTTAAAAAATAAGCAAGAACTAAGCACAAGTGTGGTGCCCCATGGTCCTGGTCATGACAGTAGCATTACTTTCCTCACAGTGAAAGTGATGTTACGCTTGAATGCAAGAAGGGATAACTAATCAGGTAACACAAACATGCAACACATTCACACTCCAGGCCACCAGGGGAGCTTTTGATCCTATTTACTAGGTGACTCCCCATAGATATATATCTGGTAGTCTGTCGGGAAATTCAGACAGTTCTTGCCAGGAGAAAGACTGGATCAGTCTGAGGCAGAGGAAGGTTTACGGAGCTGTGTAGCCGCAGTGCAGCAGTTCCTGGAAAGAGACCTTCAGAAAGCCGAATACTTTGCAGAGATCATGCAGGAGAGCAAAGCACAGTAGAGGAAAACAGGTGGAGATAAGCCCCGAGCAGGCTGCCTCCTTCTCAGGGGCAGAGACCGGTAGCTGGAGCTCCGAGGTTGTAAGGACCTCTATGACTTACATCAGAGACTGGCAGGACAGCTGAACTCCAAGTTACCTGTCTGACCTAATACCCAGGAGGCACAGTGGCACCCCTCAGAGGCTGGGGCATGCTAGAGTCCCTATAAATCACCTAAAGCCACCAGTCATACGGGTTATGTCCTATCCTATCCAGGGAACAGAGAGAGAGAACATCTGTGAGTACCTTATGTGAAGCCATAGGCCATAAGGGAATACATCACCATGGCGCTAGAGAAAGGCTTTGATTTCCACCTGGACTCCTAACTTGCCTCCAAGCCGGCTGGACCCTGCCTACCCTGTGATCTAGTGCCCTGGACTGTGGCTGCCTGAAGTCAACAGTAAACAAGGTAAAGAGACAGCCAACCAGCATCCTCATTCTTTACTGCGCATTTCACCATCTTCCATTTAAACACCGGAAGCCCTGGGGATATACTTCACCCGTGGGAAGTTATACCATCTAGCTGCATTAACATCACCCCAGCAGACCCCTTAAAGCAGCATCGGTCCCCACTGACCGAATACTACAGGTGGCATCACGAACATAAACTTTATTTCCTATAAAGATCTTTCCCTTTTACATGGGCGCCCAGGGCCATGGACCGGGTCGCCACTGTGACATCCCCCTGTGAACCATAGGACCCGGTACCGAGTACCCCACGGCCCTGGTAGGGCGACTCACAAGCAGTGTGCTTTATGCGCAGTACCCCTATCTGACAGCTATGTTGTAAAACTTTGCCAGGCCTGCATATACCAGACCCTGGAGGAAGAGTGTTGTGAATTCTGTTGTCAAGCTCCCTCCTGTGGTCATGAATGGTACTTCGGCTGGTTCTGTCCATGGGCTTCCTCTGGTGGTTGTGAGTGGAGCTGCTGCTTCTGGGTTTCCTTCCACAGATGACGAGGTTAATTCGTTAGCTGGCTGCTCTATTTAACTCCACTTAGATCATTGCTCCATGCCACCTGTCAATGTTCCAGTATTGGTCTTGTTCTCTCCTGGATCGTTCTTGTGACCTGTCTTCCCAGCAGAAGCTAAGTTCCTGCTTGCTTTTCTCTGGTTTGCTATTTTTCTGTCCAGCTTGCTATTTTGATTTTGTCTTGCTTGCTGGAAGCTCTGGGACGCAGAGGGAGCGCCTCCGCACCGTGAGTCGGTGCGGAGGGTCTTTTTGCGCCCTCTGCGTGGTCTTTTTGTAGTTTTTTGTGCTGACCGCAAAGTTACCTTTCCAATCCTCTGTCTGTTCAGTAAGTCGGGCCTCACTTTGCTAAATCTATTTCATCTCTGTGTTTGTAATTTTCATCTTTACTCACAGTCATTATATGTGGGGGGCTGCCTTTTCCTTTGGGGAATTTCTCTGAGGCAAGGTAGGCTTTATTTTTTTATCTCTAGGGCTAGCTAGTTTCTTAGGCTGTGTCGAGTTGCATAGGGAGCGTTAGGAGCAATCCACGGCTATTTCTAGTGTGTGTGATAGGATTAGGGATTGCGGTCAGCAGAGATCCCACGTCTCAGAGCTCGTCCTATATTATTGTAACTATCAGGTCTTTCCATGTGCTCTTAACCACCAGGTCCATAATTGTCCCAACCACCAGGTCATAACAGTACAAATGGCCAAAAGTACTAATGCATCTCAATAGAGGGATAAGAGAAGTGCTGAGACCATTTTTTTTTCTTTGCAGTGTGTTTTGTCTCTCTTTTCCCCTTTACCTCTGGGTGGTTCAGGATACAGGTGTAGATATGGACATTCAAGGTCTGTCCTCTTGTATGAATAATCTCACTGCAAGGGTACAAAACATTCAAGATTTTGTGGTTCAGAATCCTATGTTAGAGCCTAGCATTCCAATTCTTGATTTGTTTTTTGGAGATAGATCTAAGTTTCTGAATTTCAAAAATAATTGTAAATTGTTTCTTGCTTTGAAACCTCGCTCCTCAGGTGACCCTGTTCAACAAGTGAAAATCATTATTTCTTTGTTACGTGGCGATCCTCAAGACTGGGCATTTTCCTTTACGCCAGTAGATCCGGCATTGCGTGATGTTGATGCGTTTTTTCCTGGCGCTCGGATTGCTTTATGATGAACCTAATTCAGTGGATCAGGCAGAGAAAATCTTGCTGGCTCTGTGTCAGGGTCAGGATGAAGCGGAGGTGTATTGTCAGAAGTTTAGGAAGTGGTCTGTACTCACTCAGTGGAATGAATGTGCCCTGGCAGCAATTTTCAGAAAGGGTCTCTCTGAAGCCCTTAAGGATGTCATGGTGGGATTTCCCATGCCTGCTGGTCTGAATGAGTCTATGTCTTTGGCCATTCAGATCGATCAACGCTTGCGTGAGCGTAAAGCTGTGCACCATTTGGCGGTATTATCTGAGCATAGACCTGAGCCTATGCAATGTGATAGGACTTTGACCAGAGCTGAACGGTAAGAACACAGACGTCGGAATGGGCTGTGTTTTTACTGTGGTGATTCCACTCATGCTATCTCCGTTTGTCCTAAGCGCACTAAGCGTTTCGCTAGGTCTGCCACCATTGGTACGGTACAGTCGAAATTTCTTTTGTCCGTTACTCTGATTTGCTCTCTGTCGTCCTATTCTGTTATGGCATTTGTGGATTCAGGCGCTGCCCTGAATTTGATGGACTTGGAGTTTGCCAGGCGTTGTGGTTTTTTCTTGGAGCCCTTGCAGCATCCTATTCCATTGAGAGGAATTGATGCTACGCCTTTGGCCAAGAATAAGCCTCAGTACTGGACCCAATTGACCATGTGTATGGTTCCTGCACATCAGGAGGATATTTGCTTTTTGGTGTTGCATAATCTGCATGATGTGGTCGTTTTCGGGTTGCCATGGCTACAGATCCATAATCCAGTATTGGATTGGAAATCTATGTCTGTGTCCAGCTGGGGTTGTCAGGGGGTACATGGTGATGTTCCATTTTTGTCTATTTCGTCATCCACCCCTTCTGAAGTCCCGGAGTTTTTGTCGTATTACCGGGATGTATTTGATGAGCCCAAATCCAGTGCCCTACCTCCTCATAGGGATTCCGATTGTGCTATCAATTTGATTCCTGGTAGTAAGTTTCCTAAGGGCCGACTGTTCAATTTATCTGTGCCAGAGCACGCCGCTATGCGGAGTTAAGTAAAGGAATCCTTGGAGAAGGGTCATATTCGCCCGTCGTCGTCACCATTGGGAGCAGGGTTCTTTTTTGTGGCCAAGAAGGATGGTTCTTTGAGACCATGTATTGATTACCGCCTTCTTAATAAGATCACAGTCAAATTTCAGTAACCTTTGCCGCTGCTGTCGGATTTATTTGCTCGGATTAAGGGGGCTAGTTGGTTCACCAAGATAGATCTTCGTGGTGCGTATAATCTTGTGAGTATTAAACAGGGCGATGAATGGAAAACAGCATTTAATACGCCTGAGGGCCATTTTGAGTACCTGGTTATGCCATTCGGGCTTTCCAATGCTCCATCAGTATTTCAGTCCTTTATGCATGACATCTTCCGAGAGTACCTGGATAAATTCCTGATTGTATATTTGGATGATATTTTGGTCTTCTCGGATGATTGGGAGTCTCACGTGAAGCAGGTCAGAATGGTGTTCTAGGTCCTTCGTGCGAATTCTTTGTTTGTGAAGGGGTCAAAGTGTCTCTTTGGAGTTCAGAAGGTTTCATTTTTGGGTTTCATTTTTTCCCCTTCTACTATCGAGATGGACCCTGTTAAAGTCCAGGCCATTTATGATTGGACTCAGCCGACATCTGTGAAGAGTCTGCAAAAGTTCCTGGGCTTTGCTAATTTTTATCGTCGCTTCATCAGTAATTTTTCTAGTGTTGCTAAGCCGTTGACTGATTTGACCAAGAAGGGTGCTGATGTGGTCAATTGGTCTTCTGCGGCTGTGGAGGCTTTTCAGGAGTTGAAGCGTCGTTTTTCTTCTGCCCCTGTGTTGTGCCAGCCAGATGTTTCGCTTCCGTTTCAGGTCGAGGTTGATGCTTCTGAGATTGGAGCAGGGGCTTTTTTGTCGCAAAGAAATTCTGATGGCTCGGTGATGAAACCATGTGCCTTCTTTTCTAGAAAGTTTTCGCCTGCTGAGCGCAATTATGATGTTGGCAATCGAGAGTTGTTTGCCATGAAGTGGGCATTCGAGGAGTGGCGTCATTGGCTTGAAGGAGCCAAGCATCGCGTGGTGGTCTTGACGGATCACAAGAATTTGACTTATCTCGAGTCTGCCAAACGGTTGAATCCTAGACAGGCTCGTTGTTCGCTATTTTTCTCCCGTTTTGATTTTGTGGTTTCGTACCTTCCAGGCTCTAAGAATGTGAAGGCTGATGCCTAGTCAAGGAGTTTTGTGCCCGACTCTCCGGGTGTTCCTGAGCCGGCGGGTATTCTCAAAGAGGGGGTAATTTTGTCTGCCATCTCCCCTGATTTGCGGCGGGTGCTGCAAAAATTTCAGGCTGATAGACCTGACCGTTGCCCAGCGGAGAAACTGTTTGTCCCTGATAAATGGACTAGTAGAGTTATTTCTGAGGTTCATTGTTCGGTGTTGGCTGGTCATCCTGGAATCTTTGGTACCAGAGATTTGGTGGCTAGATCCTTTTGGTGGCCGTCTTTGTCGTGGGATGTGCGTTCTTTTGTGCAGTCCTGTGGGACTTGTGCTCGGGCTAAGCCCTGCTGTTCTCGTGCCAGTGGGTTGCTTTTGCCCTTGCCGGTCCCGAAGAGGCCCTGGACGCATATCTCTATGGATTTTATTTCAGATCTCCCTGTCTCTCAAAAGATGTCGGTCATTTGGGTGGTTTGTGATCGCTTCTCTAAGATGGTCCATTTGGTACCCTTGTCTAAATTGCCTTCCTCCTCTGATTTGGTGCCATTGTTTTTCCAGCATGTGGTTCGTTTACATGGCATTCCGGAGAACATCGTTTCGGACAGAGGTTCCCAGTTTGTTTCGAGGTTTTGGCGAGCCTTTTGTGCTAGGATGGGCATTGATTTGTCTTTTTCCTCGGCTTTCCATCCTCAGACAAATGGCCAAACCGAACGTACTAATCAGACTGTGGAAACATATCTGAGATGCTTTGTTTCTGCTGATCAGGATGATTGGGTGTCCTTTTTGCCTTTGGCTGAGTTCGCCCTTAATAATCGGGCCAGCTCGGCTACTTTGGTTTAGCCGTTTTTCTGCAATTCTGGTTTCCATCCTCGTTTCTCTTCAGGGCAGGTTGAGTCTTCGGACTGTCCTAGTGTAGATACTGTGGTGGATAGGTTGCAGCAGATTTGGACTCATGTGGTGGACAATTTGACATTGTCCCTGGAGAAGGCTCAACGTTTCGCTAACCGCTGGCGCTGTGTGGGTCCCCGACTTCGTGTTGGGGATTTGGTTTGGTTGTCGTCTCGTTATGTTCCTATGAAGGTTTCCTCTCCTAAGTTTAAGCCTCGTTTCTTTGGTCCGTATAAGATTTCTGAGGTTCTCAATCCTGTGTCGTTTCATTTGGCCCTTCCAGCTTCTTTTGCCATCCATAATGTATTCCATAGGTCATTGTTGCGGAGATACGTGGCGCCTGTGGTTCCATCCATTGATCCTCCTGCCCCGGTGTTGGTTGAGGGGGAGTTGGAGTATGTGTGGAGAAGATTTTGGATTCTCGTATTTCGAGATGGAAACTCCAGTACCTGGTCAAGTGGAAGGGTTATGGTCAGGAAGATAATTCCTGGGTCTTTGCCTCCGATGTTCATGCTGCCGATCTGGTTTGTGCCTTTCATTTGGCTCGACCTGGTCGGCCTGGGGGCTCTGGTGAGGGTTCTGTGACCCCTCCTCAAGGGGGGGGGTACTGTTGTGAATTCTGTTGTCAAGCTCCCTCCTGTGGTCATGAATGGTACTTCAGCTGGTTCTGTCCATGGGCTTCCACTGGTGGTTGTGAGTGGAGCTGCTGCTTCTGGGTTTCCTTCCACAGGTGACGAGGTTAATTCGTTAGCTGGCTGCTCTATTTAACTCCACTTAGATCATTGCTCCATGCCACCTGTCAATGTTCCAGTATTGGTCTTGTTCTCTCCTGGATCGTTCTTGTGACCTGTCTTCCCAGCAGAAGCTATGTTCCTGCTTGCTTTTCTCTGGTTTGCTATTTTTCTGTCCAGCTTGCTATTTTGATTTTGTCTTGCTTGCTGGAAGCTCTGGGATGCAGAGGGAGCGCCTCCGCACCGTGAGTCAGTGCGGAGGGTCTTTTTGCGCCCTCTGCGTGGTCTTTTTGTAGTTTTTTGTGCTGACCGCAAAGTTACCTTTCCTATCCTCTGTCTGTTCAGTAAGTCGGGCCTCACTTTGCTAAATCTATTTCATCTCTGTGTTTGTAATTTTCATCTTTACTCACAGTCATTATATGTGGGGGGCTGCCTTTTCCTTTGGGGAATTTCTCTGAGGCAAGGTAGGCTTTATTTTTCTATCTCTAGAGCTAGCTAGTTTCTTAGGCTGTGTCGAGTTGCATAGGGAGCGTTAGGAGCAATCCACGGCTATTTCTAGTGTGTGTGATAGGATTAGGGATTGCGGTCAGCAGAGTTCCTACGTCTCAGAGCTCGTCCTATATTATTGTAACTATCAGGTCTTTCCATGTGCTCTTAACCACCAGGTCCATAATTGTCCTAACCACCAGGTCATAACAGAAGAGGCCCCCTTCTGTACATCAGATTTAAGAGCTGTCATCAGGGAAGAAATTAAGAATTCCTTTAAGGGAAGACGCCATGAAAGTGCTGGTTTGGAGTGATTGAGCTCAGGATCTAGTCCTTCGATAGGGGAGCAGTAATTTAATCCCTCAGAGTCCTCATCATCATCATGTTCGGATGAGGAGGGAAGACCATGTTTCCCTGTGGAAAATATGAACATGTTGGTGAGGTCGGTGCGTGTCACCATGGGCGTCACGGATAATAAAGAGCCCAAATCGGGCCAGAACCTCATGTTCAAAGGCTTGTGTCAGAGAAACTGTAAGCCATTTCCAGTGAATGACACAGTTAAAAATCTCATAAAGCGGGAATGGGATAAGCAGGATAAAGGATTGCTGCCATCTGCTGCCAAATGAAGATACCCATTTGATGATGAGGTACTGGCAGAGGGGGTAAAAGTCCCTAAAGTGGATGCAGCTGTAGCCTCCACATCAAAATCATCTGCACTACCCCTGGAGTACAGAGGTCTTTTTTAAGATCCATCTGACAGGAGGGCGGATATGCTCCTAATATGGGTATCGGAGTCGTCAACTGGAGCCTTTAAGCCTGGATTGCAAGTACCTGCACTGCCAGATCCATAATAGTTTGGTTAGACCAACTGGAGGAGCAGTTACGGTCCAAAGTTCCTAGAGATAAATTGTTGTACTCCGTCTCTCAGATCTGCAGGGGAGCGGCTTACCTAGCAGATGCTTCGTTGGATTCTCTAAAATTGTCCACTGGTCTGCTGGCCTGTTGAACGCTGCCCGCCGAGCACTTTGGCTAGAAAAGCTGGAAAGGGAATGCTCAGTCTAGAGCAAAATTATGTGCCATTCCATGGCAGGGTGAGTAATTGTTTGGCCCCGTGTTTGATGACATCCTCACGAAGGCGGGAGATAGGAAAAGAGGATTCCGTAAATTGTTTAACCCTGCTTTTAGGAACACCATCAGGAAGCGGACGTTCTTCTGGAAGAGGAATCCAGAGCAAGATTGGGAATCGACGGAGCCGAAGAAGAGAGGTACTTACTTTGGTGGGGCCTCGGCGTCAAAGCATAGACGCAACTATTGTTAAGTCTGTCCTCCCAGTGGGAGGGCTAAAATAACATCTAGCACCTGAATCCTGGGAATTATCCCATCTGGGCTTAAATTGGAGTTAGGGAAATCCCTCTGAACTCCTTACTGTTAACAACTTTAAAGAATACCCCAGACCAGCAGCAGGCTCTGGAAATAGAAATTCTGCAGTGGACAGAGAAGAAAGTTCTGGTGGAAGCTCCTAAGAGCCAGGAAGAGAGAGGATTCTATTCTCCCTTATCTCCCTTCCAAACCTGATGGTTCTTTCAGAACCATTGTAAATTTGCAGAGACAGAATACATTCCTCCATCACCATCCTTTAAAATGGAGTCTATCAAGTCTGCAACTAAACTTCAATTTCCTAGGTGTTTCATGACAGTTCTAGATCTAAAAGATGCCTACTACCATCTGCCTATTTTCCAGGACCACCAGCAATACCTCAGAGTGGCGGTACGACTGGGCAACCAGATCAGACATTTTCATTTCGCCGCTATGCCGTTCGGGCTGTTTATGGCACCGCGGGTGTTTACCAAAGTAATTGCGGAGGTGATGGCCCATCTAAGGGAAGAGGATACCCTGGTTATACCTTACTTAGATGATTTCATAATAGTGGGAGGGTTGGCCGTCCAGTGTAGGGCCCGCCTAAATCATATAATATCGTCCCTGCAGGGTCTCCAGTAGATAGTCAATTTAAAGAAGTCATGGCTAGACCCTTCAACTCGTCAGAGATTCCTCGGTATCCTTCTGGATAATGCTTTCTGCTGGAAGACAAAAAATTGAACATCATTCACAGAGTTAGAGACGGAACAATCCAAGTCT
Source organism: Ranitomeya imitator (assembly GCF_032444005.1). Classification (NCBI taxonomy): domain Eukaryota; kingdom Metazoa; phylum Chordata; class Amphibia; order Anura; family Dendrobatidae; genus Ranitomeya; species Ranitomeya imitator. The sequence continues at coordinate 93,976,083 of NC_091290.1, forward strand.
GATGTTAGGAGATGCTAAGTCCCTGCTGGGTTGTTTGACATCTTGTATACCAGCTGATCACTGGGCTCAGCTCCACACCTGGACATTGCAGGGCGAGGTACTCAGAGCAGACAGAAGACTTCAGGGCCACCTGGGAGGAAAATTGCGATTAGCAGTTGCCACGGTTGACAATCTAGTCTGGTGGTTGGACCCGCAGCATTTGTCAAAAGGGGTGCCGTTGGGGATAAAACTAGACAACATAGTTCACTGATGTCCACCGCAGATGACATACTTACCCTGGCTGAAGCTCATCTCTTTTCTCTGTTGGCACTTCACATAAGGGGGAGCACGTGCAGGCAGATTATCTCAGCCGACACTCACTGCACCAGGGGGAATGGTCCCTAAACCAGCAAGTCTTCAGACAGCATGCTTATGTGGCCTCCCAGTTATAGACCTTTTTGCTATGAGAAACAACAGGCAGGTCAGGGGGTTTGCATCACTATGGACAGTGGATTGTCCAGACATAGTAGACTCCTTTCAGGTCCAGTGAGATTTTTCTCTAGTGTGTGCATTTCCCCAAATGTGCCTGATTTCCCTGGTACTCAGAAAGATCAGGGAAGAGAGAACAAGAGTGATTCTAATTGCCCCTTTCTGCCCCATGAGACCATGGCTTCCATGGCTGAAGGTGATGTCCGTAATTGACCCTTGGGTATTACCAACGAGCCCGGAGCTTCTTTCTCAAGGCCCATTCCGTCATCCTCAGATGGAGGGTCTCCACTTAACAGCATGGAATTTGAGAGAGAGCTACTGAGGCATAGCGGTTTTTCAGAGGCCTTAGGGTGGTTTCACACTTGCGTTTTTGTCTGCAGCGTTTTTTTTTAAAAAAAACGCATGTGTTTTTTTCCCTATATTTAACTTTGAAAACGCATGCGTTTTTGTTTGTACGCGTTTGGTCGCGTTTTGAAACGCATGCGTTTTTTTACTGCATGCGTTCATTTTCAGAAATGCAACTTGTATTTTTGAGAGGCGTTTTTTGGACCAAAAAAACGCATGCGTTTTCATGCGTTTTTTTGGGGTCAAAAAATACATTGGAGTCAATGGGGACGCATGCGTTTTTTTGTGCATGCGTTTTTTTGCGTTAAAAACGCATGCGTTTTTTTATTAAAAAAACAGAAAACACACTGATATGCCACCCCCCAACATAAAGGTGATAAAGGGATCCTAACCCTAAGCCTAACCCTACCCCTAACCCTAACCCTACCCCTAACCCTAACCTTACCCCTAACCCTAAACCCTAAGGGATCCTAACCCTAACCCTACCCCTAACCCTAACCCTAAGGGATCCTAACCATAACCCTACCCCTAACCCTAACCCTAACCCTAAGGGATCCTAACCCTAACCCTACCCCTAACCCTAACCCTACCCCTACCCCTACCCCTAACCCTAATTCTGTTAGGCTTAGGGTTAGGGGTAGGGTTAGGGTTAGGATCCCTTAGGGTTAGAGGTAGGGTTAGGGGTAGCGTTAGGGTTAGGATCCCTTAGGGTTAGGGTTAGCGGTAGGGTTAGGGTTAGGATCCCTTAGGGTTAGAGGTAGGGTTAGGGTTAGGGGTAGGGTTAGGGTTAGGATCCCTTAGGGTTAGGGTTAGCGGTAGGGTTAGGGTTAGGATCCCTTTAGGGTTAGGGTTAGGGTTATGATCCCTACCCCTAACCCTACCCCTAACTCTAACCCTAACTATTTCTGTTTATAGTGGGTTTTTTACTTTATTTTGATGATTGGCAGCTGTCACACATTTCTCAGCATGCGTTTAAAAAACGCAAACGCATGAAAAAACGCATGTAAACGCGTCAAAACGCCGCGTTTTTTTCACCACATGCAAAAACGCATGCGTCAAAAAAACGCAGCGTTTGCACGCGTTTACATGCGTTTTTTCACCATGCGTTTTTTTGCGTTTTTTACCGCAAAAACGCACCCAAAAAAACGCAAATGTGAAACCAGCCTTAGTTACTACATTATTGAGTAGCAGGAAGGAGGTCACTAATAGAATTTATTGTAAAACCTAGAATAAGTTTTTAATGTTCCACCCAGCTCCCCTATCAGACCACGTTCCAATTCTGGTGATTCTGGAGTTTTTACAGAAGGGCCAAGAGTTGGGTCTATCTGTCAACATCGAACAAAGTCCAGCTCACAATGATCGACATCCTTGGGAACTCGGAGCACGGAACCGCTGTGTCAAGCTGTGGAGAAGTCAGGGATAAATGAGGAATCCACCTCAACGAGGTAGTGAAAAAACTCTTTTCTTTATTCACTGGAAAAAGTGTTCAGTAGAGGATAAAAACTTCAGCGATTATAAGAAATATAATGCAATATCAATGCGTTTCTGGTGATCAAACACCCTTAGTGATGAAGTCATGACTAAGGGTGTTTGATTACCAGAAATGCGTTGATATCGCATTTTATTTCTTGTAATCGATGATGTTTTTATCCTCTACTGAACACTCCAGTGCCTACAGCCCTCTTTTTTTATGTTAGGCCTACTAAGCCTGTCTGCGGTCCCTCCTTCCACTACTCCTCCACTGACCAGACCACTGCTGCCCGTGTACCCCTTGAACCTATTTTAAAGTGCCTACAGCCTACTTTTGTTATGTTAGGCCTACTAAGCCAGTCTGCAGTCCATTATAGAAATTGTCCTTCACTGACCCACACCACTGCTGCCCGTGTACCCCTGGAACCTATTTTTAAGTGCCTACAGCCCACTTTTGTTATGTTAGGCCTACTAAGCCTGTCTGCGGTCCCTCCTTCCACTACTCCTCCTGTTATGACCTGGTGGTTAGGACAATTATGGACCTGGTGGTTAAGAGCACACGGAAAGACCTGATAGTTACAATAATATAGGACGAGCTCTGAGACGTGGGAACTCTGCTGACCGCAATTCCTAATCCTATCACACACACTAGAAATAGCCATGGATTGCTCCTAACGCTCCCTATGCAACTCGACACAGCCTAAGAAACTAGCTAGCCCTAGAGATAGAAAAATAAAGCCTACCTTGCCTCAGAGAAATTCCCCAAAGGAAAAGGCAGCCCCCCACATATAATGACTGTGAGTAAAGATGAAAATTACAAACACAGAGATGAAATAGATTTAGCAAAGTGAGGCCCGACTTACTGAACAGACAGAGGATAGGAAAGGTAACTTTGCGGTCAGCACAAAAAACTACAAAAAGACCACGCAGAGGGCGCAAAAAGACCCTCCGCACCGACTCACGGTGCGGAGGCGCTCCCTCTGCGTCCCAGAGCTTCCAGCAAGCAAGACAAAATCAAAATAGCAAGCTAGACAGAAAAATAGCAAACCAGAGAAAAGCAAGCAGGAACTTAGCTTCTGCTGGGAAGACAGGTCACAAGAACGATCCAGGAGAGAACAAGACCAATACTGGAACATTGACAGGTGGCATGGAGCAATGAACTAAGTGGAGTTAAATAGAGCAGCCAGCTAACGAATTAACCTCGTCACCTGTGGAAGGAAACTCAGAAGCAGCAGCTCCACTCACAACCACCAGAGGAAGCCCATGGACAGAACCAGCCGAAGTACCATTCATGACCACAGGAGGGAGCTTGACAACAGAATTCACAACATCCTCCACTGACCAGACCACTGCTGCCCGTGTACCACTTGAACCTATTTTAAAGTGCCTACAGCCTACTTTTGTTATGTTAGGCCTACTAAGCCTGTCTGCGGTCCCTCCTTCCACTACTCCTCCACTCAGGGCTGGCGTCAGCACCCGGCGTACCCGGGCAAGTGTCGGGGCCCTGGCGAGACAGGGGGGCACATTCAGGGCCGACATTAGGGGCAGGCAGCTGCCAGTGCCTAGGGCCCCCGCTCCCCCAGGGGCCCTCAGCTAGCGCACATCACGCAGCTGCTATGGGGCCCCTGTGAGGCAGGGGGGCCGCCAGTCGCAAGCACCAACTCCCCCGCTGCCGCTTTGAACTTTACCGGTGTCTGCCGGTAAAGTTCAAAGCAGAGGATGGAGGAGAGAACGTCACCTGACGCTCCCTCTCCCATCATTCCCCACTCTGCCTCTGACACTGCCGCTGCAGGTACGCGATGACATCATCGCGCACTCGCTGTGTGTCAGTTAGTGCAGCGGCAGCCACGGAGACTGGAGCAGGGAGGGAGCAGCACGGCACGGGAATGTTGAGAGGTGAGGAGTTGGTTTTTTTTTGTAACTAACACTGAGTACTGGACTATGGTGCCATTCTTGGGGGGAGGGGGGCTGTGCTGTATACTACATGTCTGTGCTATATACTACAGGGGTGTGTACATATCTGTGCTATATACTACATGGGTGTGTTATATACTACCTGGGCTGTGCTATATACTATATGGGCTGTTATATACTACGTGGGCTGTGCTATATACTATATGGGCTGCTATATGCTACATGGGCTGTGCTATATACTACATGGCTGTGTTATATACTAAGTGGGCTTTGCTATATACTATATGGGCTGTTATATGCTACGTGGGCTGTGCTGTATACTACATGTCTGTGCTATATACTACATGGATGTTCTATATACTACATGGCTGTGTTATATACTACGTGGGCTGTTATATGCTACGTGGGCTGTGCTATATACTACATGGCTGTTCTATAAACTATGTGGACTGTGTTATATACTATGTTGCTGGGCTATATACAATATGGGCTGTTATGTGCTACGTGGGCTGTGCTATATACTACGTGGCTGTGTTATATGCAACGTGGGCTGTTATATACTACATGGCTGTGTTATATGCTACATGGCTGTGTTATATGCTACGTGGCTGTGCTATATACTAAGTGGGCTGTGTTATATACTACATGGCTGTGTTTATATGCGATCATGAATCGTGGTATGTGTTAAAGGGGGGCTGTTATGATCCGGTGACCTTGGAGCAGCATGAATACTTTCACTGGAGTAGGTGGTCACTATACTGACCGCAAATCCTGATCTTAACACCGCAACTAGAAGTAGCCGTGGAGTGTACCTAACCAATCCTAGACACCTTGTCACAGCCGGAGGACTAAATACCCCTAAAGATGGAAATAGGAATACTATCTTGCCTCAGAGCAGATCCCCAAAGGATAGACAGCCCCCCAAAAATATTGGCGGTGAGTCGGAGAGGAAACACATACACAGGCAGAAAAACAGGATTTAGCACAAGAGGCCACTCTAGCTAAAATAGGACAGGATAGGACAGAGTTCTGTGCGGTCAGTATTAAAACCCTTCAAAAATATCCACAGCAGAATATACAAAAACTTCCTACATCTAACTAAAGACATACTCAACAAAGTCCATAATGGTATAATAGCCATAGGACAAAAAGTGTAAAGGCAAAAAAATGAAGTTTAAAAAATAACATCTTTATTATACAATTTAAAACAAAATAGGGACCAAAACAATTAACAGGGCTAAAAGAAACCTCCGTGGGGAAGGACCAACTATATAGTGGACGCACCCAATGCACTGTAATGTATCTGGCAGTAACATAGTAACATAGTAACATAGTTAGTAAGGCCGAAAAAAGACATTTGTCCATCCAGTTCAGCCTATATTCCATCATAATAAATACCCAGATCTACGTCCTTCTACAGAACCTAATAATTGTATGATACAATATTGTTCTGCTCCAGGAAGACATCCAGGCCTCTCTTGAACCCCTCGACTGAGTTCGCCATCACCACCTCCTCAGGCAAGCAATTCCAGATTCTCACTGCCCTAACAGTAAAGAATCCTCTTCTATGTTGGTGGAAAAACCTTCTCTCCTCCAGACGCAAAGAATGCCCCCTTGTGCCCGTCACCTTCCTTGGTATAAACAGATCCTCAGCGAGATATTTGTATTGTCCCCTTATATACTTATACATGGTTATTAGATCGCCCCTCAGTCGTCTTTTTTCTAGACTAAATAATCCTAATTTCAGTAAATATCAAAAATGTAAATATGCAAATGCCACGATAAATATAAATATATAACTGCAAGTGATACAAAAACAAATGTATGGGACAGCGAACATAGAATCTCCACAGCCTATAGCCGGTATAAAGATATGAAACTGCCTGTCTATCTGTGCACTTTATAGCCAAAAGGTATAATACTGATAAGTCACATCAGATTGATGCCCAGAAAATATAAATATACAAACGAAAAACTGCTGTATGAATACAAGAAAATATACTAACTACAGTGAGTTGAATGGACATAAAACAAACCAGTACAATGTAGGCTGATAAGTATGATGCAAAAAACTGTATAGCAAGTAGCCGGGTAAAAGTGCTGATGCCGCAGTGGAAGATGTCAATATAACAGCATGGCTAGATGCATCAGTAAAGACAGATATAATAGACAAGGCGGTACACATAACCGGAATACCGGCGATAAGGCAAAGGTAACAGAGTGCTCACCGCAAAGTGCGTAGCGTCCAAGTGTCCTTCCCGCCTACCCGACAGGCGCCGTTTCGCTGCTCGCTTCTTCCGGGGGCGTGTACGGAGAGGGGTGCCGACGCTGTATTTACGTGCAGAGAGAGGATGTGATAGGCTGTTCCACCCAGGTATGAGGCGCATGCGTCAGGACAAATTCTCCCCTGCTAGAAAATGACTTCCGGGAGATGCCTCAGTGGAACGCAGTGAGACGCACTGCGGCCACAAGGTAGACACACTCGAAAGTCATAGGGGATAAGACCCAGCGCATGCGCACCCCGAGTGGGAAAGCAGACCGAGACAATAGAATATTTTTAACTGATTGTTGTTTGTGATATTTTTATTTTGATTTTAACATTAATTCTTTTATCATTGCTGAAGTATTCGTTATGTGAGAGTGTGAATTGAGGATAATATGCTATATTATGAGAAATTCTAACAGATCTATTTCCGTTCCTAATGGCAAGGATGATACTAAGCATCTCTACAATCAGTATCTTAAGGATTAAAGATGAAAAAATGATCGGGGACCATTGGAGTTTTATTAATGATGCCCTTCATATCAATTGGACTGTTTTATATAATGTTCCATACTCTTATATTCTGGGTGTTTATATATGTATATATTTTGCATGTCAGTTGTATGTTATGTATTCATTTTATGCAATACTGGTTTCTCCACAATTTTTTACTAGTAGGAGAGAATATTATAATATTTGGAGTTTCTATGCAAAAAAATATTTATAAAATATATATATTCATATTGGGGTAATTCTATATACATATGTCTTTATGAAGTGTCTACACTTGTATTATTAATTTTTATACTATGACACTAGGTGTTCTAATGGGCCTATGAATGAGATTTTGGTCTATTGGAGTCATATTTAGGTTTATTATATTTATCTATATTCTTTATTTATGGCACTCTATATAAATTTATTTAATATATATAACCCTTCCGTTATTGCACATTAAAATTATGTTTGGTTTGAATTATGGCTTTTTTGTTTATATATATTATTAATTAAAATTATTAACTCATATCGGGCACTTTTCCGCACTTTATTTCCTTCCCCGTAGGTTTTCTCTTCTATATTAAAATTGCCTCGCTATCACTTTATCCTTTTGGTTGCATAACATATCCTTGCCGGTGGTTGCGCGTTATGTTCTATTGTCTTGGTCTGCTTTCCCACTCGGGGTGCGCATGCGCTGGGTCTTATCCCCTATGACTTCCGAGTGTGTCTACCTTGTGGCCGCAGTGCGTCTCACTGCGTTCCACTGAGGCATCTCCCGGAAGTCATTTTCTAGCAGGGGAGAATTTGTCCTGACGCATGCGCCTCATACCTGGGTGGAACAGCCTATCACATCCTCTCTCTGCACGTAAATACAGCGTCGGCACCCCTCTCCGTACACGCCCCCGGAAGAAGCGAGCAGCGAAACGGCGCCCGTCGGGCAGGCGGGAAGGACACTTGGACGCTACGCACTTTGCGGTGAGCACTCTGTTACCTTTGCCTTATCGCCGGTATTCCGGTTATGTGTACCGCCTTGTCTATTATATCTGTCTTTACTGATGCATCTAGCCATGCTGTTATATTGACATCTTCCACTGCGGCATCAGCACTTTTACCCGGCTACTTGCTATACAGTTTTTTGCATCATACTTATCAGCCTACATTGTACTGGTTTGTTTTATGTCCATTCAACTCACTGTAGTTAGTATATTTTCTTGTATTCATACAGCAGTTTTTCGTTTGTATATTTATATTTTCTGGGCATCAATCTGATGTGACTTATCAGTATTATACCTTTTGGCTATAAAGTGCACAGATAGACAGGCAGTTTCATATCTTTATACCGGCTATAGGCTGTGGAGATTCTATGTTCGCTGTCCCATACATTTGTTTTTGTATCACTTGCAGTTATATATTTATATTTATCGTGGCATTTGCATATTTACATTTTTGATATTTACTGCCAGATACATTACAGTGCATTGGGTGCGTCCACTATATAGTTGGTCCTTCCCCACGGAGGTTTCTTTTAGCCCTGTTAATTGTTTTGGTCCCTTTTTTGTTTTAACATTGTATAATAAAGATGTTATTTTTTAAACTTCATTTTTTGCCTTTACACTTTTTGTCCTATGGCTATTATACCATTATGGACTTTGTTGAGTATATTATATGAGAGTGTTGTTCTCTAGGCTACAATATATATTATCTCTAGTGACGTTTTAGTAATAAATCTAACTAAAGACGTAGGAGCGTATATCTGCAACTCCAGCGAATCCTACAATCAGAGCAGGAATACAATCAAAAACAAGCACACATCCTGTGTGCCACAGAAAAAGAAACAGACACTTATCTTTGCTGAAATGGCCGCCAAGCAGGAGAAGCCAGACAGAGATCCATCATATCCCAAAAAACATTGACAACTGGCAAGGACTAATGAGATCTGCAAGCCTAAATACCCCAGTCAGAACTGCAATTAGCAGATACACCTGTCCAAGACTGCAGCCCAGGAACAACTGCATTACCATCTACTACCACCAGAGGGAGCTCAAAAGCAGAATTCACAACAGGGGGCCCACTGAGACTCTTTCACCCGGGGCCCTCCAAAACCTGGAGCCGGCCCTGCCTCCACTGACCACACCACTGCTGCCCGTGTACCCCTGGAACCTATTTTAAAGTGCCTACAGCCTACTTTTGTTATGTTAGGCCTACTAAGCCTGTCTGTGGTCCCTCCTTCCAATAGTCCTCCACTGACCAGACCACTGCTGCCCGTGTACCCCTGGAACCTATTTTAAAGTGCCTACAGCCCACTTTTTTTATGTTAGACCTACTAAGCCTGTCTGCGGTCCCTCCTTCCACTACTCCTCCACTGACCACACCACTGCTGCCCGTGTACCCCTGGAACCTATTTTAAAGTGCCTACAGCCCACTTTTGTTATGTTAGGCCTACTAAGCCTGTCTGCGGTCCCTCCTTCCAATAGCCCTCCACTGACCAGACCAATGCTGTCCGTGTACCCCTGGAACCTATTTTAAATTGCATAGAGCAACCTTTTTTTAATTGTAGGCGTACTAAGTCTGTCTGCGGTCCATAATTGAAATTGTAATCCTCTGACCAGACCAATGCTGCCTGTGTACCCCTGTAACCTTTTTTAAACTGCATTGAGCCAAATTTTGTGTTTAAGGCCTACTACCTGTGTCTGTCTGAGCCACTCAATACAGCTGTCCTCGTCTGAAAAAAGCTGAGCGTCAATAGTCTGGTTCTCAGCCTATAGGAATTTGAAAACTGCATTGGGGCTACTACTTCGGTAGGGCCTACTAACGGTGTCTGCCGCTCCAAGGTGTTCTCCAGGTTGCCTCTCCATAGCTTCAATCTTCATGCTCGTGCTAAGTAGTTGTTGAAACAACACTGCATTAGGCCTACAAGTTGGGTCTGGGTTGTAGAGACGGTGTCTGCCGCTCCAAGGTGTTCTCCAGGTTGCCTCTCTATTGCTTCGATCTTCTAGCTCTCGTTCAGTAGTTGTTGAAACAACACTGCATTAGGCCTACAAGTTGGGTCTGGGTTGTAGAGACGGTGTCTGCCGCTCCAAGGTGTTCTCCAGGTTGCCTCTCCATTGCTTCGATCTTCTAGCTCTCGTTCAGTAGTTGTTGAAACAACACTGCATTAGGCCTACAAGTTGGGTCTGGGTTGTAGAGATGGTGTCTGTCGCTCCAAGGTGTTCTCCAGGTTGCCTTTCCATTGCTTCAATCTTCATGCTCGTCTTAACCCTTTAGCGACCGCCGATACGCCTTTTAACGGCGGCCGCTAAGGGTACTTAAACCACAGCGCCGTTAATTAAAGGCGCTGTGGAAAAAGTCCATAGCGCCCCCCAGAGGCCGATTTTCTCCGGGGTCTCGGCTGCCGGGGGTAGCCGAGACCCCAGAGAACATGATTCGGGGGGTTTTTAACCCACCCCACATTTGCGATCGCCGGTAATTAACCGTTTACCGGCGATCGCAAAAAAAAAAAAAAAAGCGATCTCTTTTTAATTTCTCTGTCCTCCGATGTGATCGCACATCGGAGGACAGAGAAAGGGGGTCCCAGGTGGCCCCCCAATACTCACCTAGCTCCCCCAATGCTCCTCGTGTCTCCCGGTGGGCGCCGCCATCTTCAAAATGGCGGGCGCATGCGCAGTGCGCCCGCCGGCAGGCACCGGGAGAATCTTTGGGGTCTCGGCTGCCGGGGGTAGCCGAGACCCCAAAGAGCATGATCAAGGTCGGTATTACCGACCCCTGTTTTGCGATCGCCGGTAATTAACTGTTTACCGGCGACCGCAAAAAAAAAAAAAAAAAAAAAGTAAAGTGTAATTCTCTGTCCTCTGATGTGATCGCACATCAGAGGACAGAGAAATAGGGGGATTCTGGGAACCTAGCATACTCACCTAGGTCCCTGGATCCTCTTGCTGCTCCTCCTGGCCGCCGGCAGAAGAACATGGCGGACGCATGCCCAGTGCGCCCGCCATCTGTCTCCATCTGCCGGCCGGCAGGAGAACAGCAGTTGGGGCTAAAATTAGGGTTAGGGGTAGGGGTAGGGTTAGGGTTAGGGGTAGGGTTAGGGGTAGGGTTAGGGTTATGGGTAGGGTTAGGGTTAGGGTTAGGGGTAGGGGTAGGGGTAGGGTTAGGGGTAGGGTTAGGGTTAGGGGTAGGGTTAGGGTTAGGGTTAGCGTTAGGGGTAGGGTTAGGGGTAGGGCTAGGGTTAGGGGTAGGGTTAGGGCTAGGGTTGGGGCTAAATTTAGGGTTAGGGTTGTGGCTAAATTTAGGGTTAGGGTTGGGGCTAAATTTAGGGTTAGGCTTCTTTCACACTTACGTCGGTACTGGGCCGTCGCAATGCGTCGGCCCGACATACCGACGCACGTTGTGAAAATTGTGCACAACGTGGGCAGCAGCTGTAGTTTTTCAACGCATCCGCTGCCCAATCTATGTCCTGGGGAGGAGGGGGCGGAGTTACGGCCACGCATGCGCGGTCAGAAATGGCGGATGCGACGTACAAAAAAACGTTTCATTGAACTTTTTTTGTGCCGACGCTCCGCCAAAACACAACTGATCCAGTGCACGACGGACGCGACGTGTGGCCATCCGTCACGATCCGTCGGCAATACAAGTCTATGGGCAAAAAACGCATCCTGCGGGCAGATTTGCAGGATCCGTTTCTTGTCCAAAACGACGGATTGCGACGGAATGCCAAACGACGCAAGTGTGAAAGTAGCCTTAGGGCTAGGGTTAGGGTTGGGGCTAAAGTTAGGGCTAGGGTTGGGGCTAAAGTTAGGGTTAGAGCTGGGATTAGGGTTAGGGTTTGGATTAGGGTTGGTATTAGGGTTAGGGTTGGCATTAGGGTTACGCTTGGGATTAGGGTTAGGTTTGGGATTAGGGTTAAGGTTAGGGTTGTGATTAGGGGTGTATTGGGATTAGGGTTAGGTTTGAGGCTAGGGTTGAGATTAGGATTAGGGGTGTGTTGGATTTAGGGTTTTGATTAGGGTTATGGTTAGGGTTGACATTAGGGTTGTTTTGGGGTAAGGGTTGTGATTATGGTTAGGGTTAGTGATTAGGATTATGGATCAGGTTGGGATTAGGGTTAGGGGTGTGTTGGGGTTAGGGTTGGAGCTAGAATTGGGGGGTTTCCACTGTTTAGGTACATCAGGGGGTCTCCAAACACGACAGCCAATTTTGCGCTCAAAAAGTCAAATGGTCCTCCCTCCCTTCTGAGCTCTGCCGTGCGCCCAAACAGTGGGTTACCCCCACATATGGGGCATCAGCGTACTCGGGATAAATTGGACAACAACTTCTGGGGTCCAATTTCTCTTGTTACCCTTGTGAAAATAAAAACTTGGGGGCTACAAAATCTTTTTTGTGAAAAAAAAATATTTTTTATTTTCACGACTTTGCATTCTAAACTTCTGTGAAGCACTTGGGCATTCAAAGTTCTCACCACACATCTAGATAAGTTCCTTGGGGGGTCTAGTTTCCAAAATGGGGTCACTTGTGGGGGGTTACTAAAGTTTAGGTACATCAGGGGCTCTGCAATCGCAACATAATGCCCACAGACCATTCTATCAAAGTCTGCATTCCAAAAAGGCGCTCCTTCCCTTCCGAGCTCTGCCGTGCGCCCAAACAGTGGTTTACCCCCACATATGGCGCATCAGCGTACTCGGGATAAATTGGACAACAACTATTGCCATCCAATTTCTCCTGTTACCCTTGTGAAAATAAAAACTTGGGGGCTACAATATCTTTTTTGTGGAAAAAAAAATATTTTTTATTTTCACGACTCTGCATTCTAAACTTCTGTGAAGCACTTGGGCATTCAAAGTTCTCACCACACATCTAGATAAGTTCCTTGGGGGGTCTAGTTTCCAAAATGGGGTCACTTGTGGAGGGTTTCTACTGGTTAGGTACATCAGGGGCTCTGCAAACGCAACATAATACCCGCAGACCATTCTATCAAAGTCTGCATTCCAAAACGGCGCTCCTTCCTTCTGAGCTCTGCCGTGCGCCCAAACAGTGGTTTACCCCCACATATGGGGTACCAGCATACTCAGGACAAATTGGACAAAAACTTTTGGGGTCCAATTTCTCTTGTTACCCTTGTGAAAATAAAAACTTGGGGGCTAAAAAATCTTTTTTGTGGAAAAAAAAAATATTTATTATTTTCACGGCTCTGCATTATAAACTTCTGTGAAGCATTTGGGCATTCAAGGTTCTCACCACACATCTAGATAAGTTCCATGGGGGGTCTAGTTTCCAAAATGGGGTCACTTGTGGGGGATTTCTACTGTTTAGGCACATCAGGGGCTCTCCAAACGCGACATGGCGTCCGATCTCAATTCCAGCCATTTCTACATTGAAAAAGTAAAACGGCACTCTTTCTCTTCCTAGCTCTGCGGTGCACCCAAACAGTGGTTTATCCCCACATATTGGGTATCAGCGTACTCAGGAGAAATTGCACAACAACTTTTGTGGTCTAATTTCTCCTGTTACCCGTGTGAAAATAAAAATTTGTGGGCAAAAAGATCATTTTTGTAGAAAAAATGTGATTTTTTTTTTTCACGGCTCTACGTTATAAACTTCTGTGAAGCACATGGGGGTTCAAAGTGCTCGCCACACATCTAGATAAGTTCCTTAAGGGGTCTAGTTTCCAAAATGGTGTCACTTGTGGGGAGTTTCCACTGTTTAGGCACATCAGGGGCTCTCCAAACGCGACATGGCGTCCAATCTCAATTCCAGCCAATTCTACATTGAAAAAGTAAAACGGCGCTCCTTCACTTCCAAGCTCTGCGGTGCGCCCAAACAGTGCTTTACCCTCACATATGGGGTATCGACGTATTCAGGAGAAATCGCACAACAACTTTTGTGGTCTAATTTCTCCTGTTACCCTTGTGAAAATAAGAATTTGTGGGCGAAAAGATCATTTTTGTGTAAAGAAAAGCGATTTTTTATTTTCACGGCTCTACGTTATAAACTTCTGTGAAGCACTTGAGGGTTCAAAGTGCTCACCACACATCTAGATAAGTTCCTTAAGGGGTCTAGTTTCCAAAATGGTGTCACTTGTGGGGAGTTTCCACTGTTTAGGCACATCATGGGCTCTCTAAACGTGACATGGCGTCCGATCTCAATTCCAGCCAATTCTGCGTTGAAAAAGTCAAACGGCGCTCCTTCACTTCTAAGTTCTGCGGTGCGCCCTAACAGTGGTTTACCCCCACATATGGGGTATTGGCGTATTCAGGAGAAATTGCATAACAAAATTTATGGTTACATTTCTGTTTTTACACTTGTGAAAATAAAAAAAATGGTTCTGAATTAAGATGTTTGCAAATAAAAGTTAAATGTTCATTTTTTCCTTCAACATTGTTTCAGTTCCTGTGAAGCACGTAAAGGGTTAATAAACTTCTTGAATGTGGTTTTGAGAACCTTGAGGGGTGTAGTTTTTAGAATGGTGTCACACTTCATTATTTTCTATCATATAGACCCCTCAAAATGACTTCAAATGTGATGTGGTCCCTAAAAAAAAATGGTGTTGCAAAAATGAGAAATTGCTGGTCAACTTTTAACCCTTATAACTCCCTAACAAAAAATAATGTTTGTTTCCAAAATTGTGCTGATGTAAAGTAGACATGTGGGAAATGTTATTTATTAACTATTTTTCGTGACATATCTCTCTGATTTAAGGGCATAAAAATGCAAAGTTTGAAAATTGCAAAATTTTAAAAATTTTCGCCATATTTCCGTTTTTTTCATAAATAATCGCAAGTAATATCGAAGAAATGTTACCACTAACATGAAGTACAATATGTCACGAAAAAACAATCTCAGAATCAGTGGAATCCGTTGAAGCGTTCCAGAGTTATAACCTCATAAAGTGACAGTGGTCAGAATTGCAAAAATTGGCTCGGTCATTCAGTACCAAATTGGCTCTGTCACTAAGGGGTTAAGTAATTGTTGAAACAACACTGCATTAGGCCTACAAGTTGGGTCTGGGTTGTAGAGACGGTGTCTGTCGCTCCAAGGTGTTCTCCAGGTTGCCTCTCAATTGCTTCAATCTTAATGCTCGTCTTAAGTAGTTGTTGAAACAACACTGCATTAGGCCTACAAGTTGGGTCTGGGTTGTAGAGACGGTGTCTGCCGCTCCAAGGTGTTCTCCAGGTTGCCTCTTCATTGCTTCGATCTTCTAGCTCTCGTTCAGTAGTTGTTGAAACAACACTGCATTAGGCCTACAAGTTGGGTCTGGGTCGTAGAGACGGTGTCTGCCGCTCCAAGGTGTTCTCCAGGTTGCCTTTCCATTGCTTCAATCTTCATGCTCGTCTTAAGTAGTTGTTGAAACAACACTGCATTAGGATTACAAGTTGGGTCTGGGTTGTAGAGACGGTGTCTGCCGCTCCAAGGTGTTCTCCAGGTTGCCTCTCCATTGCTTCGATCTTCTAGCTCTCGTTCAGTAGTTGTTGAAACAACACTGCATTAGGCCTACAAGTTGGGTCTGGGTTGTAGAGACGGTGTCTGCCGCTCCAAGGTGTTCTCCAGGTTGCCTCTCCATTGCTTCGATCTTCTAGCTCTCGTTCAGTAGTTGTTGAAGCAACACTGCATTAGGCCTACAAGTTGGGTCTGGGTTGTAGAGACGGTGTCTGCCGCTCCAAGGTGTTCTCCAGGTTGCCTCTCCATTGCTTCGATCTTCTAGCTCTCGTTCAGTAGTTGTTGAAACAACACTGCATTAGGCCTACAAGTTGGGTCTGGGTCGTAGAGACGGTGTCTGCCGCTCCAAGGTGTTCTCCAGGTTGCCTTTCCATTGCTTCAATCTTCATGCTCGTCTTAAGTAGTTGTTGAAACAACACTGCATTAGGATTACAAGTTGGGTCTGGGTTGTAGAGACGGTGTCTGCCGCTCCAAGGTGTTCTCCAGATTGCTTCTCCATTGCTTCGATCTTCTAGCTCTCGTTCAGTAGTTGTTGAAACAACACTGCATTAGGCCTACAAGTTGGGTCTGGGTTGTAGAGACGGTGTCTGCCGCTCCAAGGTGTTCTCCAGGTTGCCTCTCCATTGCTTCGATCTTCTAGCTCTCGTTCAGTAGTTGTTGAAACAACACTACATTAGGCCTACAAGTTGGGTCTGGGTTGTAGAAACGGTGTTTGTCGCTCCAAGGTGTTCTCCAGGATGCCTTTCCATTGCTTCAATCTTCATGCTCGACTTAAGTAGTTGTTGAAACAACACTGCATTAGGCGTACAAGTTGGGTCTGGGTTGTAGAGACGGTGTCTGCCGCTCCAAGGTGTTCTCCAGGTTGCCTCTCCATTGCTTCGATCTTCTAGCTCTCGTTCAGTAGTTGTTGAAACAACACTGCATTAGGCCTACAAGTTGGGTCTGGGTTGTAGAGACGGTGTCTGTCGCTCCAAGGTGTTCTCCAGGTTGCCTTTCCATTGCTTCAATCTTCATGCTCGTCCTAAGTAGTTGTTGAAACAACACTGCATTAGGCCTAAAAGTTGTGTCTGGGTCGTAGAGACGGTGTCTGCCGCTCCAAGGTGTTCTCCAGGTTGCCTCTCCATTGCTTCGATCTTCTAGCTCTCGCTCAGTAGTTGTTGAAACAACACTACATTAGGCCTACAAGTTGGGTCTGGGTCGTAGAGACGGTGTCTGCCGCTCCAAGGTGTTCTCCAGGTTGCCTCTCCATTGCTTCGATCTTCTAGCTCTCGTTCAGTAGTTGTTGAAACAACACTGCATTAGGTCTACAAGTTGGGTCTGGGTCCTAGAGACGGTGTCTGCCGCTCCAAGGTGTTCTCCAGGTTGCCTCTCCATTGCTTCGATCTTCTAGCTCTCGTTCAGTAGTTGTTGAAACAACACTGCATTAGGTCTACAAGTTGGGTCTGGGTCGTAGAGACGGTGTCTGCCGCTCCAAGGTGTTCTCCAGGTTGCCTCTCCATTGCTTCGATCTTCTAGCTCTCGTTCAGTAGTTGTTGAAATAAAACTGCATTAGGCCTACAAGTTGGGTCTGGGTTGTAGAGACGGTGTCTGCCGCTCCATGGTGTTCTCCAGGTTGCCTCTCCATTGCTTCAATCTTCATGCTTGTCTTAAGTAGTTGTTGAAACAACACTGCATTATGCCTACAAGTTGGGTTTGGGTTTTAGAGACGGTGTCTGCCGCTCCAAGGTGTTCTCCAGGTTGCCTCTCCATTGCTTCGATCTTCTAGCTCTCGTTCAGTAGTTGCTGAAACAACACTGCATTAGGCCTACAAGTTGGGTCTGGGTTGTAGAGACGGTGTCTGCCGCTCCAAGGTGTTCTCCAGGTTGCCTCTCCATTGCTTCGATCTTCTAGCTCTGGTTCAGTAGTTGTTGAAACAACACTGCATTAGGCCTACAAGTTGGGTCTGGGTCGTAGAGACGGTGTCTGCCGCTCCAAGGTGTTCTCCAGGTTGCCTTTCCATTGCTTCAATCTTCATGCTCGTCTTAAGTAGTTGTTGAAACAACACTGCATTAGGCCTACAAGTTGGGTCTGGGTTGTAGAGACGGTGTCTGCCGCTCCAAGGTGTTCTCCAGGTTGCCTCGCCATTGCTTCGATCTTCTAGCTCTCGTTCAGTAGTTGTTGAAACAACACTGCATTAGGCCTACAAGTTGGGTCTGGGTCGTAGAGACGGTGTCTGCCACTCCAACGTGTTCTCCAGATTGCCTCTCCATTGCTTCGATCTTCTAGCTCTCGTTCAGTAGTTGTTGAAACAACACTGCATTAGGCCTACAAGTTGGGTCTGGGTTGTAGAGACGGTGTCTGTCGCTCCAAGGTGTTCTCCAGGTTGCCTCTCCATTGCTTCGATCTTCTAGCTCTCGTTCAGTAGTTGTTGAAACACCACTGCATTAGGCCTACAAGTTGGGTCTGGGTTGTAGAGACGGTGTCTGCCGCTCCAAGGTGTTCTCCAGGTTGCCTCTCCATTGCTTCGATCTTCTAGCTCTCGTTCAGTAGTTGTTGAAATAACACTGCATTAGGCCTACAAGTTGGGTCTGGGTTGTAGAGACGGTGTCTGCCGCTCCAAGGTGTTCTCCAGGTTGCCTCTCCATTGCTTCAATCTTCATGCTTGTCTTAAGTAGTTGTTGAAACACACTGCATTATGCCTACAAGTTGGGTTTGGGTTTTAGAGACGGTGTCTGCCGCTCCAAGGTGTTCTCCAGGTTGCCTCTCCATTGCTTCGATCTTCTAGCTCTCGTTCAGTAGTTGTTGAAACAACACTGCATTAGGCCTACAAGTTGGGTCTGGGTCGTAGAGACGGTGTCTGCCGCTCCAAGGTGTTCTCTAGTTTGTCTTTTCATTGCTTCAATCTTCATGCTCGTCTTAAGTAGTTGTTGAAACAACACTGCATTAGGCCTACAAGTTGGGTCTGGGTTGTAGAGACGGTGTCTGCCGCTCCAAGGTGTTCTCCAAGTTGCCTCTCCATTGCTTCGATCTTCTAGCTCTCGTTCAGTAGTTGTTGAAACAACACTGCATTAGGCCTACAAGTTGGGTCTGGGTTGTAGAGACGGTGTCTGCCGCTCCAAGGTGTTCTCCAGGTTGCCTCTCCATTGCTTCGATCTTCTAGCTCTCGTTCAGTAGTTGTTGAAGCAACACTGCATTAGGCCTACAAGTTGGGTCTGGGTTGTAGAGACGGTGTCTGCCGCTCCAAGGTGTTCTCCAGGTTGCCTCTCCATTGCTTCGATCTTCTAGCTCTCGTTCAGTAGTTGTTGAAACAACACTGCATTAGGCCTACAAGTTGGGTCTGGGTCGTAGAGACGGTGTCTGCCGCTCCAACGTGTTCTCCAGATTGCCTCTCCATTGCTTCGATCTTCTAGCTCTCGTTCAGTAGTTGTTGAAACAACACTGCATTAGGCCTACAAGTTGGGTCTGGGTTGTTTAGACGGTGTCTGTCGCTCCAAGGTGTTCTCCAGGTTGCCTCTCCATTGCTTCGATCTTCTAGCTCTCGTTCAGTAGTTGTTGAAACAACACTGCATTAGGCCTACAAGTTGGGTCTGGGTTGTAGAGACGATGTCTGCCGCTCCAAGGTGTTCTCCAGGTTGCCTCTCCATTGCTTCGATCTTCTAGCTCTCGTTCAGTAGTTGTTGAAACAACACTGCATTAGGCCAACAAGTTGGGTCTGGGTCGTAGAGACGGTGTCTGCCACTCCAACGTGTTCTCCAGATTGCCTCTCCATTGCTTCGATCTTCTAGCTCTCGTTCAGTAGTTGTTGAAACAACACTGCATTAGGCCTACAAGTTGGGTCTGGGTTGTAGAGACGGTGTCTGTCGCTCCAAGGTGCTCTCCAGGTTGCCTCTCCATTGCTTCGATCTTCTAGCTCTCGTTCAGTAGTTGTTGAAACACCACTGCATTAGGCCTACAAGTTGGGTCTGGGTTGTAGAGACGGTGTCAGCCGCTCCAAGGTGTTCTCCAGGTTGCCTCTCCATTGCTTCGATCTTCTAGCTCTCGTTCAGTAGTTGTTGAAATAACACTGCATTAGGCCTACAAGTTGGGTCTGGGTTGTAGAGACGGTGTCTGCCGCTCCAAGGTGTTCTCCAGGTTGCCTCTCCATTGCTTCAATCTTCATGCTTGTCTTAAGTAGTTGTTGAAACACACTCTATTATGCCTACAAGTTGGGTTTGGGTTTAAGAGACGGTGTCTGCCGCTCCAAGGTGTTCTCCAGGTTGCCTCTCCATTGCTTCGATCTTCTAGCTCTCGTTCAGTAGTTGCTGAAACAACACTGCATTAGGCCTACAAGTTGGGTCTGGGTTGTAGAGACGGTGTCTGCCGCTCCAAGGTGTTCTCCAGGTTGCCTCTCCATTGCTTCGATCTTCTAGCTCTCGTTCAGTAGTTGTTGAAACAACACTGCATTAGGCCTACAAGTTGGGTCTGGGTTGTAGAGACGGTGTCTGCCGCTCCAAGGTGTTCTCCAGGTTGCCTCTCCATTGCTTCGATCTTCTAGCTCTCGTTCAGTAGTTGTTGAAACAACACTGCATTAGGCCTACAAGTTGGGTCTGGGTCGTAGAGACGGTGTCTGCCGCTCCAACGTGTTCTCCAGATTGCCTCTCCATTGCTTCGATCTTCTAGCTCTCGTTCAGTAGTTGTTGAAACAACACTGTATTAGGCCTACAAGTTGGGTCTGGGTTGTAGAGACGGTGTCTGTCGCTCCAAGGTGTTCTCCAGGTTGCCTCTCCATTGCTTCGATCTTCTAGCTCTCGTTCAGTAGTTGTTGAAACAACACTGCATTAGGCCTACAAGTTGGGTCTGGGTTGTAGAGACGGTGTCTGCCGCTCCAAGGTGTTCTCCAGGTTGCCTCTCCATTGCTTCGATCTTCTAGCTCTCGTTCAGTAGTTGTTGAAACAACACTGCATTAGGCCTACAAGTTGGGTCTGGGTTGTAGAGACGGTGTCTGTCGCTCCAAGGTGTTCTCCAGGTTGCCTCTCCATTGCTTCGATCTTCTAGCTCTCGTTCAGTAGTTGTTGAAATAACACTGCATTAGGCCTACAAGTTGGGTCTGGGTTGTAGAGACGGTGTCTGTCGCTCCAAGGTGTTCTCCAGGTTGCCTCTCCATTGCTTCGATCTTCTAGCTCTCGTTCAGTAGTTGTTGAAACAACACTGCATTAGGCCTACAAGTTGGGTCTGGGTTGTAGAGACGGTGTCTGTCGCTCCACGGTGTTCTCCAGGTTGCCTCTCCATTGCTTCGATCTTCTAGCTCTCGTTCAGTAGTTGTTGAAATAACACTGCATTAGGCCTACAAGTTGGGTCTGGGTTGTAGAGACGGTGTCTGCCGCTCCAAGGTGTTCTCCAGGTTGCCTCTCCATTGCTTCAATCTTCATGCTTGTCTTAAGTAGTTGTTGAAACACACTGCATTATGCCTACAAGTTGGGTTTGGGTTTTAGAGACGGTGTCTGCCGCTCCAAGGTGTTCTCCAGGTTGCCTCTCCATTGCTTCGATCTTCTAGCTCTCGTTCAGTAGTTGCTGAAACAACACTGCATTAGGCCTACAAGTTGGGTCTGGGTTGTAGAGACGGTGTCTGCCGCTCCAAGGTGTTCCCCAGGTTGCCTCTCCATTGCTTCGATCTTCTAGGTCTCGTTCAGTAGTTGTTGAAACAACACTGCATTAGGCCTACAAGTTGGGTCTGGGTCGTAGAGACGGTGTCTGCCGCTCCAAGGTGTTCTCCAGGTTGCCTTTCCATTGCTTCAATCTTCATGCTCGTCTTAAGTAGTTGTTGAAACAACACTGCATTAGGCCTACAAGTTGGGTCTGGGTTGTAGAGACGGTGTCTGCCGCTCCAAGGTGTTCTCCAGGTTGCCTCTCCATTGCTTCGATCTTCTAGCTCTCGTTCAGTAGTTGTTGAAACAACACTGCATTAGGCCTACAAGTTGGGTCTGGGTTGTAGAGACGGTGTCTGCCGCTCCAAGGTGTTCTCCAGGTTGCCTCTCCATTGCTTCGATCTTCTAGCTCTCGTTCAGTAGTTGTTGAAGCAACACTGCATTAGGCCTACAAGTTGGGTCTGGGTTGTAGAGACGGTGTCTGCCGCTCCAAGGTGTTCTCCAGGTTGCCTCTCCATTGCTTCGATCTTCTAGCTCTCGTTCAGTAGTTGTTGAAACAAGACTGCATTAGGCCTACAAGTTGGGTCTGGGTCGTAGAGACGGTGTCTGCCGCTCCAACGTGTTCTCCAGATTGCCTCTCCATTGCTTCGATCTTCTAGCTCTCGTTCAGTAGTTGTTGAAACAACACTGCATTAGGCCTACAAGTTGGGTCTGGGTTGTAGAGACGGTGTCTGTCGCTCCAAGGTGTTCTCCAGGTTGCCTCTCCATTGCTTCGATCTTCTAGCTCTCGTTCAGTAGTTGTTGAAACAACACTGCATTAGGCCTACAAGTTGGGTCTGGGTTGTAGAGACGGTGTCTGCCGCTCCAAGGTGTTCTCCAGGTTGCCTCTCCATTGCTTCGATCTTCTAGATCTCGTTCAGTAGTTGTTGAAACAACACTGCATTAGGCCTACAAGTTGGGTCTGGGTTGTAGAGACGGTGTCTGTCGCTCCAAGGTGTTCTCCAGGTTGCCTTTCCATTGCTTCAATCTTCATGCTCGTCCTAAGTAGTTGTTGAAACAACACTGCATTAGGCCTACAAGTTGTGTCTGGGTTGTAGAGACGGTGTCTGCCGCTCCAAGGTGTTCTCCAGGTTGCCTCTCCATTGCTTCGATCTTCTAGCTCTCGTTCAGTAGTTGTTGAAACAACACTACATTAGGCCTACAAGTTGGGTCTGGGTTGTAGAGACGGTGTCTGTCGCTCCATGGTGTTCTCCAAGTTGCCTCTCCATTGCTTCGATCTTCTAGCTCTCGTTCAGTAGTTGTTGAAACAACACTGCATTAGGCCTACAAGTTGGGTCTGGGTTGTAGAGACGGTGTCTGCCGCTCCAAGGTGTTCTCCAGGTTGCCTCTCCATTGCTTCGATCTTCTAGCTCTCTTTCAGAAGTTGTTGAAACAACACTACATTAGGCCTACAAGTTGGGTCTGGGTTGTAGAGACGGTGTCTGTCGCTCCAAGGTGTTCTCCAGGTTGCCTTTCCATTGCTTCAATCTTCATGCTCGACTTAAGTAGTTGTTGAAACAACACTGCATTAGGCGTACAAGTTGGGTTTGGGTTGTAGAGACGGTGTCTGCCGCTCCAAGGTGTTCTCCAGGTTGCCTCTCCATTGCTTCGATCTTCTAGCTCTCGTTCAGTAGTTGTTGAAACAACACTGCATTAGGCCTACAAGTTGGGTCCGGGTTGTAGAGACGGTGTCTGTCGCTCCAAGGTGTTCTCCAGGTTGCCTTTCCATTACTTCAATCATCATGCTCGTCCTAAGTAGTTGTTTAAACAACACTGCATTAGGCCTACAAGTTGTGTCTGGGTCCTAGAGACGGTGTCTGCCGCTCCAAAGTGTTCTCCAGGTTGCCTCTCCATTGCTTCGATCTTCTAGCTCTCGTTCAGTAGTTGTTGAAATAACACTGCATTAGGCCTACAAGTTGGGTCTGGGTTGTAGAGACGGTGTCTGCCGCTCCAAGGTGTTCTCCAGGTTGCCTCTCCATTGCTTCAATCTTCATGCTTGTCTTAAGTAGTTGTTGAAACAACACTGCATTATGCCTACAAGTTGGGTTTGGGTTTTAGAGACGGTGTCTGCCGCTCCAAGGTGTTCTCCAGGTTGCCTCTCCATTGCTTCGATCTTCTAGCTGTCGTTCAGTAGTTGTTGAAGCAACACTGCATTAGGCCTACAAGTTGGGTCTGGGTTGTAGAGACGGTGTCTGCCGCTCCAAGGTGTTCTCCAGGTTGCCTCTCCATTGCTTCGATCTTCTAGCTCTCGTTCAGTAGTTGTTGAAACAACACTGCATTAGGCCTACAAGTTGGGTCTGGGTCGTAGAGACGGTGTCTGCCACTCCAACGTGTTCTCCAGGTTGCCTCTCCATTGCTTCGATCTTCTAGCTCTCGTTCAGTAGTTGTTGAAACAACACTGCATTAGGCCTACAAGTTGGGTCTGGGTTGTAGAGACGGTGTCTGTCGCTCCAAGGTGTTCTCCAGGTTGCCTCTCCATTGCTTCGATCTTCTAGCTCTCGTTCAGTAGTTGTTGAAACAACACTGCATTAGGCCTACAAGTTGGGTCTGGGTTGTAGAGACGGTGTCTGCCGCTCCAAGGTGTTCTCCAGGTTGCCTCTCCATTGCTTCGATCTTCTAGATCTCGTTCAGTAGTTGTTGAAACAACACTGCATTAGGCCTACAAGTTGGGTCTGGGTTGTAGAGACGGTGTCTGTCGCTCCAAGGTGTTCTCCAGGTTGCCTTTCCATTGCTTCAATCTTCATGCTCGTCCTAAGTAGTTGTTGAAACAACACTGCATTAGGCCTACAAGTTGTGTCTGGGTTGTAGAGACGGTGTCTGCCGCTCCAAGGTGTTCTCCAGGTTGCCTCTCCATTGCTTCGATCTTCTAGCTCTCGTTCAGTAGTTGTTGAAACAACACTACATTAGGCCTACAAGTTGGGTCTGGGTTGTAGAGACGGTGTCTGTCGCTCCATGGTGTTCTCCAAGTTGCCTCTCCATTGCTTCGATCTTCTAGCTCTCGTTCAGTAGTTGTTGAAACAACACTGCATTAGGCCTACAAGTTGGGTCTGGGTTGTAGAGACGGTGTCTGCCGCTCCAAGGTGTTCTCCAGGTTGCCTCTCCATTGCTTCGATCTTCTAGCTCTCTTTCAGAAGTTGTTGAAACAACACTACATTAGGCCTACAAGTTGGGTCTGGGTTGTAGAGACGGTGTCTGTCGCTCCAAGGTGTTCTCCAGGTTGCCTTTCCATTGCTTCAATCTTCATGCTCGACTTAAGTAGTTGTTGAAACAACACTGCATTAGGCGTACAAGTTGGGTTTGGGTTGTAGAGACGGTGTCTGCCGCTCCAAGGTGTTCTCCAGGTTGCCTCTCCATTGCTTCGATCTTCTAGCTCTCGTTCAGTAGTTGTTGAAACAACACTGCATTAGGCCTACAAGTTGGGTCCGGGTTGTAGAGACGGTGTCTGTCGCTCCAAGGTGTTCTCCAGGTTGCCTTTCCATTGCTTCAATCATCATGCTCGTCCTAAGTAGTTGTTTAAACAACACTGCATTAGGCCTACAAGTTGTGTCTGGGTCCTAGAGACGGTGTCTGCCGCTCCAAAGTGTTCTCCAGGTTGCCTCTCCATTGCTTCGATCTTCTAGCTCTCGTTCAGTAGTTGTTGAAATAACACTGCATTAGGCCTACAAGTTGGGTCTGGGTTGTAGAGACGGTGTCTGCCGCTCCAAGGTGTTCTCCAGGTTGCCTCTCCATTGCTTCAATCTTCATGCTTGTCTTAAGTAGTTGTTGAAACAACACTGCATTATGCCTACAAGTTGGGTTTGGGTTTTAGAGACGGTGTCTGCCGCTCCAAGGTGTTCTCCAGGTTGCCTCTCCATTGCTTCGATCTTCTAGCTGTCGTTCAGTAGTTGTTGAAGCAACACTGCATTAGGCCTACAAGTTGGGTCTGGGTTGTAGAGACGGTGTCTGCCGCTCCAAGGTGTTCTCCAGGTTGCCTCTCCATTGCTTCGATCTTCTAGCTCTCGTTCAGTAGTTGTTGAAACAACACTGCATTAGGCCTACAAGTTGGGTCTGGGTCGTAGAGACGGTGTCTGCCACTCCAACGTGTTCTCCAGGTTGCCTCTCCATTGCTTCGATCTTCTAGCTCTCGTTCAGTAGTTGTTGAAACAACACTGCATTAGGCCTACAAGTTGGGTCTGGGTTGTAGAGACGGTGTCTGTCGCTCCAAGGTGTTCTCCAGGTTGCCTCTCCATTGCTTCGATCTTCTAGCTCTCGTTCAGTAGTTGTTGAAACACCACTGCATTAGGCCTACAAGTTGGGTCTGGGTTGTAGAGACGGTTTCTGCCGCTCCAAGGTGTTCTCCAGGTTGCCTCTCCATTGCTTCGATCTTCTAGCTCTCGTTCAGTAGTTGTTGAAATAACACTGCATTAGGCCTACAAGTTGGGTCTGGGTTGTAGAGACGGTGTCTGCCGCTCCAAGGTGTTCTCCAGGTTGCCTCTCCATTGCTTCAATATTCATGCTTGTCTTAAGTAGTTGTTGAAAAACACTGCATTATGCCTACAAGTTGGGTTTGGGTTTTAGAGACGGTGTCTGCCGCTCCAAGGTGTTCTCCAGGTTGCCTCTCCATTGCTTCGATCTTCTAGCTCTCGTTCAGTAGTTGTTGAAACAACACTGCATTAGGCCTACAAGTTGGGTCTGGGTCGTAGAGACGGTGTCTGCCGCTCCAAGGTGTTCTCCAGGTTGCCTTTCCATTGCTTCAATCTTCATGCTCGTCTTAAGTAGTTGTTGAAACAACACTGCACTAGGCCTACAAGTTGGGTCTGGGTTGTAGAGACGGTGTGTGCAACACTGCATTAGGCCTACTAGTTGGGTCTGGGTTGTAGAGACGGTGTCTGTCGCTCCAACGTGTTCTCCAAGTTGCCTCTCCATTGCTTCGATCTTCTAGCTCTCGTTCAGTAGTTGTTGAAACAACACTGCATTAGGCCTACAAGTTGGGTCTGGGTTGTAGAGACGGTGTCTGCTGCTCCAAGGTGTTCTCCAGGTTGCCTCTCCATTGCTTCAATCTTCTAGCTCTCGTTAAGTAGTTGTTGAAACAACACTACATTAGGCCTACAAGTTGGGTCTGGGTTGAAGAGACGGTGTCTGTCGCTCCAAGGTGTTCTCCAGGTTGCCTTTCCATTGCTTCAATCTTCATGCTCGACATAAGTAGTTGTTGAAACAACACTGCATTAGGCGTACAAGTTGGGTTTGGGTTGTAGAGACGGTGTCTGCCGCTCCAAGGTGTTCTCCAGGTTGCCTCTCCATTGCTTCGATCTTCTAGCTCTCGTTCAGTAGTTGTTGAAACAACACTGCATTAGGCCTAGAAGTTGGGTCCGGGTTGTAGAGACGGTGTCTGTCGCTCCAAGGTGTTCTCCAGGTTGCCTTTCCATTGCTTCAATCATCATGCTCGTCCTAAGTAGTTGTTGAAACAACACTGCATTAGGCCTACAAGTTGTGTCTGGGTCCTAGAGACGGTGTCTGCCGCTCCAAAGTGTTCTCCAGGTTGCCTCTCCATTGCTTCGATCTTCTAGCTCTCGTTCAGTAGTTGTTGAAACAACACTGCATTAGGTCTACAAGTTGGGTCTGGGTCCTAGAGACGGTGTCTGCCGCTCCAAGGTGTTCTCCAGGTTGCCTCTCCATTGCTTCGATCTTCTAGCTCTCGTTCAGTAGTTGTTGAAATAACACTGCATTAGGCCTACAAGTTGGGTCTGGGTTGTAGAGACGGTGTCTGCCGCTCCAAGGTGTTCTCCAGGTTGCCTCTCCATTGCTTCGATCTTCTAGCTCTCGTTCAGTAGTTGCTGAAACAACACTGCATTAGGCCTACAAGTTGGGTCTGGGTTGTAGAGACGGTGTCTGCCGCTCCAAGGTGTTCTCCAGGTTGCCTCTCCATTGCTTCGATCTTCTAGCTCTGGTTCAGTAGTTGTTGAAACAACACTGCATTAGGCCTACAAGTTGGGTCTGGGTCGTAGAGACGGTGTCTTCCGCTCCAAGGTGTTCTCCAGGTTGCCTTTCCATTGCTTCAATCTTCATGCTCGTCTTAAGTAGTTGTTGAAACAACACTGCATTAGGCCTACAAGTTGGGTCTGGGTTGTAGAGACGGTGTCTGCCGCTCCAAGGTGTTCTCCAGGTTGCCTCGCCATTGCTTCGATCTTCTAGCTCTCGTTCAGTAGTTGTTGAAACAACACTGCATTAGGCCTACAAGTTGGGTCTGGGTTGTAGAGACGGTGTCTGCCGCTCCAAGGTGTTCTCCAGGTTGCCTCTCCATTGCTTCGATCTTCTAGCTCTCGTTCAGTAGTTGTTGAAGCAACACTGCATTAGGCCTACAAGTTGGGTCTGGGTTGTAGAGACGGTGTCTGCCGCTCCAAGGTGTTCTCCAGGTTGCCTCTCCATTGCTTCGATCTTCTAGCTCTCGTTCAGTAGTTGTTGAAACAACACTGCATTAGGGTTACAAGTTGGGTCTGGGTCGTAGAGACGGTGTCTGCCACTCCAACGTGTTCTCCAGATTGCCTCTCCATTGCTTCGATCTTCTAGCTCTCGTTCAGTAGTTGTTGAAACAACACTGCATTAGGCCTACAAGTTGGGTCTGGGTTGTAGAGACGGTGTCTGTCGCTCCAAGTTGTTCTCCAGGTTGCCTCTCCATTGCTTCGATCTTCTAGCTCTCGTTCAGTAGTTGTTGAAACACCACTGCATTAGGCCTCCAAGTTGGGTCTGGGTTGTAGAGACGGTGTCTGCCGCTCCAAGGTGTTCTCCAGGTTGCCTCTCCATTGCTTCGATCTTCTAGCTCTCGTTCAGTAGTTGTTGAAATAACACTGCATTAGGCCTACAAGTTGGGTCTGGGTTGTAGAGACGGTGTCTGCCGCTCCAAGGTGTTCTCCAGGTTGCCTCTCCATTGCTTCAATCTTCATGCTTGTCTTAAGTAGTTGTTGAAACACACTGCATTATGCCTACAAGTTGGGTTTGGGTTTTAGAGACGGTGTCTGCCGCTCCAAGGTGTTCTCCAGGTTGCCTCTCCATTGCTTCGATCTTCTAGCTCTCGTTGAGTATTTGTTGAAACAACACTGCATTAGGCCTACAAGTTGGGTCTGGGTCGTAGAGACGGTGTCTGCCGCTCCAAGGTGTTCTCCAGGTTGCCTCTCCATTGCTTCGATCTTCTAGCTCTCGTTCAGTAGTTGTTGAAACAAGACTGCATTAGGCCTACAAGTTGGGTCTGGGTCGTAGAGACGTTGTCTGCCGCTCCAACGTGTTCTCCAGATTGCCTCTCCATTGCTTCGATCTTCTAGCTCTCGTTCAGTAGTTGTTGAAACAACACTGCATTAGGCCTACAAGTTGGGTCTTGGTTGTAGAGACGGTGTCTGTCGCTCCAAGGTGTTCTCCAGGTTGCCTCTCCATTGCTTCGATCTTCTAGCTCTCGTTCAGTAGTTGTTGAAACAACACTGCATTAGGCCTACAAGTTGGGTCTGGGTTGTAGAGACGGTGTCTGCCGCTCCAAGGTGTGATCCAGGTTGCCTCTCCATTGCTTCAATCTTCATGCTTGTCTTAAGTAGTTGTTGAAACACACTCTATTATGCCTACAAGTTGGGTTTGGGTTTTAGAGACGGTGTCTGCCGCTCCAAGGTGTTCTCCAGGTTGCCTCTCCATTGCTTCGATCTTCTAGCTCTCGTTCAGTAGTTGCTGAAACAACACTGCATTAGGCCTACAAGTTGGGTCTGGGTTGTAGAGACGGTGTCTGCCGCTCCAAGGTGTTCTCCAGGTTGCCTCTCCATTGCTTCGATCTTCTAGCTCTCGTTCAGTAGTTGTTGAAACAACACTGCATTAGGCCTACAAGTTGGGTCTGGGTCGTAGAGACGGTGTCTGCCGCTCCAACGTGTTCTCCAGATTGCCTCTCCATTGCTTCGATCTTCTAGCTCTCGTTCAGTAGTTGTTGAAACAACACTGTATTAGGCCTACAAGTTGGGTCTGGGTTGTAGAGACGGTGTCTGTCGCTCCAAGGTGTTCTCCAGGTTGCCTCTCCATTGCTTCGATCTTCTAGCTCTCGTTCAGTAGTTGTTGAAACAACACTGCATTAGGCCTACAAGTTGGGTCTGGGTTGTAGAGACGGTGTCTGCCGCTCCAAGGTGTTCTCCAGGTTGCCTCTCCATTGCTTCGATCTTCTAGCTCTCGTTCAGTAGTTGTTGAAACAACACTGCATTAGGCCTACAAGTTGGGTCTGGGTTGTAGAGACGGTGTCTGTCGCTCCAAGGTGTTCTCCAGGTTGCCTCTCCATTGCTTCGATCTTCTAGCTCTCGTTCAGTAGTTGTTGAAACAACACTGCATTAGGCCTACAAGTTGGGTCTGGGTCGTAGAGACGGTGTCTGCCGCTCCAAGGTGTTCTCCAGGTTGCCTTTCCATTGCTTCAATCTTCATGCTCGTCTTAAGTAGTTGTTGAAACAACACTGCATTAGGCCTACAAGTTGGGTCTGGGTTGTAGAGACGGTGTCTGCCGCTCCAAGGTGTTCTCCAGGTTGCCTCTCCATTGCTTCGATCTTCTAGCTCTCGTTCAGTAGTTGTTGAAACAACACTGCATTAGGCCTACAAGTTGGGTCTGGGTTGTAGAGACGGTGTCTGCCGCTCCAAGGTGTTCTCCAGGTTGCCTCTCCATTGCTTCGATCTTCTAGCTCTCGTTCAGTAGTTGTTGAAGCAACACTACATTAGGCCTACAAGTTGGGTCTGGGTTGTAGAGACGGTGTCTGCCGCTCCAAGGTGTTCTCCAGGTTGCCTCTCCATTGCTTCGATCTTCTAGCTCTCGTTCAGTAGTTGTTGAAACAAGACTGCATTAGGCCTACAAGTTGGGTCTGGGTCGTAGAGACGGTGTCTGCCGCTCCAACGTGTTCTCCAGATTGCCTCTCCATTGCTTCGATCTTCTAGCTCTCGTTCAGTAGTTGTTGAAACAACACTGCATTAGGCCTACAAGTTGGGTCTTGGTTGTAGAGACGGTGTCTGTCGCTCCAAGGTGTTCTCCAGGTTGCCTCTCCATTGCTTCGATCTTCTAGCTCTCGTTCAGTAGTTGTTGAAACAACACTGCATTAGGCCTACAAGTTGGGTCTGGGTTGTAGAGACGGTGTCTGCCGCTCCAAGGTGTTCTCCAGGTTGCCTCTCCATTGCTTCGATCTTCTAGCTCTCGTTCAGTAGTTGTTGAAACAACACTACATTAGGCCTACAAGTTGGGTCTGGGTTGTAGAGACGGTGTCTGTCGCTCCAAGGTGTTCTCCAGGTTGCCTTTCCATTGCTTCAATCTACATGCTCGACTTAAGTAGTTGTTGAAACAACACTGCATTAGGCGTACAAGTTGGGTCTGGGTTGTAGAGACGGTGTCTGCCGCTCCAAGGTGTTCTCCAGGTTGCCTCTCCATTGCTTCGATCTTCTAGATCTCGTTCAGTAGTTGTTGAAACAACACTGCATTAGGCCTACAAGTTGGGTCTGGGTTGTAGAGACGGTGTCTGTCGCTCCAAGGTGTTCTCCAGGTTGCCTTTCCATTGCTTCAATCTTCATGCTCGTCCTAAGTAGTTGTTGAAACAACACTGCATTAGGCCTACAAGTTGTGTCTGGATTGTAGAGACGGTGTCTGCCGCTCCAAGGTGTTCTCCAGGTTGCCTCTCCATTGCTTCGATCTTCTAGCTCTCGTTCAGTAGTTGTTGAAACAACACTACATTAGGCCTACAAGTTGGGTCTGGGTTGTAGAGACGGTGTCTGTCGCTCCAAGGTGTTCTCCAAGTTGCCTCTCCATTGCTTCGATCTTCTAGCTCTCGTTCAGTAGTTGTTGAAACAACACTGCATTAGGCCTACAAGTTGGGTCTGGGTTGTAGAGACGGTGTCTGCCGCTCCAAGGTGTTCTCCAAGTTGCCTCTCCATTGCTTCGATCTTCTAGCTCTCGTTCAGTAGTTGCTGAAACAACACTGCATTAGGCCTACAATTTGGGTCTTGGTTGTAGAGACGGTGTCTGCCGCTCCAAGGTGTTCTCCAGGTTGCCTCTCCATTGCTTCGATCTTCATGCTCGTCTTAAGTAGTTGTTGAAACAACACTGCATTAGGCCTACAAGTTGGGTCTGGGTTGTAGAGACGGTGTCTGCCTCTCCAAGGTGTTCTCCAGGTTGCCTCTCCATTGCTTCGATCTTCTATCTCTCGTTCAGTAGTTGTTGAAACAACACTACATTAGGCCTACAAGTTGGGTCTGGTTCATAGAGACGGTGTCTGCCGCTCCAAGGTGTTCTCCAGGTTGCCACATAATCGAAGCTGCATACAGCCTATTTTGTTATTTTACACCTACTAAGTCTTTCTGCGGTCCCTCCTTCCAATTGTCCTCCACTGAGCACACCAATGCAGACCGTGTACCCATTTAACCTTTTTTAAACCTGCGTTGAGCCAACTTTGTGGTGTAATTCCTACTTGTAGTGTCTGGCTGCGCCACTCAATACAGCTGTCCTCTTTACAAAAAATGACCTACAATTATCTGATATTCGGAATTTTAAAACTGCAGTGGGCCGACTAGTTGGGTTGGGGCCTTCTATCGGTGTCTGCCGCTCCTTGCTGTTCTCCTCCAGTGAAGAAAGCTGTGCCGCCTGTTTACTACTGTTGCCAATTTTGAACTGCATTTAGACTACTTACTGATTTGGGCCTACTCTCTGTGTCAGCCTCTCATTCCAGTTGTCCTCCACTGAACAAAGCAATGCCCCCTGGTTAGTCCTGTTACCAATTTTGAACTGCATTTAGCCCACTTTATTCTTTGAGCCCATATCTGTTTCCCCCTCATCCTGCCCATTGCCCAGCCAGTGATAGATGAGTCTGCTGGTACATTGACCCATAACGCAACATTCCCCGTGCACGCTACACTGCAAGATTGTGACCCTGCTGAAAGTCAGGTTCCCCTTCCCGCATACCATACCACCTTACACGGGGACAAAGAGGAAGGTGCAGATGAAGGTGCAGGTTCCTTCATCAGATGGGGGGAGGAATACTCATTGGCGACGTCACTGGCACAGGGCCCCTCATAGTACGCAAAAGTGTTGCTGCCGGTGGGAGGCGCCCCCGCCGTGCAAACACACCGCTGTACTTTGAGGGGCCCTGTGCCAGAGCCAATGCCAACGAGTGGGCCCCCCCTGCTTGCTCAGGATCACAGCACTTGGAAAGTTGAAATACTTACCTCTCTCTGCTCCACTGCCGTGACGTGGTC
The DNA here is from genome assembly GCF_032444005.1 of Ranitomeya imitator. Classification (NCBI taxonomy): domain Eukaryota; kingdom Metazoa; phylum Chordata; class Amphibia; order Anura; family Dendrobatidae; genus Ranitomeya; species Ranitomeya imitator. The sequence goes on from NC_091290.1 coordinate 94,008,333, forward strand.
CAGATTTCCTGGGCCCACTAAATACTTGAACCAGCCCTACCCCCCACAACTTTAGCCAAATGACCCCCAATTTCCAATGCCTTACTATTATTATGAGGTAAATTAAGATTGACAAGCTTCAGTAACAAGAATGTATGTTTTTGCCATTAAAATGGGCACTGTAGGTGTTTTCCTGGCCTCCACTCACTGCCGACTATGCTCCCCCATTGACTTGCATTGGGTTTCGTGTTTCGGTCGATCCCCGACTTTTCGCGATAATCGGCCGATTTCACTCGACTCGACTTTTGAGATAGTCGGGTTTCGCAAAACCCGACTCGACCCTAAAAATTCAAGGTCGCTCAACCCTACTTACAGGTAATAGGATTTTACAATCGCCACGACAGCACCCGAGAGATTTCCAGAGACAATCACCTGGGAGAGATGACAGCACTAAGTACTGATCGCCCAAAGACTAAACTGGAGATGGATGACAGATCAAGACGGTAATGTCTATAAAAGATGAAATGTGGCGACCACATTGCTGCATTACAGATTAGATCAATAGCGACGTCTGCGACGTCTGCCTTTTCCGCCCAAGACGATGCCATAGCTCGCGCTGAGTGAGATCTTATTCCTTCTGGTGAAGACTCTCCTTTGGCTGAATAGGCTAGGCAGATCACATCTATATTTACTGGAGTAAATATAGGACACTGCCCCTGACTATTTTAAGTAGCATCATACATGTCAACACATTGGTATTGTCAGTGCCAGACATTGAAGGATGTCAGCGCATAGACTAAACATTGGTGGAGCTGTGAGAGATAATTTTGCAAGTGGTAGAGCACTGCTGGGGGGGGGACTCTAATGTGGCCGGCGGTACAAGCCAAGGCCCCTCATGTTACAATGGTGTGTCTGACGTTGGGTGTGCACCACCACCGTCAGAGACACTTTATTGTACTATGAGGGACCCAGTGGCAGTGCCGTCGACCAAAAGCGTGCACACCCACCTCTTCAGACAAACGGCACTCTCACGGGTGCTTGCGCCAAGTGGCGAGACCACGGCCCCGTGGGGGGAGTTTGGCCATTTAGGGAGGTGTAAACATTTCGTATGCTGGACAAACAGCTGCTGCAAATTACGAGATTGGAAAAGTCCGTCAGAGCAGTCCACAAGCAAGACCTTTTCATAGGAAAGCTAGGTGTCAGCCGGGAAAGGTGGGCAAAAGAATTCGAAATCCAGTTGTGGTTCATTTTAATGAAGGTTAGATCATCAACATTTTGGGTAGCCAGACGAGTCCTTTTTTCGGTTAATATTGAACCGGCAGCACTGAATACTCTTTCTGATAGCACACTAGCTGCTGGGCAAGCAAGCTCCTGCAATGCATATTCTGCCAATTCTGGCCAGGTGTCTAATTTGGATGCCCAGTAATCAAATGGGAATGACGGTTGAGGGAGAACGTCGATAAGGGATGAAAAATAGTTAGTAACCATACTGGACAAATGTTGTCTCCTGTCACTTTGAATTGATGCTGCAGTACCTGTCCTGTCTGCGGTCATAGCAAAATCACTCCACAACCTGGTCAGAAAACCCCTCTGTCCAACGCCACTTCTGATATGTGCACCTCTAACACCTCTGGCCTGCTGCCCCCTGCAGCTCGTGTGATAACAATCACCGATGCTGTGTGTTGGGAATGCCTGAATCAAACGGTCAACAAGAGTTGATTGTTTGGTTGCTAATATTTGTTCAAGGTTCTCATGTGGCAAAATATTTTGCAATTTGCATTTATAGCGAGGATCAAGGAGGCAGGCCAACCAGTAATCGTCATCGGCCTTCATTTTACAAATGCGTGTGTCCCTTTTGAGGATATGTAAGGCATAATCCGCCGTGTGGGCCAAAGTTCCAGTTGTCAAATCTGCGGTTGTGCTGGGTTGAGGGGCTGTTTCAGGCAAATCTACGTCACTTGTCTCCCTAAAAAACCTGACCCGGCCTTGCAACACCACCAGTTGCTATTGGCCCCGGAGAAGCTTCCTCATTAAAAAAATAATCATCCCCATCATCCTCCTGTTCGCCTGCTACCTTGTCCTGTACACTGCCCTGACCAGACAATGGCTGACTGTCATTAAGGCTTTCTTCTTCCTCTGCTGCAGACGCCTGCTCCTTTATGTGCGTCAAACTTTGCATCAGCAGACGCATTAGGGGGATGCTCATGCTTATTATGGCGTTGTCTGCACTAACCAGCCGTGTGCATTCCTCAAAACACTGAAGGACTTGACACATGTCTTGTATCTTCGACCACTGCACACCTGACAACTCCATGTCTGCCATCCTACTGCCTGCACGTGTATGTGTATCCTCCCACAAATACATAACAGCACGCCTCTGTTCGCACAGTCTCTGAAGCATGTGCAGTGTTGAGTTCCACCTTGTTGCAACGTCGATGATTAGGCGATGCTGGGGAAGGTTCAAAGACCGCTGATATGTCTGCATACGGCTGGAGTGTACGGGCGAATGGCAGATATGCGATCAAAGTCCGCGCACTTTGAGGAGCAGGTCTGTTAGGAGTCGAGTTTCCTCTGCTGCACAGGGGAATTCTCGATCCGTCTCCGCTGCGGTCTCCCATTCTCCTCCAGCCGCAGTGGAGCCTGCTCAGCAGGGACGTCGATCCCAGCGTCTCGCTCAGTCTGACTCTGTGCGAAGAGTTACTGCTGCTTTTCCTGCTTCTGCCATTGAAGCCAGTGCTGGGCAGCGGCGAGTGGACGTTTCTGGATCTAAGTCCTTATTTGCACACACTGAGAATGCCCAGGGCAAGATCTCCTGTTGGAGATCGAGGGTCACATGCTCAGGTACTGCAGCACATCCCATTGGTCCTTTTGGCAGGTCCTGAAAGGGCAAAACTTCTGTAGCTGTTTCCTGTGCTGCAGCTATATAAACTGCGCATGACCGCACAGCCATGCGCTAGTATTGTCTTGTAAATATGTGTGTGTAGATGGATATATGTCGAAGGATGAAAGCTCCTAAATATCCCTCCCTAGTGTTGTTGACTGTTTGCGGATAATGGTAGCTATCTAGCGCCCGACTACCCATCAGCACAATACACACATAACAGCGTCTAGTTGCTGTGACCGCCTGTACGGCGCCGTGCGCTTTCCTTACCAAGCCTGGGTGGTTAGCGGCATCCGTTTGTGCGGCACCGCACGAACTCTTGTGCCTTTATATTATTATTTAGTTTCCTTACACACCCAGTTGCGGTGTTGTGCCAGCAAGGGTCTAATCGGACTTCAATCCTACTTGGGCTTGAGTTCGCTGACTCCTTGCTCGCGCTCTATGTGCGGTACCGCGGTCCTGTGACGCAACAGGATCGCTTCCTTCACGCAGGGTGTAGTTAATCCGTGCGTGTATACTTGCAGTACCGCCATATAGTCCATCTTACTAGCAGCAGGGCTTTTCCTGTACGGTGGACCTCGGACTGCGAACACACCTAGTTCCATTTCATCTTGTACTTGGTGCATTCCGCCAGTCCCTAACATAATACTAGCGCCAAGGTCTGGCTAGTAAATGATGGACGATCAGCGTTCACAGCGGTACATCCAGCAGCTGGAGGGAAGGTTGACGGCTCTTGAGCGTTCAACCTCAGCTGTGGATGTCACTGCTGTCGCTGTTCAGGCTGCTAGTGTTGCTGCAGCCACATTGTCCACTGCCGCTCCTGTCCCGACTCTAACTCGCCTCCCGCTTCCAGAGAAATTCTCTGGTGACAGTAAGTCTTGTAGGGGTTTCGTGAGTCAGGGCTCTATCCATCTCGAGCTTCTGGCCTCTCGTTTCCCTACAGAGCGGGCTAAGGTGGGATTTATAGTGTCTCTTCTTTCGGACAGGGCGTTGCAGTGGGCTACGCCGCTATGGGAGCGTAGCGATCATGTGGTGCAGAGTGCTCCGTTGTTTCTGAGCACTCTGAAACAGGTCTTTCTAGGACCTCGTGTCACCCATGATACGGCGCTCCAATTGTTGGCATTGACTCAGGGCTCGTCCTTGGTCAGTCATTTTGCCGTCCACTTCCGCACCTTAGCATCTGAGCTGGAGTGGTCGGAAAAAGCCCTCATTCCAATATTTTGGAGGGGGCTGGCTGATCACGTTAAGGACGCCCTGGCCACTAGGGAGATTCCCGCCACACTGGAGGAATTAATAACTCTATCCACTCGTATTGACCTCCGTTTCCACGAGCGGAGGTTAGAGCAAGCCCAGTGTAGGCAGAGGTTTCGGCTGGCTCCCACCTTCGCCAAACCTTTGGAATCTCCAGACCTGGCTCCTGAGTTCCATGAGCCTGTGGTAGAGTCACGAGCGGGATCTAAGTCCCGGACCGCTCGTGCACTCCAGATTTGTCATCTTTGCCAACAGTCTGGACATCTTGCCTCTAGATGTCTCCAGCGGTCGAGGAAACGTCAGCGTCTAGTGGTAGTTGGTGGAGGTGCACTAGACACGGCGACGTTTGCCTCCAAATTGTCCTTTAAGGGGACAATAACATTGGGCTCATCCTCTCACTCGGTAGAACTCTGCGTGGATTCTGGGGCGGAAGGCAATTTTATGTCTTCAGCCTTCGTCCAGCGTCACGCAATTCCTCTGGTCATGCTATCTCAACCAGTAGCGGTACGAGTGGTGAATGGGTCGACACTGCCCGCACAGATTACACATCAAACTATCCCTTTTACTCTGTCCATGTCACCATCTCATCAGGAGATTATATCTCTACTCGTCATTCCTGAGGGAATTGATGAGGTTCTCTTGGGGATACCTTGGTTATGGTACCACTCTCCTCACATCGAGTGGTCCTCAGGCAGAATTCTGGGATGGGGTGAATCTTGTGGGAACAGGTGTCATCGAGAGTGCGTTCAGGTTGCTACTACAGAGGTACCCGCAGATCTTTCCTCTCTCCCAAAGCAATATTGGTCTTATGCAGACGTGTTCTCCAAAAAGGCAGCGGAGACCCTTCCGCCCCATTGCCCCTATGACTGTCCTATTGATCTCTTGCCTGGTGCTGAGCCTCCCCGGGGTCGAGTCTATCCATTATCTCTCCCGGAAACGGAGGCAATGTCTCAGTACATTCAAGAGAATCTGGCAAGAGGGTTCATCAGGAAGTCAGTGTCACCTGCTGGGGCAGGGTTCTTTTTCGTGCAGAAGAAGAATGGAGAACTACGTCCATGCATAGACTACAGGGGTCTTAATGCTATCACAGTTAAGAACAAGTACCCTTTGCCTTTGATATCTGAGCTTTTCGATAGGCTTCAGGGAGCTAGAGTGTTTACTAAGCTAGATCTGCGGGGTGCTTATAACCTGATTCGCATCCGTGAGGGGGACGAGTGGAAAATGGCATTTAACACCAGAGATGGGCACTATGAGTATCTGGTGATGCCCTTCGGGCTCTGTAATGCACCTGCCGTTTTCCAAGACTTTGTCAACGACATCTTCCGGGATATGCTTTCCACCTCGGTTGTAGTCTATCTGGATGATATTCTCATCTTTTCTCCAGATATTGACTCCCACTGGAGAGATGTTGGCAAAGTCTTCGACCTCCTACGGGCAAACTCTCTTTATGCGAAGTTGGAGAAGTGTGTGTTTGAGCAGGAGTCCTTACCTTTCCTGGGCTATATCATTTCCACCCAGGGATTGGCTATGGATCCTGCCAAACTACAGGCTGTGATGGACTGGCAAGAGCCCCATTCTGTTAAAGCGGTGCAGCGCTTTATGGGGTTCATAAACTATTACCGCCAGTTCATTCCCCACTTCTCAACTCTGGTAGCTCCCTTGGTAGCCCTCACCAAGAAGGGAGCAAATCCCAAAGTGTGGTCTGAAGAGGTCTCCAGGGCCTTTTCTTCTACTAAGTCTCATTTTGCTAGCGCTCCCATCCTACATCGTCCCGATGTCGATAAGCCGTTTATAATGGAGGTGGATGCCTCTTCCGTTGGTGCTGGAGCAGTCCTCTTCCAAAAGGATGCTCAAGGTCGGAAGCATCCGTGCTTCTTCTTCTCCAAGACCTTCACACCAGCGGAGAGGAATTATTCCATCGGGGACAGGGAGTTGCTAGCGATGAAATTGGCTTTCTCAGAGTGGAGACATCTCTTGTAGGGGGTTCGTTTTCCCTTTCAAGTTTTTACAGACCACAAAAATTTGCTATATTTGCAAACAGCCCAGCGGCTAAATTCTCGCCAGGCCAGATGATCCTTATTCTTCTCCCGATTCCACTTCACCCTCCATTATCTCGCTGGGGAGAAGAACATTCGAGCTGATGCTCTTTCTCGCTCTGTTGTGTCATCTGAGGAGTAGGAAGGAGAGCCTCGGCTTATTGTTCCTTCTGAGAGCTTGAGAACCGTGGCTCCGGTGTCGCTCGAGTCTGTGCCTCCGGGCAAGACTTTTGTGCCCATAAATTTGCGACCGGAGGTTCTCTCTTGGGCTCATTCCTCCAGGGTGGGTGGACACTTTGGGACAAAAAGGACATCTGAGCTGCTGGCGAGGACGCACTGGTGGCCGCATATGCTCCGAGATGTCAGAGATTACGTTCTGGCGTGTGTCTCATTGTCTCATGCGCCAAAAATAAGTCTCCTCGACAACGGCCGTCTGGGTTACTCTATCCCTTGCCGGTCGCAGACAGGCCCTGGGAGATGGTCAGGATGGACTTTGTGGTAGGTTTGCCCAAGTCTCGCGGCTGTACCGTCATTTGGGTTGTTACCGATCATTTCTCGAAAATGGTGCATTTGGTGCCGCTCCCACGGTTACCTTCTGCACGGGCCTTGGCAGCGTTGTTCATAAGACACGTCTTCCGCCTACACGGCATGCCAGACAAAATTGTCAGTGACCGGGGTCCCCAGTTTGCGTCTCGGTTTTGGAGAGAGCTTTGTCGTCTTCTCAGCATTGAGTTAAATCTCTCTTCCGCATATCATCCCGAGACGAATGGGTTGGTGGAGAGGGCCAATCAGACTCTGGTCACATATCTGCGACATTTTGTTTCTGCCAGGCAGGATGACTGGGCATCTTTATTACCATGGGCAGAGTTCGCCCTTAATAACGCTGTAGCTGACTCCACTGGTCAGACTCCTTTCCTCCTTAATTACGGCCAGCATCTGCGGGTTCCTGTGCCTATGCCCGTGTCCTCTGCTGACTCCAGGGTGGCAGACTGGGCAGTGGAGGCACGGGACATTTGGGACCGCACTCAGGATGCCATTCGGGCCTCAAAGGAGAGAATGAGGTCCTCCGCCGATGCACATCGGCGCCCTGCCCCGACCTTTGCTCCTGGCGATTTAGTGTGGCTCTCCGCCCGTAACATCAGGCTGCGTGTAGAGTCCACTAAGTTTGCACCTTGCTACTTGGGTCCCTTCAAGGTCCTCGAACAGGTTAATCCTGTGGTCTATCGTTTGGCTCTTCCGCCACGCCTGGGTATCACCGACACCTTTCATGTGTCCCTCTTGAAACCCGTGTATATGTCCCGGTTCTCCGAGTCATCTGCTGGGACATCGGGTTCGTCTACGGATGATTATGAGGTGAACGCTATTTTGGGGTGCAAGGTGGTACGTGGCAAAAAATTTTATTTGGTAGACTGGAAGGGTTATGGCCCCGAGGACAGGTCCTGGGAGCCTGTTGAGCACATTCGGGCCCCGCAGCTCATTGCTGCCTTCGAACGTAGCGAGGCCCAAGGAGGGGGGGGGGGGGGGTTAATGTTAGGAGTCGAGTTTCCTCTGCTGCACAGGGGGAATCTCGATCCGTCTCCGCTGCGGTCTCCCATTCTCCTCCAGCCGCAGTGGAGCCTGCTCAGCAGGGACGTCGATCCCAGCGTCTCGCTCAGTCTGACTCTGTGTGAAGAGTTACTGCTGCTTTTCCTGCTTCTGCCATTGAAGCCAGTGCTGGGCAGCGGCAAGTGGAAGTTTCTGGATCTAAGTCCTTATTTGCACACACTGAGCATGCCCAGGGCAAGATCTCCTGTTGGAGATCGAGGGTCACATGCTCAGGTACTGCAGCACATCCCATTGGTCCTTTTGGCAGGTCCTGAAAGGGCAAAACTTCTGTAGCTGTTTCCTGTGCTGCAGCTATATAAACTGCACATGACCGCACGGCCATGCGCTAGTATTGTCTTGTAAATATGTGTGTGTGTAGATGGATATATGTCGAAGGATGAAAGCTCCTAAATATCCCTCCCTAGTGTTGTTGACTGTTTGCGGATGATGGTAGCTATCTAGCGCCCGACTACCCATCAGCACAATACACACATAACAGCGTCTAGTTGCTGTGACCGCCTGTACGGCGCCGTGCGCTTTCCTTACCCAAGCCTGGGTGGTTAGCGGCGTCAGTTTGTGCGGCACCGCACGCACTCTTGTGCATTTATATTATTATTTAGTTTCCTTACACACCCAGTTGCGGTGTTGTGCCAGCAAGGGTCTAATCGGACTTCAATCCTAGTTGGGCTTGAGTTCGCTGACTCCTTGCTCGCGCTCTATGTGCGGTACCGCGGTCCTGTGACGCAACAGGATCGCTTCCTTCACGCAGGGTGTAGTTAATCCGTGCGTGTATACTTGCAGTACCGCCATATAGTCCATCTTACTAGCTGCAGGGTTTTTCCTGCACGGTGGACCTCGGACTGCGAGCGCACCTAGTTCCATTTCATCTTGTACTTGGTGCGTTCCGCCAGTCCCTAACAAGGTCGGATAACCCCGGATAACTTTTCAGGAAGCACTGCACCACTAGGTTTAAGGTGTGAGCCAGGCAAGGAATGTGTTTCAGTTGGGAAAGGGAGATGGCAGCCATGAAATTCCTTCCGTTATCTCTCACTACCTTGCCTGCCTCAAGATCTACAGTGCCCAGCCACGACTGTGTTTCTTTCTGCAAGAAATCGGATAGAACTTCCGCGGTGTGTCTGTTGTTGCCCAAACACTTCATAGCCAATACAGCCTGCTGACGCTTGCCAGTAGCTGCCCCATAATGGGACACCTGGTGTGCAACAGTGGCAGCTGCGGATGGAGTGGTTGTGCGACTGCGGTCTGTGGACGAGCTCTCGCTTCTGCAGGAGGACGAGGAGGAGGAGGGGGTGCGAACGGCTACAGCCAACTGTTTCCTAGACCGTGGGCTAGGCAGAACTGTCCCAAAATCGCTGTCCCCTGTGGACCCTGCATCCACCACATTCACCCAGTGTGCCCTGATGGACACGTAACGTCCCTGGCCATACCTACTGGTCCATGCATCTGTTGTCAGGTGCACCTTTGTACTCACAGATTGCCTGAGTGCATGGACGATGCGTTCTTTAACATGCTGGTGGAGGGCTGGGATGGCTTTTCTCGAAAAGAAGTGTCGACTGGGTAGCTTGTAGCGTGGTACAGCGTAGTCCATCAGGGCTTTGAAAGCTTCGCTTTCAACTAACCGGTAGGGCATCATCTCTAACGAGATTAGTCTAGCTATGTGGGCGTTCAAACCCTGTGTACGCGGATGCGAGGATAAGTACTTCCTTTTTCTAACCAGAGTCTCATGTAGGGTGAGCTGGACTGGAGAGCTGGAGATCGTGGAACTAGCGGGTGTGCCGGTGGACATGGCAGACTGAGAGACGGTTGGAGACGGTATTCTTGCCAGTGCCCGAGATGCAGTGTTTCCTACTACGAAACTGGTGATTCCCTGACCCTGACTGCTTTGGCCTGGCAACGAAATCTGCGGAAAACGGTGGCCTTACTGTGACGGAAGGGATGTAGCGTTGCTGACTAGCTTCATTGGCCGAGGGTGCTACAACCTTAAGGGACGTTTGGTAGTTAGTCCAGGCTTGCAAATGCATGGTGGTTAAATGTCTATGCTTGCAACTTGTATTTAGACTTTTCAGATTCTGACCTCTGCTTAAGGTAGTTGAACATTTTTGACGGATGACTTTGCGCTGATCAATTGGATGTTGTTTAAAAAAATGCCAGACTGCACTCTTTCTAGCATCGGATACCTTTTCAGGCATTGCAGACTGAGCTATAAACCGGATGGCCACGCTGTCTTCCAACAGGTTTTGGCTTTGCCACGCAATTTGGGCCAGATACGGGCCCGGCAGATGGAACCTGTTGTGATGTTGATGCCTGCTGCGGCCCCTCCTCCTCCGCTTCAGAACTACTGCCGCCTGCACCCTGTTCCCCCAATGGCTGCCAATCGGGGTCAACAAGTGGGTCATCTATTACCTCCTCTTCTATCTTGTGTGCAACTTCGTCTGTGTCACCGTGTAAGCCGGTGGTATAGCGTTCGTGACGGGGCACCATAATCTCATCAGGGTCTGATTCTGGATCAGTACACTGCGAGGGCAATGTTGTGGTCTGAGTCAAAGGAACAGCATAGTAATCTGGCTGTGGCTGTGCATCAGTGCACTCCATGTCCGATTCAACTTGTAATGGGCATGGCCTGTTAACAGTTTCACTTTCTAACCCAGGAACGGTATGTGTAAAGAGCTCCATGGAGTAACCCGTTGTGTCGCCTGACGCATCCTTCTCTGTTGTTGTTTTTGCTGAAGAGGACAAGGAAGCGACTTGTCCCTGACCGTGAACATCCACTAACGACGTGCTGCTTTTACATTTACCAGTTTCAGAAGAGGAGGCAAAAGAGCTAGAGGCTGAGTCAGCAAGGTAAGCCAAAACTTGCTCTTGCTGCTCCGGCTTTAAAAGCGGTTTTCCTACTCCCAGAAAAGGGAGCGTTCGAGGCCTTGTGTAGCCAGACGACGAACCTGGCTCCACAGCTCGAGACTTAGGTGCTATATTGTTTTTCCCACGACCACCTGATGCTCCACCACCACTACCATCATTACCAGCTGGCAATGAACGCCCACGGCCACGACCTCTTCCACCAGACTTCCTCATTGTTTTAAAAACGTAACCAAAGTAACGGTATTTGTTACTGTAAAACAACTTACAAGGTGAACGCAAACTTCTGTAGGATGTAGATATCCCTTTATAGGTGGGTGAGACTGCAAGGAAAATCAGGCACAATGTTACACACTCGGTTTTCTGTGGCACCAAATGAGAGAGATGCCACACACGCAGGACTGTCACTCAAGCACAAATGCCAATATTAATCTCCCACTGTTTATTTTTTTTTCAGGGAGAATTTAAAAACCAAAATAACCAAAAACAGACACTAGGCTTTCTGTGGCCCACTATTTGAGAGAGATGGCACACACAGGACTGGCACAGAAGCACAAAGGCCAATATTAATCTCCCACTATTTATTTTATTTTAAGGGAGAATTTAAAAACCAAAATAAAAAAAAAAAAAGGCTTTCTGTGACCCACTATTTGAGAGAGATGGCACACACGACTGGAACAGAAACACAAAGGCCAATATTAATCTCCCACTATTTAGTTTTTTTTAAGGGAGAATTTAAAAACCAAAATAACCAAAAACAGACACTAGGCTTTCTGTGGCCCACTATTTGAGATAGATGGCACACACAGGACTGGCACAGAAGCACAAACGCCTATATTAATCTCCCACTATATTTTTTTTTAAGGGAGAATTAAAAAACCAAAGTAACCAAAAACAGACACCAGGCTTTCTGTGGCCCACTATTTGAGAGAGATGGCACACACAGGACTGGCACAGAAGCACAAAGGCCAATATTAATCTCCCACTATTTTTTTTTTTTTTTTAAGGGAGAATTTAAAAACCAAAAACAGACACTAGGCTTTCTGTGGCCCACTATTTGAGAGAGATGGCACACACAGGACTGGCACAGATGCACAAAGGCCAATATTAATCTCCCACTATTTATTTTTTTTAAGGGAGAATTTAAAAACCAAAATAACCAAAAACAGACACTAGGCTTTCTGTGGCCCACTATTTGAGAGAGATGGCACACACAGGACTGGCACAGAAGCACAAAGGCCAATATTAATCTCCCACTATTTATTTTTTTTTAAGGGAGAATTTAAAAACCAAAATAAAAAAAAAAAAAAGGCTTTATGTACCCAAAAATTGAGAGAGATGGAACACACGACTGGAAAAGAAGCACAAAGGCCATTATTAATCTCCCACTATTTATTTTTTTTTTAAGGGAGAATTTAAAATCCAAATTAACCAAAAACAGACACTAGGCTTTCTGTGGCCCACTATTTGAGAGAGATGGCATACACAGGACTGGCACAGAAGCACAAAGGCCAATATTAATCTTGCACTATTTATTTTTTTTAAGGGAGAATTTAAAAACCAAAAACAGACACTAGGCTTTCTGTGGCCCACTATTTGAGAGAGATGGCACACACAGGACTCACACAGAAGCACAAAGGCCAATATTAATCTCCCACTATTTTTTTTTTTAAGGGAGAATTTAAAAACCAAAATAACCAAAAACAGACACTAGGCTTTCTGTGGCCCACAATTTGAGAGAGATGGCACACACGACTGGCACAGAAGCACAAAGGCCAATAGTAATCTCCAACTATTTTTTTTTTTAAAGGGAGAATATAAAAACCAAAATAACCAAAAACAGACACTAGGCTTTCTGTGGCCCACTATTTGAGAGAGATGGCACACACAGGACTGGCACAGAAGCACAAAGGCCAATATTAATCTCCCACTATTTATTTTTTTTAAGGGAGAATTTAAAAACCAAAAACAGACACTAGGCTTTCTGTGGCCCACTATTTGAGAGAGATGGCACACACAGGACTGGCACAGAAGCACAAAGGCCAATATTAATCTCCCACTATTTATTTTTTAAGGGAAAATTTAAAAACCAAAAATAGACACTAGGCTTTCTGTGGCCCACTATTTGAGAGAGATGGCACACACAGGACTGGCACAGAAGCACAAAGGCCAATATTAATCTCCCACTATTTTTTTTTTTTTAAGAGAGAATTTAAAAACCAAAAACAGACACTAGGCTTTCTGTGGCCCACTATTTGAGAGAGATGGCACACACAGGACTGGCACAGAAGCACAAAGGCCAATATTAATCTCCCACTATTTATTTTTTTTAAGGGAGAATTTAAAAACTAAAAACGGACACTAAGCTTTCTGTGGCCCACTATTTGAGAGAGATGGCACACACAGTACTGGCACAGAAGCACAAAGGCCAATATTAATCTCCCACTATTTATTTTTTTTAAGGTAGAATTTAAAAACCAAAATATCCAAAAACAGACACTAAGCTTTCTGTGGCCCACTATTTGAGAGAGATGGCACACACAGGACTGGCACAGAAGCACAAAGGCCAATATTAATCTACCACTATTTATTTTTTTAAAGGGAGAATTTAAAAACCAAAATATCCAAAAACAGACACTAGGCTTTCTGTGGCCCACCATTTGAGAGAGATGGCACACACAGGACTGGCACAGAAGCACAAAGGCCAATATTAATCTCCCACTATTTATTTTTTTTCAGGGAGAATTTAAAAACCAAAATAAATAAAAAAAAAAATAGGCTTTCTGTGCTCCAAAATTGGAGAGAGATGGCACACACAGGACTGGCACTCTAGCAGAAATGCCAATCTTAATCTCCCACTACTTTTTTGGGTTATGGAGAATTGCCAAGAAATCAGGGCCAGTATTACACACTAGGCTTTCTGTGCCCCAAAATTGGAGAGAGATGGCACACAAAGGACTGGCACTCTAGCAGAAATGCCAATCTTAATCTCCCACTACTTTTTTGGGTTAGGGAGAATTGCCAAGAAATCAGGGCCAGTATTACACACTAGGCTTTCTGTGCCCCAAAATTGGAGAGAGATGGCACACTGTTGTGAATTCTGTTTTCGGGCTCCCTCCTGTGGTCATGAATGGTACTTCGGCTGGTTCTGTCCATGGACTTTCTCTGATGCCTGTGGGTGTTTCTGAGTTTCCTTCCACAGGTGACGAGGCTAATTCGTTAGTGGGCTGCTCTATTTAACTGCACTTGGATCCTTGTCCGATGCCAGCTGTCTATGTTGTAGCATTGGTCTAGTTCGCTCCTGGATCTTCCTGGTTACCTGTTTTCTCCAGCTGAAGCTAAGTTTCGCTTTGCTTTTTTCTTGTTTGCTATTTTTTCTGTCCAGCATGCTTATGTGAATTTTGCCTTGCTTGCTGGAAGCTCTGGGGCGCAGAGGGGCGCCTCCGCTCCGTTAGTCGGTGCGGATGGTATTTTTCCCTGCACTCTCTGTGTGGCTTTTTTAGGGCTTTGTGCTGACTGCAAAGTGACCTTTCCTATCTTCTGTCTGTTTGTGGCTAAATCTATTTCATCTCTGTGTTTGTGATTTCATCTTACTCACAGTCAATATATGTGGGGGGCTGCCTTTTCCTTTGGGGAATTTTCTCTGAGGCAAGATAGGCTTATTTTTCCTATCTCTAGGGCTAGCTAGTTCTGAGGCTGTGACGAGGCGCCTAGGTCATGATAGGAGCGCTCCACGGCTATTTCTAGTGTACGTGATAGGATTAGGGATTGCGGTCAGCAGAGGTTCCACTTCCCAGAGCTTGTCCTGTATTCATGTGCTATCAGGTCTTTTCTGGTGCTCTAACTATCAGGTCCACTATTTGTTCTAACCACCAGATCATAACAGTACAGCTGGCCAAAAGTATTGATGCATCTCAATAGAGGGATAAGTAAAGCTCTGAGACCATTTTTTTTTCTTTGCAGCGTGTTCTGTCTCACTTTTCCCCTTTACCTCTGGGTGGTTCAGAACACAGGTGTAGACATGGACATTCAAGGTCTGTCCTCTTGGATGGATAATCTCACTACAAGGGTACAAAACATTCATGATTTTGTGGTTCAGAATCCGATGTCAGAGCCTAGGATTCCAATTCCTGATTTATTTTTTGGTGATAGATCTAAGTTCTTGAATTTCAAAAATAATTGTAAATTGTTTCTAGCTTTGAAACCTCGCTCCTCAGGTGATCCTGCTCAACAAGTAAGGATCATTATTTCTTTGTTACGTGGTGACCCTCAAGACTGGGCATTTTCCCTTGCGCCAGGAGATCCGGCATTGCGTGATGTGGATGCGTTTTTCCTGGAGCTCGGATTGCTTTATGACAAACCTAATTCAGTGGATCAGGCAGAGAAAATCTTGCTGGCTCTGTGTCAGGGTCAGGATGAAGCAGAGATATATTGTCAGAAGTTGAGAAAGTGGTCTGTGCTCACTCAGTGGAATGAATGTGCCCTGGCAGCAGTCTTCAGAAAGGGTCTCTCTGAAGCCCTTAAAGATGTCATGGTGGGATTTCCCATGCCTGCTGGTCTGAATGAGTCTATGTCCTTGGCCATTCAGATCGATCGGCGCTTGCATGAGCGTAAAACTGTGCACCATTTGGCGGTACTATCTGAGCATGGGCCTGAGCCTATGCAGTGTGATAGGACTTTGACCAGAGCTGAACGGCAGGAACACAGACGTCGGAATGGGCTGTGTTTTTACTGTGGTGATTACACTCATGCTATCTCCGATTGTCCTAAGCGCACTAAGCGGTTCGCTAGGTCTGCCACCATTGGTACGGTACAGTCAAAATTTCTATTGTCCGTTACACTGATTTGTTCTTTGTCTTCCTACTCTGTTATGGCATTTGTGGATTGAGGCGCTGCCCTGAATTTGATGGACTTGGAGTATGCTAGGTGCTGTGGTTTTTTCTTGGAGCCCTTGAAGCATCCTATTCCATTGAGAGGAATTGATGCTACGCCTTTGACCAAGAATAAGCCTCAGTACTGGACCCAATTGACCATGTGCATGGCTCCTGCACATCAGGAGGATATCCGTTTTTTGGTGTTACATAATCTGCATGATGTGGTCGTTTTAGGGTTACCATGGCTACAGGTACATAATCCAGTATTGGACTGGAAATCTATGTCTGTGTCCAGCTGGGGTTGCCAGGGGGTACATGGTGATGTTCCATTTTTGTCAATTTCGTCTTCTACTCCTTCTGAAGTTCCGGAGTTTTTGTCGGATTATCAGGATGTATTTGATGAGCCCAAAGCCAGTGCCCTACCTCCTCATAGGGATTGCGATTGTGCAATTAATTTGATTCCTGGTAGTAAGTTTCCGAAGGGCCGATTGTTCAATTTATCTGTGCCAGAACACGCCGCTATGCGGAGTTATATAAAGGAATCCTTGGAGAAAGGCCATATTCGCCCATCGTCATCACCGTTGGGAGCAGGGTTCTTTTTTGTGGCCAAGAAGGATGGTTCTTTGAGACCTTGTATTGATTACCGCCTTCTTAATAAAATTACTGTCAAGTTTCAGTATCCTTTGCCGTTGCTGTCCGACTTGTTTGCTCGTATTAAAGGGGCTAGTTGGTTTACCAAGATAGACCTTCGAGGGGCGTATAATCTTGTGCGTATTAAACGGGGCGATGAATGGAAAACAGCATTTAATATGCCCGAGGGCCATTTTGAGTACCTGGTGATGCCATTCGGGCATTCCAATGCTCCATCAGTATTTCAGTCCTTTATGCATGACATCTTTCGAGAGTACCTGGATAAATTCCTGATTGTGTATTTGGATGATATTTTGGTCTTTTCGGATGATTGGGAGTCTCATGTGAAGCAGGTCAGAATGGTGTTCCAGGTCCTTCGTGCTAATTCCTTGTTTGTGAAGGGATCAAAGTGTCTCTTTGGAGTTCAGAAGGTTTCATTTTTGGGGTTCATTTTTTCCCCTTCTACTGTCGAGATGGACCCTGTTAAAGTCCAGGCCTTTCATGATTGGACTCAGCCGACATCTGTGAAGAGCCTGCAAAAGTTCCTGGGCTTTGCTAATTTTTATCGTCGCTTCATCGCTAATTTTTCTAGTGTTGCTAAACCGTTGACTGATTTGACCAAGAAGGGTGCTGATGTGGTCAATTGGTCTTCTGCGGCCGTGGATGCTTTTCAGGAATTGAAGCGTCGTTTTTCTTCTGCCCCTGTGTTGTGCCAGCTAGATGTTTTGCTCCCGTTTCAGGTTGAGGTTGATGCCTCTGAGATTGGAGCAGGGGCTGTTTTGTCGCAAAGAAGTTCTGATGGCTCGGGAATGAAGCCATGTGCTTTCTTTTCTAGAAAGTTTTCGCCTGCTGAGCGCAATTATGATGTTGGTAATCGAGAATTGTTGGCCATGAAGTGGGCATTCGAGGAGTGGCGTCATTGGCTTGAAGGAGCCAAGCATCGCGTGGTGGTCTTGACAGATCACAAAAATTTGACTTATCTTGAGTCTGCCAAACGGTTGAATCCGAGACAGGCTCGATGGGCGTTATTTTTCTCCCGTTTTGATTTTGTGGTTTCGTACCTTCCGGGCTCTAAGAATGTGAAGGCTGATGCCCTGTCAAGGAGTTTTGTGCCTGACTCTCCGGGTGTTTCTGAGCCGGCAGGTATTCTCAAAGAGGGGATAATTTTGTCTGCCATCTCCCCTGATTTGCGGCGGGTGCTGCAAAAATTTCAGGCTGATAGACCTGACCGTTGCCCAGCAGAGAAACTGTTTGTCCCTGATAAATGGACTAGCAGAGTTATCTCTGAGCTTCATTGTTTGGTGTTGGCTGGGCATCCTGGAATCTTTGGTACCAGAGATTTGGTGGCTAGATCCTTTTGGTGGCCTTCTTTGTCACGGGATGTGCGTTCTTTTGTGCAGTCCTGTGGGACTTGTGCTCGGGCTAAGCCCTGCTGTTCTCGTGCTAGTGGGTTGCTTTTGCCCTTGCCGGTCCCGAAGAGGCCCTGGACGCATATTTCTATGGATTTTATTTCGGATCTCCCCGTCTCTCAAAAGATGTCGGTCATTTGGCTGGTTTGTGATCGCTTTTCTAAGATGGTCCATTTGGTACCCTTGTCTAAATTGCCTTCCTCCTCTGATTTGGTGCCATTGTTTTTCCAGCATGTGGTTCGTTTACATGGCATTCCGGAGAACATCGTTTCGGACAGAGGTTCTCAGTTTGCTTCGAGGTTTTGGCGATCCTTTTGTGCTAGGATGGGCATTGATTTGTCTTTTTCCTCGGCTTTCCATCCTCAGACAAATGGCCAAACCGAACGAACTAATCAGACGTTGGAAACATATCTGAGATGCTTTGTTTCTGCTGATCAGGATGATTGGGTGTCCTTTTTGCCGTTGGCTGAGTTTGCCCTTAATAATCGGGCCAGCTCGGCTACTTTGGTTTCGCCGTTTTTCTGCAATTCTGGTTTCCATCCTCGTTTCTCTTCAGGGCAGGTTGAGTCTTCGGACTGTCCTGGTGTAGATACTGTGGTGAATAGGTTGCAGCAGATTTGGACTCATGTGGTGGACAATTTGACATTGTCCCAGGAGAAGGCTCAGCGTTTCGCTAACCGCCGGCGCTGTGTGGGTCCCCGACTTCGTGTTGGGGATTTGGTTTGGTTGTCGTCTCGTTATGTTCCTATGAAGGTTTCCTCTCCTAAGTTTAAGCCTCGTTTCATTGGTCCGTATAAAATTTCTGAGGTAATCAATCCTGTGTCATTTCGTTTGGCCCTTCCAGATTCTTTTGCCATCCATAATGTGTTCCATAGGTCGTTGTTGCGGAGATACGTGGCACCTGTGGTTCCATCCGTTGGCCCTCCTGCTCCGGTGTTGGTTGAGGGGGAGTTGGAGTATGTGGTGGAGAAGATTTTGGATTCTCGTATTTCGAGACGGAAACTCCAGTACTTGGTCAAGTGGAAGGGTTATGGTCAGTAGGATAATTCCTGGGTTTTTGCCTCTGATGTTCATACTGCCGATCTGGTTCGTGCCTTTCATTTGGCTCATCCTGGCCGGCCTGGGGGCTCTCGTGAGGGTTCGGTGACCCCTCCTCAAGGGGGGGTACTGTTGTGAATTCTGTTTTCGGGCTCCCTCCTGTGGTCATGAATGGTACTTCGGCTGGTTCTGTCCATGGACTTTCTCTGATGCCTGTGGGTGTTTCTGAGTTTCCTTCCACAGGTGACGAGGCTAATTCGTTAGTGGGCTGCTCTATTTAACTCCACTTGGATCCTTGTCCGATGCCAGCTGTCTATGTTGTAGCATTGGTCTAGTTCGCTCCTGGATCTTCCTGGTTACCTGTTTTCTCCAGCTGAAGCTAAGTTTCGCTTTGCTTTTTTCTTGTTTGCTATTTTTTCTGTCCAGCATGCTTATGTGAATTTTGCCTTGCTTGCTGGAAGCTCTGGGGCGCAGAGGGGCGCCTCCGCTCCGTTAGTCGGTGCGGATGGTATTTTTCCCTGCACTCTCTGTGTGGCTTTTTTAGGGTTTTGTGCTGACTGCAAAGTAACCTTTCCTATCTTCTGTCTGTTTAGTAAGTCGGGCCTCTCTTTGCTAAATCTATTTCATCTCTGTGTTTGTGATTTCATCTTACTCACAGTCAATATATGTGGGGGGCTGCCTTTTCCTTTGGGGAATTTTCTCTGAGGCAAGATAGGCTTATTTTTCCTATCTCTAGGGCTAGCTAGTTCTGAGGCTGTGACGAGGCGCCTAGGTCATGATAGGAGCGCTCCACGGCTATTTCTAGTGTACGTGATAGGATTAGGGATTGCGGTCAGCAGAGGTTCCACTTCCCAGAGCTTGTCCTGTATTTATGTGCTATCAGGTCTTTTCTGGTGCTCTAACTATCAGGTCCACTATTTGTTCTAACCACCAGATCATAACAGCACACACAGGACTGGCACTCTAGCAGAAATGCCAATCTTAATCTCCCACTACTTTTTTGGGTTAGTGAGAATTGCCAAGAAATTAGGGCCAGTATTACACACTAGGCTTTCTGTGCCCCAAAATTGGAGAGAGATGGCACACAAAGGACTGTCACTCTAGCAGAAATGCCAATCTTAATCTCCCACTACTTTTTTGGGTTAGGGAAAATTGCCAAGAAATCAGGGCCAGTATTACACACTAGGCTTTCTGTGCCCCAAAATTGGAGAGAGATGGCACACACAGTACTGGCACTCTAGCAGAAATGCCAATCTTAATCTCCCACTAATTTTTTTTAGGGAGAATTTAAAAAAAAAAAAAAAAAAAAAACAGGGACTGTCCTACAATTACTATCTCCCTGCAGTAATCTCAGCCAGGTATTGAAGGCAGCAATAACAAGGAGTGGACTGCTGCACAAATTACATCAAAAGTGTGGACAACAGGATTTGTGCTTTGAAAAAAGCAGTTGGTTTGCACAGCGGCGTATACACAGCAATGCAGCTATCAGGGAGCCTTCAAGGGCAGCCCAATGAGCTACAGCGCTGAGGAAAAAAAATATAGCTTCCACTGTCCCTGCAAACAAAAGGTGGTGTTGGACAGTGGAAATCGCTACAGCACAAGCGGTTTGGTGGTTAATGGACCCTGCCTAACGCTATCCCTGCTTCTGACGAAGCGGCAGCAACCTCTCCCTATGCTCAGATCAGCAGCAGTAAGATGGCGGTCGGCGGGAACGCCCCTTTATAGCCCCTGTGACGCCGCAGAAAGCAAGCCAATCACTGCAATGCCCTTCTCTAAGATGGTGGGGACCAGGACCTATGTCATCACGCTGCCCACACTCTGCGTCCACCTTCATTGGCTGAGAAATGGCGCTTTTAGCGTCATTGAAATGCGACTTTGGCGCGAAAGTCGCGTACCGCATGGCCGACCCCACACAGGGATCGGGTCGGGTTTCATAGGGACAGTCAGGTTGGACAAATCCATGAGTAGTGGCTATTGACTTGACCCCTTTCACAAAGGATGGGACCTGTTCCATTACCAAAGAAATTGTCCTTAAGGTGGGGTCTGTTCAACTGGTGCATATAGCTTATTTTGTTCTGGACAACCTCCCTGCAGGTTTGGTTTTGCGGTTTCCTTGGCTACAATGTCATAATCCAGTCATTGACTTGGAGGCCCGGAAGATTGTTAAATGGGAATCCAACTATGAAAACAAATGTCTGAATTCTGTATCGTCCATCGGTCTGGAGGGTAATTCCGGAGTACCTGAAGGACTTCGGAGATATATTCTCTGAATGTCAGGCCGAGGGGTTACCACCGCACCACCCTTTTGATTGTGCCATCGACCTGATTCCTTGGGCTAAATTGCCTAAGGCCCGATTGTTTAACTTTTCTGGTCCTGAGCGGGCCGCCATGAAGGAGTCTCTGCAAGGGGCATATCCGCCCTTCCATGTCTCCTGTTGCTGCAGGTTTCTTTATTGTAAAAAAAAAAGATGATGATCTCTGCCCATGCCTTGACTTTAGGAAACTTAACAAGATTACTGTAAGAAACACATATCCCTTCCCACTCTTTCCCGATTTGTGTAATCAATTGTCCAGAGCCAAATAGTTTTCAAAACTAGACTTGAGGGGGGCTTATAACCTTAACTGGGTGCAGGAGGGGGATGAGTGGAAATCTACATTTATCAACCCAGAAGTACTGTTGGAAAACGTAGTTATGCCGTCTGGTTTGACCAATGCTCCTGCGATCTTCCAAAACTTCATCAATCATGTGTTCTGTATTCTTTATTTATTCCTGATCTTATCTGTAGTAAAATGGAATCTGCCGCCTTTATAAATGTCTACTACCATCCTGTGGCCCTAATTGGGATAATATTTTTTACACCGCAATCACAGATCAGCATATAAGCATATTCTACTAAAGCTTTTTTGAATTTCCACCATGTGCATGTGAGTTCTATCTGCTCACCCCCTACTGAGAAAGATGACTACAGCACAGGCTGATAACCTGTATGTGCTCCAGCGTGGAGAGCATACACTTTGCAGGCTGTGTGGCGCCCCAGGGTCCTGGTTGTCACAGTAACATTGCTTTCCTCATGGGGAGAGTGATGTTACATTTGGAAGTGATGAAGGAGATCTTTTATCAGGTAATCACAATGCATAGAACATGTTC
Source organism: Ranitomeya imitator (assembly GCF_032444005.1). Classification (NCBI taxonomy): domain Eukaryota; kingdom Metazoa; phylum Chordata; class Amphibia; order Anura; family Dendrobatidae; genus Ranitomeya; species Ranitomeya imitator. The sequence continues at coordinate 94,030,037 of NC_091290.1, forward strand.
ACACTCCCCACGGCCCTGGCGGGCGACTCATCTTGGCGTCGCGAACAGGATGGACTGACCCAGCAAATCGGGTCATGTGCGCCTAAGAGACTGTGTTGTGTTGAGAGACTGTGCATTGTGATTTGAAACCAAACCTGCTGCCATTGCCGTGCCGCGTGGAGCGCGAGGAGGAGGAGATATACCTTTGTGGGTGGAGTCAGCCGGAAAGAGTATGAAAAAGGAAACTGGTGCCGCGCTGCCTGGAACGCCGGAAGTGAACACGCCATACAGCAGAGCCAGAAGTGAGGATGCTGCAAAGTGCCGAGCGACGCACCGGAGGAACCACTACAAACTCCGGAGGAGAGACACCGATCCCTATAAGGTTAGCAAGGGGGAGAAGCTATGTCAGACTAGGGGTAAGAAATGGCGGTGGGCGCAGCCGCAGCCCTTTGATGCCCCAAGACCCTGTGGGGGATGCAGCCGCCAGACTCCTGGCACCCCAGGGCCCCTCCACAGATGCACCTGCAGGTGCCATATTGCCACCAGGCCCCACAGCTTCTACCCACAGGCTGGACCCCGCTGCAACTACAATGACCATCATGCCGCTGTCCATGCCCTACATTCCTGGAGCGGCCTGGCTCCCAGAATATTCCGGGGAGTCCCATACAATTAAGTGACTTTAAAGAAAGACTCTACAGCCCATTTGAAGTATATCCCCCAACCAAGCATCAAAAGGTCAGCATCTTAATTGGACAATTGATAGGCGCAGCCCTAAGAGAAATAAAATCCTGGCCAAATATGGAAAAAGGAACTGTGCAGCATATATTTGCTAAACTTAAAGCCACCTTTGACACCCGCACCGCTGCAGAAATCAAAATGAAGTTTTTTTGGGTGCAAGCAGAGGGCACAGGATAGCATAAGGGACTATGCCCTTAATCTCCAGGAGGCACTGCGGGCCGTCAGGCAGGTTGACCCTAACAGCGTGCAGGATGAAGACAAACTCTTAAAGGAACAGTTCATTGAGGATCTCGTGTCCAGCAACCACAGGACACAGCTGCACATCCTGTCCCTGCAAAACCCTGACCTGGACTTTGCACAATTCAAGGACAGGGCTATTTGGGTGCTGCACGAACCTCAGCCCAGCCGCACAGTGCCCCCTAGGCGTCCAGATCTCATGTACCACCAGGAGGGGGAACCCTGCCATCAGGTCCCAGTTGAGGCCAACGCACAGATCCAGGATAATTCTTCCACCAGACTACGCCTCCAGGTCCAGAAACTGACTAAAAGCATAGCTGCACTAGCTAAAATCGTGCAGTCCCTGTGGGAATCGCGGAAAGAAAAGATCAAGCTGGCTTCCAGACCGGAGGACTTCCCCTGGCGATGACAGAAGAGGATCCCGCCGACCAGAGGGAGAGATGACAATCGTTATCATCAGGACGAATGACCCATCTGCTGCCACAGCGACCAGGCAGGACACATTGCAATGTACCATTATTTAAACGTGCGACCACTGGGGCGCAGAGGGCCAACCCCCAGGAATCAGTGGCGTATCTAGGGGGGGGCAGCCGGGGCATGTGCCCCGGGCACAGCTGGCAGGGGGGCGCAGTTGGGCCGCCAAATGTCTCCCCTGGCAGCTGCATTCTGCCGCCCCTGCACTCGGAGTCAGCTGTTCTCTGTGTCGGACTGTCAAGCTGACATCCGGCACAGAGACGCTGCAGCGCGCGGCTCCCAGTGTTCAATTGTACTCGTATCTTACGGACATGAGTACAATTGAACATCTGACTGCAGTGCCTGTCTAGAATGGAGCTGAGGTAAGATGTCACCGGAAGGGGCGGGGCCTCCTTCAGTCCAGTGAAGACAGATAGCAGGAACCAGGAAGCTGCTGGAGTCGTGTGAGGAGGACTGAGGGTCTGCAGCATGCAGCCATGTGAGGAGATTACCGAGGTGTGTGGGGATTGGAGGGATAATGATGAGGGGCTGTGTAGTGGATGATGAGAAGCTGTGGGGATTGGAGGGATAATGATGAGGGGCTGTGTAGTGGATGATGAGACGCTGTGGGGATTGGAGGGATAATGATGAGGGGCTGTGTAGTGGATGATGAGAGGCTGTGGGGAATGGAGGGATAATGATGAGGGGCTGTGTAGTGGATGATGAGAAGCTGTGGGGATTGGAGGGATAATGATGAGGGGCTGTGTAGTGGATGATGAGAAGCTGTGGGGATTGGAGGGATAATGATGAGGGGCTGTGTAGTGGATGATGAGAAGCTGTGGGGAATGGAGGGATAATGATGAGGGGCTGTGTAGTGGATGATGAGAAGCTGTGGGGATTGGAGGGATAATGATGAGGGGCTGTGTAGTGGATGATGAGAGGCTGTGGGGAATGGAGGGATAATGATGAGGGGCTGTGTAGTGGATGATGAGACGCTGTGGGGATTGGAGGGATAATGATGAGGGGCTGTGTAGTGGATGATGAGACGCTGTGGGGATTGGAGGGATAATGATGAGGGGCTGTGTAGTGGATGATGAGAAGCTGTGGGGATTGGAGGGATAATGATGAGGGGCTGTGTAGTGGATGATGAGACGCTGTGGGGATTGGAGGGATAATGATGAGGGGCTGTGTAGTGGATGATGAGACGCTGTGGGGAATGGAGGGATAATGATGAGGGGCTGTATAGTGGATGATGAGACGCTGTGGGGAATGGAGGGATAATGATGAGGGGCTGTGTAGTGGATGATGAGACGCTGTGGGGAATGGAGGGATAATGATGAGGGGCTGTGTAGTGGATGATGAGACGCTGTGGGGAATGGAGGGATAACGATGAGGGGCTGTGTAGTGGATGATGAGAGGCTGTGGGGAATGGAGGGATAATGATGAGGGGCTGTGTAGTGGATGATGAGAAGCTGTGGGGATTGGAAGGATAATGATGAGGGGCTGTGTAGTGGATGATGAGAAGCTGTGGGGATTGGAGGGATAATGATGAGGGGCTGTGTAGTGGATGATGAGAAGCTGTGGGGAATGGAGGGATAATGATGAGGGGCTGTGTAGTGGATGATGAGACGCTGTGGGGAATGGAGGGATAATGATGAGGGGCTGTGTAGTGGATGATGAGAGGCTGTGGGGAATGGAGGGATAATGATGAGGGGCTGTGTAGTGGATGATGAGAAGCTGTCTGGGGAATGGAGGGATAATGATGAGGGGCTGTGTAGTTGATGATGAGACGCTGTGGGGAATGGAGGGATAATGATGAGGGGCTGTGTAGTGGATGATGAGACGCTGTGGGGAATGGAGGGATAATGATGAGGGGCTGTGTAGTGGATGATGAGAGGCTGTGGGGAATGGAGGGATAATGATGAGGGGCTGTGTAGTGGATGATGAGAAGCTGTGTGGGGAATGATGATGGGCTGTGAAGTGGATGATGAGGGGCTGTGTGGGGAATGGAGCATGATGAGGGGCAGTGTGGAAAAAGAAGGAATGATGAGGGGCTGTGTGGGAGAAGGGGGGTGATGAGGGGCTTTGGGGGAGAAGGGGGGTGATGAGGGGCTGTATGGGGGTGATGGGCTGTGTGGGGAATGGGGGATGAGAGGCTGTGTGGGTGATAATGAGGGCCTGTGGGGAATGGGGGGATGATGAGGGGCTCTGTGGAGAAGCGGGGTGATGAGGGCCTTTTTGGGGAATGATGAGGGCCTGTGGGGAATGGGAGGATGATGAGGGTCTGTGTAGGGGTGATGAGGGGGAGATGGGGTTGATGAGGGGCTGTGTGGGGGATCAGGAGATGGGGGTGATGAGGGGCTGTGTGGGTAATGGGGGGATTTATTGTGTGGGGTTGAATTGGAGTGGAGATGGGAGATTTGAGGACACAAAATGAACAGCAAAGGGGGTGATGGGGCACAGAATAGAAACTGAGTAGTGGGTTCGTAGCATGGGGGCAGTGTAAGGGCACAGCCAGGAGGGGACAGTATACCAAGGAGGGGGAGTGTGATGAGAGAGTACAGTATAAATACTGGGCCCTATATGGGGGACACAGTGTGAGAGGACAGTGTGAAGAGGGGACCGGTATGGAAAGGAGAGGTCAGTGTGAAGAGCATGTACCATAAGAGGGACAGTGTGGGGGTCATATTTTGTGAAGACAATATAGTGAGGGGCAATTTTTCATTCAGGAGCATTATAATGACACTTGTATCTTTAAGGGCATCGTGAAGATGAAGAAAAGAAGAACGACTCCAGAGACGACATCATCTATAAGGTACCTGGATGTAAATGTTAATTGTGATACTGACTAACTCTCATGTTTTTATTTATGTTAGGAGCATTAAAGGGGATGTCCAGGTTTGTAATGAGTCTGCAGTCATTCTTCGTGACTGCAGACTTCTGAGTTCTCACAGTGCTCATTGCACGCTGTCAGGATTCTCTCGTGCTGGCAATTTACATACATGTAGTCACGTGCTGACTAGACATGTGTGGCCTCCGTCAATGAAAATGAACTGAGCGAGGCCGGGCACGTCTAGTCGGAATGTGTTCAGAATTATACAAATCACATGCTTGTACTGACATGACCGTCCACCAGCAAGGGAGAATCCTATAAGTGTCCAGTGCATTCGTTGTGAGAATTCAGAAGTCTGCAATGTCAGGATTCAGGTCAGCAGGTTCCAGTAGTCGTCACATGGACACCTCACTCATATGTGACTTTCACACTTATGGTCTGGTGACAACGAGCTTTTCTTCTGCTTCTCAGTTTTTCACTGAACATTGAGAGCATTAGGGAGAGGAGCTTGTGGGTACATGACTAAGTGCGCAAATCGCATATGTGCTGGGGGGGGAAAAGGGGGGGGGCGCCAAAATGAATTCTTGCCCCGGGTGCCAGAAACCCTAGATACGCCTCTGCCAGGAATAGGACAACCAGGCCAACAAAATTGGTGAGCCAAGTACGTTGAAGGATGACCAGTCCTCCCTATTGTGATCGACGGCATCCCGATGAACGCTTTATTGGACACCGGTTCTCAGGTGACAACTATGCCTTACATTCTATATAAACGTTACTGGGCTGACACAGACATTAATCGTGGCCCAGATGATGATTTAACAATAGTAGCCAGTAATGGTCAGCTGTTGTCACAGGTGGGGTACAAAGAGGTCACCATTAAGGTGGGGCAGGTAGAATTGAAGGCCCAAGGAATGGTGATTGTTGATATTGACCGACGTGAACGTAACCCCATGATGACCAATGGTACTAATGCCATAGAAAATTGTCTTGCAGAGGTTATTGTCTTATTTCAACAGGTGGCTGAAACTGTTGGTTCCAGTGAACAACGTGCCGTGCAGAAAGAAATCAGAGCTCTGGTGCAGAGACAGCAGGTAGAACTATCTGGTTGAGAAATTGGCCGTGCCACAGTGAGTGATTCGATCCCCATCGCAATATCCCTCAGGAGTGAAATTTTAATATGGTGTCAGGTAGCAATAGGCCTCAGAGGTAAAGACTACCAGGCCCTGGTAGAACCTGTGCATTCAGACAGTAGGCCCACAATCCTGACAGAGTGGTGGTTGATGTCCACAAGGGGAGGGTACCAGTACGTGTCCTTAACTGTGGAGAGAAAGAGGTCCACCAAACCAGATATGCCACACTTGCCAAACTGTTTACTGTTGATAATAATGTAATACAGGCTACAGAACCCTTGGTCCTGTCCAACCAGGTGGAGAAAAATGGCTCTGCAGGACAAATGGAGGATTGGTGTCAGAAATTACACGTAGGCACTGACTCTACACTAGGGTTGAGCGAAACAGATCGGTCAATTTCATAAGTCGCCGACTTTCGGCAAAGTCGGGTTTCGTGAAACCCGAGCCGATCCCAGTGTTGGATCGGCCACGCTGTCAGCGATCTTCGCGCCAAAGTCGCGTTTCATATGACGCGTTCAGCTCCATTTCTCAGCCAATGAAGGTGGTCGCAGAGTGTGGGCAGTGTGATACATAGGTCTCAGTTCCCAACATCTTAGAGAAGGGCATTACAGTGATTGGCTTGCTTTCTGCAGCGTCACAGGTGCTATAAAGGGGCGTGCACGCCGACCGCCATCTTACTTCTGCCGATCTGAGCATAGGGAGAGGTTGCTGTAGCTTCGTCTGAAGCAGGGATATTGTTAGGAAGGGAATATTAACTCCCAAACCGCTTGTGCTGTAGCGATTTCCACTGTCCAACACCACCTTTTCTTTGCAGGGACAGTGGAGGCTAGATTTCTGTGCATCAGCTCTGTAGCTTATAAGGCTAAAAAACTTTGTTCCAGTTCCAATCGCTTAGATTTAAAACTTGATTCTTTATTAATCCATTGTAAAAGCAAGGGCTGTAAAGCTCTCCAGAGCACATCGGGAAACGAGTAACGCGTTTCGATCTGTACAGATCTTTATCAGAGCTAAATACACATAGACATATCCACGTTAAATAGCCACCACTGACCAATAAGCAATTGCCGATCAGTCACATGATATGTGAAGGTCCTGTTGATAAAGAACTAAAACATATTTAACCATACAAAAACATATATAAGTACATTTCAGCGAGTAATACACATGAGATAAAAACAATGTGAACAGAAAAAAACGCATGACAAATCTAATATTAGTAATGGTACATCAGTTCGTTACGCTTATTAAGACTGGCTGGAAACCGGGTGTTCAAATAGTAGATCCAATAGGCTTCGCGCATGAGAAGACATCGCTTGGTGTTTCCACCCCGTAGAGGTTTATTCACACGTTCTATGCCATATACACGGAAATATGTATATATGGCATAGAACGTGTGAATAAACCTCTACGGGGTGGAAACACCAAGCGATGTCTTCTCATGCGCGAAGCGTATTGGATCTAATATTTGAACACCCTGTTTCCAGCCGGTCTTAATAAGCGTAACGAACTGATGTACCATTACTAATATTAGATTTGTCATGAGTTTTTTTCTGTTCACATTGTTTTTATCTCGTGTGTATTTCTCACTGAAATGTACTTATATATGTTTTTTGTATGGTTAAATATGTTTTAGTTCTTTACCAAAAGGACCTTCACATATCATGTGATTGATCGGCAATTGCTTATTGGTCAGTGGTGGCTATTTAACGTGGATATGTCTATGGATATTTTGCTCTGATAAAGATCTGTAAAGATCAAAACGCTTTGCTCGTTTCCCGATGTGCTCTGGAGAGCTTTACAGCCCTTGCTTTTACAATGGATTAATAAAGAATCAAGTTTTAAATCTAAACGATTGGAGCTGGAGCAAAGTTTTTTCATCTTTTCTATTTGCAACTACATGGATCAGCGTGGAAGTTCTGTGCACCTGCTGTGGCTGCCTGGTGAGCTGGCTTTTTCTTTGTTTTTCAAGCTTATAAGGCTCCCTGATAGCTGCATTCCTGTTTGTACGCCGCTGTGCAAACCAACTGCTTTTTTCAAAGCAAAAATCCTGTTGCTCCTTCTTTTCTGCACAGTTCTCTTGTTTCTTTGTCCACACTCTTGTGTGCAGCAGTCCTTTTTATTGCTGCCATACTTGTCCTTTGATCATTGTAGGGAGATTGAAATTCTACTACAGCCTTTGTATTTTTTGATATATCTGCCAACCACTTTCTGCCACTCAAACTGTGTAGTGTAATACAGTGGGCCTGATTTTTTGCTGCATTCTCCCACACATAAAAAAGGGAGATTTATATTGCCACTGAGTGCATCTGCGTCAGTCCTGTTTGTGGCATCTGTCATCCACTTTCTGCCACTTAAACTGTGTAGTGTAATACAGTGGGCCTGATTTTTTGCTGCATTCTCCTACACATAAAAAAGGGAGATTTATATTGCCACTGAGTGCATCTGCGTCAGTCCTGTTTGTGGCATCTGTCATCCACTTTCTGCCACTCAAACTGTGTAGTGTAATACAGTGGGCCTGATTTTTTCCTGCATTCTCCCACACATAAAAAAGGGAGATTTATATTGCCACTGAGTGCATCTATGTCAGTCCTGTTTGTGGCATCTGTCATCCACTTTCTGCATTCAAACTGTGTAGTGTAATACAGATTTTTTCCTGCATTCTCCCACACATAAAAAAGGGAGATTTATATTGCCACTGAGTGCATCTGCGTCAGTCCTGTTTGTGGCATATGTCATCCACTTTTTGCCACTCAAACTGTGTAGTGTAATACAGTGGGCCTGATTTTTTTTCCTGCATTCTCCCACACATAAAAAAGGGAGATTTATATTGCCACTGAGTGCATCTGCAACAGTCCTGTTTGGAGCATCTGTCATCCACTTTCTGCCCCTCAAACTGTGTAGTGTAATACAGTGGGCCTGATTTTCCCAGCAGTCTCACACACCTATAAAAGGAGATTTAAACTCACAACAAGTTTACGTACACCTTCCAACTGGTATTACAGTACCATATAACGTTTGTTATTTTGGTTACATTTTTCCAAGAATGAGGAAGTCTGGTGGAAGAGGTCGTGGCCGTGGGAGGTCATTGCCAGCTGGTAATGATAGTAGTGGTCTTGGAGCATCAGGTGGTCGGTCGAAAAGCAATATAGCACCTAAGTCAACCGAGTTGTTGAGCTGGCGTCATCGTCTGGCTACACAAGGCCTCGAAAGCTCCCTTTTCTGGGAGTAGGAAAACCACTTTTAATGCCGGAGCAGCAGGAACAAGTTTTGGCTTTCCTTGCTGACTCTGCTTCTAGCTCTTTCGCCTCCTCTTCGGAAAGTACAAAATTTAAAAGCAGCGCATCGTCAGTGGATGCTCCTGGTAAGAACAACAGAACAACAGAGAAGGATGCGTCAGGTGACACAACAGGTTACTCCAAGGAGCTCTTTACACATACCGTTCCTGGGTTACAAAGGGAAATTGTTAACAGGCCATGCCCATTACAAGTTGAATCGGACATGGAGTGCACAGATGCACAGCCACAGCTAGATTATTATGCTGTTCCATTGACTCAGATCACAACATTGCCCTCGCAGTGTACTGAGCCAGTATCTGTCCCTGATGAGACTATGGTGCCCCGTCACGAACGCTATAGCACCGGCTTACACGGTGACACAGAGGAAGGTGCACAGGACATAGAAGAGGAGGTGATAGATGACCCAGTTGTTGACCCCGATTGGCAGCCATTGGGGGAACAGGGTGCTGCCGGCAGTAGCTCTGAAGCGGAGGAGGAGGAGCTGCAGCAGGCATCAACATCGCAACAGCTTTCATCTGGCAGGCCCGTATCTGGTCAAAAACGTGTGTCAAAACCAAAAACAGTTGTAGGACAGTGTGGCCATCCGGTTAAAGTAGCTCAGTGTGCAATGCCGGAAAAGGTATCCTATAGTAGGAAGAGTGCAGTCTGGCAATTTTTTAACCAAGATCCAAATGATCAGTGCAAAGTCATCTGTAAAAAATGCTCAAGGACCTTTAGCAGAGGTCAGAATGTGAAGAATCTAAATACAAGTTGCATGCGTAGACATTTAACCACCATGCACTTGCAAGCCTGGACTAACTACCAAACATCCCGTAACGTTGTTGCACCCTCTCACAATGAAGCTAGTCAGCAACGCTACATTCCTTCCCTCACTGTAAACCCACCGTTTACGAAACCACCTGAAGCAAATGTGGAGGTTTCGTCGCAAGGCCAAAGCAGTCAGGGAATCACCAGGTTCGTGGTAGGAAACACTGTATGTGGGCCAACTGCAAGAATACCATCACCAACCCTCTCTCAGTCTGCCATGTCCACCATCACCCCCGCTAGTTCCACTATATGCAGCTCTCCAGTCCAGCTCACCCTACAAGAGTCTCTTGTTAGGAAAAGGAAGTACTCATCCTCTCATCCGCGTACACAGGGTTTGAACGCCCACATTGCTAGACTAATCTCGTTAGAGATGATGCCCTACCGGTTAGTTGAAAGTGAAGCTTTCAAAGCCCTGATGAACTACGCAGTACCACGCTACGACCTACCCAGTTGACACGTCTTTTCGAGAAAAGTCATCCCAGCCCTCCACCAGCATGTAAAAGACCGCATTGTCCATTCACTCAGGCAATCTGTCAGTAGAAAGGTGCACCTCACAACAGATGCATGGACCAGTAGGCATGGCGAGGGACGTTACGTGTCCATCACGGCACACTGGGTTAATGTGGTGGATGCAGGGTCCACGGGGGACAGCCATATTGGGACAGTTCTGCCTAGCCTACGGTCTAGGAAACAGTTGGCTGTAGGCTTTCACCCCCCCTCCTCCTCGTCCTCCAGCAGAAGCGAGAGCTCGTCCACAGACCGCAGTCGCACGACCACTCCATCCGCAGCTGCCACTGTTGCACACGAGGTGCCCCATTATGGAAAAGCTAGTGGCAAGCGTCAGCAGGCTGTGTTGGATATGAAGTGTTTGGGCGACAACAGACACACCGCGGAAGTTCTGTTCGAGTTCTTGCAGCAAGAAACTCAGTCATGGCTGGGCAGTGTACATCTTGAGGAAGGCAAGGTAGTGAGTGATAACGGAAGGAATTTTATGGCTGCCATAGCCCTTTCACAACTGAAACACATTCCTTGCCTGGCTCACACCTTGAACCTGGTGGTGCAGTGCTTCCTGAAAAGTTATCCGGGGTTACCTAACCTGCTCCTGAAGGTGCGCAGACTTTGCTCGCACATCCGCCGTTCGCCCGTACACTCCAGCCGTAGGCAGAACCATCAGCAATCTTTGAAGCTTCCCCAGCACCGCCTAGTAATCGACGTTGCAACAAGGTGGAACTCCACACTGCACATGCTTCAGAGGCTATGCGAACAGAGGTGTGCTGTTATGTATTTGTGGGAGGATACACATACACAGGCAGGCAGTTGGATGACAGACATGGAGTTGTCAGGTGTGCAGTGGTCAAAGCTACAAGACCTGTGTCAAGTCCTTCAGTGTTTTGAGGAATGCACACGCCTGGTTAGTGCAGACGACACCATCATAAGCATGAGCATCCCCCTAATGCGTCTGCTGATGCAAAGTCTGACTCACATAAAGGAGCAGGCGTCTGCAGCCGAGAACGAGGGAAGCCTTGATGACAGTCAGCCATTGTCTGGTCAGGGAAGTCTACTGGACGAGGTGGCTGACGAAGAGGAGGAGGACGAGGAAGATGATGGGGATGAAAATTTTTTGGATGAGGAAGCTTCTCAGGGGGCAAAAGAAACTGGTGGCGTTGCAAGTTCAGGTTCAGGGTTTTTGAGGGAGACAAGTGACGTTGATTTGCCAGAAAGTGCTCCTCAACCCAGCACAAGCAGTGAATTGACACCTGGAACATTGGCACACATGTTGGATTATGCCTTGCATATCCTAAAAAGGGACCACCGCATTATAAAAAGGATGACCGATGACGATTACTGGTTGGCCTGCCTCCTGGATCCACGCTATTAAGGGAAATTGCAAAATATCATTCCACATGAGAACCTTGAGAGATGAGAAGTAGGTTTGTATAGCTTTGGCGAGTGTGGTCTTGAAAGTAGTGAGGGACTATTTGAATGCGATGAAGTGCTCGTTGGAGTGGGATCTTTTCCATCTGCACTCAGCTGCCCTGGAAGCTCACCTCAGTTCTTTGGTCAGGCTGGTGTGCCAGGGCTGTCTGTTGATTTTGCGAGCTTTGGTATGTGTTAGGGGTGCAGCAGATTCCAAAGCTACAGCTATTGTGGTGTTATATAGATCGGCAGCGTCATCCGCATTGTGTATGGAACTTATGTCTGTGAGAGGGAGGAGGGATTCAGAGAATGAATGTAGGTCAAGATGTTTAAGATTTCTGTGAGGATGTGAAAGTTTGTGGGGTGGGGATTGTAGAGATGGAGTGGAGAGAGATGAGAATGTGAGAAGGTTGTGGTCAGAGAGAGGAAGAGGTGAGTTAGTTTGTAAGCTTGCAAGCAGGGCCCTCATTCCTCTTAGTATCTATTTTGAACTGTGATTTCTGTATGTTGTATTGTCTATTGTCTGTACAAGTCCCCTCTATTATTTGTAAAGCGCTGCGGAATATGTTGGCGCTATATAAATAAAATTATTATTATTAAGATGAGGTCCATTGTGTGACCATATTTGTGGGTGGCTGCAGAAGACCATTGAGTGAGGCCGAAGGAGGAGGTAAGAGATAGAAGTTTAGTGGCAGCTGAGAGGGAAGTGTCAATGGGGATGTTGAAGTCGCCCATGATGATAGTAGGGATGTCCGTGGAAAGGAAATGAAGTAGCCAGGTGGTGAAATGGTCAAAGAAGGTGGTGGCTGGCCCTGGGGGGCAGTAAATGACAGCCAGTTGGAGGTTGGAGGGGGAGTAGATGCTCACAGAGTACAACTCAAAGGAAGGGAGGGTAACAGAGGGTGGCAGTGGGATTGGGGTGAAGGAGCAGTTATCTGACAGGAGAAAACCAACTCCTCCACCATGTTTGCTGCTGGGGCGGGGTGTGTGAGAAAGGTGAAAGCCACCGTAAGAGAGTGCAGCAGGGGAGGCTGTGTCAGAAGGGGTGAGCCAGGTTTCGGTGATGGCGAGGAAGGAAAGTTTGGTAGTAACAAAAAGATCATGGATGTAGGAAAGCTTTGTGCAGACAGAGCGAGCGTTCCATAGAGCTCCTGTTAGAGGGACTGGGGAAGCGGGGGCTGAGTGAATGGGTATAGTTTAGAGAGGTTACGGAACGTTGTGATAGAGCGTGGATGGGAGATAGAAATGACTGTGGGAATATGGTGAGGAGGACCAGGATTTGGAGAGATATCACCAGCAGTGAGAAGGAGCAGAGAAAGTGTTAGCAGGTTGGAGCAGGAGAGGGCATGAGGTGGCTGTCTGTGTTTGGAGACAGAGGCTTGTATGTTAAGGAACAGTTCTGAGGAGGAGGTGAGATGGATGGGGAGGATTGAAGCAGAGATAAACAGTTCCTTACTTGGTATGGGGATTAGGGGAAGTAGCATAAAGTGAAGGATTATAAGCAGCATTTAAAAAAGGGATTTCATCCCTGTTAATATATGAAACAATTTATAGCAATCCGAGCAGCAGGTGTCGTTCTTGCATCAGATTAGGGCTGTGGTATGCATCCAAAAAAAAAAAGAAATAAAATAGTAGAGAAAAGAAAAAACGAAATAAAATAAAACTAAAATGGGATTTAGCACAGTATTCCTGGGCAGGAGTCACATAGTCACACTAGGGTTATATGTATTTGTTCTGAGGGAGAAGGGATTAGTAGCTCCGTCAGCAGTGACTGACCTTTGTAGAAAATGGCACTTGTCTTATGGAGCACCTATGTGGGGGGGACTGCTCCTTAGGATGCTTCTGTGCTCCAGCCGAAGTGGTGGAGGGACATGATGTGTTGTGTCTTTTCCTGTGTGTTGTGCAGCAACCCAGCGTGCTGTCAGCAGTTGCTTGAGGGGAGAAGAGGGCGCTTCCCACCTTTTCACCTAGTCACAATGGCGGCCACAGGAGGCGAAGATGGCGCCGGCCTAGTGGAAGGTCCGGTATGAGGGGGCCCCACACCGCTCTGGCTGTCCACCGCCTTTTCTCCGCCGCACTCTTCCCAGGCTCCAGGGCGGATCCTCACCGGCGGGGCGGCTTGTCACAAGGCTTCGGGTGCCGCCGCCTCACCACCGCAGGTAAGCCCATTCTTCTGCACCTCACTCACAGTCAGGTATGGACGGTGTCCCCACGATGCCTGATGGATGCCGTTTATAGGGGGGAGATTAGCGCCACCAGTGTGGCGAGGCCTGAGCCAGGCCCTGAACTCACCAGGCTCTCACTCGCAACTGCCCCGGTACACACTCATTCAGGGTTCAGCAAGTCGTCTCAGGAGCCAACGTTGTGATCTCTCTCTCTTTTAGGGTGTTAATTTGTGTATTTCCCAGGTGTTTTCTGGTGCAAGAAGAGTCTATTTAACACCAGATTTTGGCTTGGGGACGGGTGCTGATATAGAGCACGTCCGTCTTGGCAGCTTACCAGGCCACGCCCCCTTGGAGTGTTGCCATCGTCATGATGTTGCCATCGTCAATTCCAGGTGGGTGGGGTCATCTGCAGAGTTGTTTACTCAAACTATGGCCTGGGATTCAGAGGTCTGCTCCAAAGCTTCAATGTCTACTAGTCAGCAGAGTAGCCCAGCCACCCACCGCATGTTTACCTAAGTACTATTTTTTAACGGCATCTAGCCCAGGAAATCCTTTTGGACCTAGTAGAATTTAGTGCTACTCAGCAGAATACCCCACCCATGAAGCAAGTTACACCGCCTGTTTAACTAAGGCTACGTTCACATTTGCGTTGTGCGATGTTTCGTCGGAGACGCAACGCACAACGCAAACAAAAATGCAACAAAACGCACGCTAAAATTCAGCGTTTTGCGACGCATGCGTCCTTTTTTGCTGAATTTTGGACGCAAAAAAGAGCGAATTGCTGCGTCCTCTGCGCCCTACGCTTGCGGCTAAAAAAACGCATGCGTCGCAAAACGCAGCACAACGCATGTCCATGCGCCCCCCATGTTAAATATAGGGGCGCATGACGCATGCGTCGCCGCGGTTGCGCCCGACGCAACGCAAATGTGAACGTAGCCAAGTACTATTTTATAACGGCATCTAGCCCAGGAAATCCTTTTGAGCCTAGTAGAATTTGGTGCTACTCAGCAGCGTACCCCACCCATGAAGCAAGCTACACCGTCTGTTGATCTAATTACTAATTTTTAACTGCATCTAGCCCAGGAAATCGTTTTGTACCTAATAGAATTTTGTGCTACTCAACAGAGTACCCCACCCATGAAGCAAGCTACACCGCCTGTTTACCTAAGTACTATTTTTTAACGGCATCTAGCCCAGGAAATCCTTTTGGACCTAGTAAAATTTAGTCCTACTCAGCAGCGTACCCCATCCATGAAGCAAGCTACACCACCTGTTTACCTAAGTACTATTTTGTAACGGCATCTAGCCCAGGAAATCATTTGGGGCCTAGTAGAATTTGGTGCTACTCAGCAGCGTACTTCACCCATGAAGCAAGCTACACCGCCTGTTTACCTAAGTACTATTTTGTAACGGCATCTAGCCCAGGAAATCCTTTTGGGCCTAGTAGAATTTAGTGCTACTCAGCAGCGTACCCCACCCATGAAGCAAGCTACACCGCCTGTTTACCTAAGTACTATTTTGTAATAGCATCTAGCCCAGGAAATCCTTTTGGGCCAAGTAGAATTTGGTCCTACTCAGCAGCGTACCCCACCCATGAAGCAAGCTGCACCGCCTGTTGATCTAATGACTAAATTTTAACTGCATCTAGCACAGGAAATCGTTTTGTACCTAATAGCACTTTGTGCTACTCAACAGAGTACCCCACCCATGAAGCAACCAACACTGCCTGTTGATCTAATTACTAATTTTTAACTGCATCTAGCCCAGGAAATTGTTTTGTACCTAATAGCATTTTGTGCTACTCAGCAGAGTACCCCACCCATGAAGCAAGCTACGCCGCCTGTTACCTAAGTACTATTTTTTAACGGCATCTAGCCCAGGAAATCCTTTTGGGCCTAGTAGAATTTGGTGCTACTCAGCAGCGTACTTCACCCATGAAGCAAGCTACACCGCCTGTTTACCTAAGTACTATTTTTTAACCGCATCTAGCCCAGGAAATCCTTTTGGGCCTAGTAGAATTTAGAGCAACTCAGCAGCATACCCCAGCCATGAAGCAAGCTACACCACCTGTTTACCTAAGTACTATTTTGTAATGGCATTTAGCCCAGGAAATCCTTTTGGGCCAAGTAGAATTTGGAGCTACTCAGCAGCGTACTTCACCCATGAAGCAAGCTACACTGCCTGTTTACCGAAGTACTATTTTTTAACGCCATCTGGCCCAGGAAATCCTTTTGGGCCTAGTAGCAATTTCTGATACTCAGCAGAGTACCCCACCAATGAAGCAAGCTACACCACCTTCTTCCTTTCTCAATCTAACCTCTCGGCTCTGGGGTGTCCACTCTCCCTCCAGCTCTCTCCTTCTCACAGGTGGACTACCGCATGTATTCACACTGTGGCGAATCTTTAAGACCAAGGTATAAGAAGTCGTGGAGGTAATGGATAATATGTGCCGCCTTACAAACGTCTATGACAACACATTCGAGGAAGCAACTAAACGCCTCAAATAGTGAGCTGGATATGGAGCACCCCATGGGCAAACAGCGATCTATGTAGTATGCTCCTTTACAGAAGCAGCCCAATGGGAGAACACTATTCTGAGGCACAGGTAGTAACCGGGACGCCCCCTCAATGTCTGCTTTGGCCATTAGGGTGCCCTTTCCCAACTTCTTGACCCACTTGATTGCCTCATCAAAGGAGGTACAGTACATAGAACTGTACTTGGTTCCGTGTCGATGTTGTCGTTTACTGACTTGCCCCTTGGATATGACAAATGTTGGATTAGTCAGGGATTCAGGCTTGAGGAGGATAATTTGCATATTCCAGGTGCCTTCTGGAAAAAGCGTAGAGTCTCCCTCAGCAAGAAGATTGTTGGGTACAGCCGGGACCAGCTGCTTGGAAAGCATCACCAAACCAGGGATTCAAGCTTGAGGAGGATAATTTGCATATTCTAGGTGCCTTCTGGGAAAATCAAAGAGTCTCCCTCAGCAAGAAGATCGTTGGGTACAGCTGGGACCAGCTGCTTGGAAAGCATCACCAAACCAGGGATTCAAGCTTGAGGAGGATAATTTGCATATTCCAGGTGCCTTCTGGGAAAAGCGAAGAGTCTCCCTCAGCAAGAAGATCGTTGGGTACAGCCGGGACCAGCTGCTTGGAAAGCATCACCAAACCAGGGATTCAAGCTTGAGGAGGATAATTTGCATATTCTAGGTGCCTTCTGGGAAAAGCTAAGAGTCTCCCTCAGCAAGAAGATCGTTGGGTACAGCCGGGACCAGCTGCTTGGAAAGCATCACCAAACCGCGCGCCGTAAGGACAATATTGCAAGAAAGCTTGGCTGAGTAGATTACACAAGAAGGAAAACACACAGCAAGTCAGCAGGATCTAGGAGCAACATGGCAGATGTGACAACCTACATGGTGAGCTGCAGCATGTGCTACATGTTCACAGATCGACAAGAAGAAGAATCCAATTTCACCTGTCAGAAGTGTAGACTAGTGGCCCCTTTAGAAGAAAAGGTGCGGGGTCTGGAAGAAAGAATAGCAACTTTGAAACTCATCAAAGAGAATGAAGACTTCCTAGACAGAACAGAAGCATCTCTACTGGTCACAGAAGGTGAAAAAAGTGTCAGAGAACCTCCAAAAGCAGATGAGTGGAAGCATGTGACCAAAAGAAGCAAGAAGACCATGGAGAAATCACCAACCACACAGCTGAAGAACCGATATCAAATCTTTGCAGAGGATGAAGATGGCACACCTAAGGATGAAGCAATACCAGCAAGCAAAAAAGAAAAGGGCACACAGAAACAAGTGACAGCAAAAAGTACAGCCAAGAAGCAACGAAGAGTGGTGGTGGTGGGAGACTCACTACTAAGAGGCACAGAAGCAGCCATCTGCAGACCGGACATAACCGCAAGAGAAGTGTGCTGCCTTCCAGGTGCGATGATCAAGGATGTGACCGATAGGATACCAAAGCTCTTCAGCTCCAAAGACGTCCACCCATTTCTTCTGATACATGTTGGCACCAATGACACGGCAAGGAAGGACCTACCGACAATCTGCAAGGACTTTGAAGAGTTGGGGAAGAAAGTAAAGGAACTGGATGCACATGTAGTTTTTTCTTCTATCCTTCCAGTAGACGGGCATGGCACCAGGAAATGGAACAGGATCCATGATGCGAACAACTGGCTTAGACGATGGTGCAGACAACAAGGATTCGGATTCCTGGACCACGGTGTGAATTACTTGTACGATGGACTCCTCGCCAGAGACGGACTACACCTCAACAAACCTGGGAAACACACATTCGCCAGAAGACTCGCTACACTCATCAGGAGGGCGTTAAACTAGAAGAAGAGGGGACGGGAAGAAAAACATTAGACTCGAACAAAGAAGACCCAGGAAAACATACTCAGAAGGGAGGTAAGAACATTTCTAAAACAATCCACAGCGAGGAGATTGGAACAAAACAAAATCCTCTAAACTGCATGCTTGCAAACGCCAGAAGCCTGACAAACAAGATGGAAGAACTAGAAGCAGAAATATCTACAGGTAACTTTGACATAGTGGGAATAACCGAGACATGGTTAGATGAAAGCTATGACTGGGCAGTTAACTTACAGGGTTACAGTCTGTTTAGAAAGGATCGTAAAAATCGGAGAGGAGGAGGAGGGGTTTGTCTCTATGTAAAGTCTTGTCTAAAGTCCACTTTAAGGGAGGATATTAGCGAAGGGAATGAGGATGTCGAGTCCATATGGGTCGAAATTCATGGAGGGAAAAATGGTAACAAAATTCTCATTGAGGTCTGTTACAAACCCCCAAATATAACAGAAATCATGGAAAGTCTACTTCTAAAGCAGATAGATGAAGCTGCAACCCATAATGAGGTCCTGGTTATGGGGGACTTTAACTACCCGGATAATAACTGGGAAACAGAAACCTGTAAACCCATAAAGGCAACAGGTTTCTGCTAATAACCAAGAAAAATTATCTTTCACAATTGGTGCAGAATCCAACCAGAGGAGCAGCACTTTTAGACCTAATACTATCTAATAGACCTGACAGAATAAGAAATCTGCAGGTGGTCGGGCATCTAGGAAATAGCGACCACAATATTGTACAGTTTCACCTGTCTTTCACTAGGGGGACTTGTCAGGGAGTCACAAAAACACTGAACTTTAGGAAGGCAAAGTTTGACCAGCTTAGAGATGCCCTTAATCTGGTAGACTGGGACAATATCCTCAGAAATAAGAATACAGATAATAAATGGAAAATGTTTAAGAACATCCTAAATAGGCACTGTAAGCGGTTTATACCTTGTGGGAATAAAAGGACTAGAAATAGGAAAAACCCAATGTGGCTAAACAAAGAAGTAAGACAGGCAATTAACAGTAAAAAGAAAGCATTTGCACTACTAAAGCAGGATGGCACCATTGAAGCTCTAAAAAACTATAGGGAGAAAAATACTTTATCTAAAAAACTAATTAAAGCTGCCAAAAAGGAAACAGAGAAGCACATTGCTAAGGAGAGTAAAACTAATCCCAAACTGTTCTTCAACTATATCAATAGTAAAAGAATAAAAACTGAAAATGTAGGCCCCGTAAAAAATAGTGAGGAAAGAATGGTTGTAGATGACGAGGAAAAAGCTAACATATTAAACACCTTCTCCTCCATGGTATTCACGGTGGAAAATGAAATGCTAGGTGAAATCCCAAGAAACAATGAAAACCCTACATTAAGGGTCACCAATCTAACCCAAGAAGAGGTGTGAAACCGGCTAAATAAGATTAAAATAGATAAATCTCCAGGTCCGGATGGCATACACCCACGAGTACTAAGAGAACTAAGTAATGTAATAGATAAACCATTATTTCTTATTTTTAGGGACTCTATAGCGACGGGGTCAGTTCCGCAGGACTGGCGCATAGCAAATGTGGTGCCAATATTCAAAAAGGGCTCTAAAAGTAAACCTGTAAATTATAGGCCAGTAAGTCTAACCTCTATTGTTGGTAAAATATTTGAAGGGTTTCTGAGGGATGTTATTCTGGATTATCTCAATGAGAATAACTGTTTAACTCCATATCAGCATGGGTTTATGTGGAATCGCTCCTGTCAAACCAATCTAATCAATTTTTATGAAGAGGTAAGCTATAGGCTGGACCACGATGAGTCATTGGACGTGGTATATCTCGATTTTTCCAAAGCGTTTGATACCGTGCCGCACAAGAGGTTGGTACACAAAATGAGAATGCTTGGTCTGGGGGAAAATGTGTGTAAATGGGTTAGTAACTGGCTTAGTGATAGAAAGTAGAGGTTGGTTATAAATGGTATAGTCTCTAACTGGGTCGCTGTGACCAGTGGGGTACCGCAGGGGTCGGCATTGGGACCTGTTCTCTTCAACATATTCATTAATGATCTGGTAGAAGGTTTACACAGTAAAATATCGATATTTGCAGATTATACAAAACTATGTATAGCAGTTAATACAAGAGAAGATAGTATTCTGCTACAGATGGATCTGGATAAGTTGGAAACTTGGGCTGAAAGGTGGCAGATGAGGTTT
This sequence comes from Ranitomeya imitator, assembly GCF_032444005.1. NCBI lineage: Eukaryota > Metazoa > Chordata > Amphibia > Anura > Dendrobatidae > Ranitomeya > Ranitomeya imitator. The sequence continues at coordinate 94,050,147 of NC_091290.1, forward strand.
AATAATGATAAATGTAAGGTTATACACATGGGAAGAAGGAATCAATATCACCATTACACACTGAACGGGAAACCACTGGGTAAATCTGACAGGGAGAAGGACTTGGGGATTCTAGTTAATGATAAACTTACCTGGAGCAGCCAGTGCCAGGCAGCAGCTGCCAAGGCAAACAGGATCATGGGGTGCATTAAAGGAGGTCTGGATACACATGATGAGAGCATTATACTGCCTCTGTACAAATCCCTAGTTAGACCGCACATGGAGTACTGTGTCCAGTTTTGGGCACCGGTGCTCAGGAAGGATATAATGGAACTAGAGAGAGTACAAAGGAGGGCAACAAAATTAATAAAGGGGATGGGAGATCTACAATACCCAGATAGATTAGCGAAATTAGGATTATTTAGTCTAGAAAAAAGACGACTGAGGGGCGATCTAATAACCATATATAAGTATATAAGGGAACAATACAAATATCTCGCTGAGGATCTGTTTATACCAAGAAAGGGGACGGCACAAGGGGGCATTCTTTGCGTCTGGAAGAGAGAAGGTTTTTCCACCAACATAGAAGAGGATTCTTTACTGTTAGGGCAGTGAGAATCTGGAATTGCTTGCCTGAGGAGGTGGTGATGGCAAACTCAGTCGAGGTGTTCAAGAGAGGCCTGGATGTCTTCCTGCAGCAGAACAATATTGTATCATACAATTATTAGGTTCTGTAGAAGGACGTAGATCTGGGGATTTATTATGATGGAATATAGGCTGAACTGGATGGACAAATGTCTTTTTCGGCCTTACTAACTATGTTACTATGTTACTATTGGGCTCTTTTTTGGCACAACTCCCAACGGGGGTACCACTACATCTCCTAAGGAAAGTGTTCTGAAGGGACCCGCCGCCATTCTACCTAAAGATATTTATTTTTTAAATGTTTTTGTCACGGCGTCTGGGTGTTGGTAGGGTGATTTTAGATTTTTACTCCAGTCTTTCTTGAGTTTAGAAGGGCATGACATGCCTATATCTGTGTCTCCTCCTCCTTTTACTCCTCCACCTCTTTTCTTTTCGCATGACTATATGTAGTTGTGACTTTTCGATGTGTTTGTTCTGTCTTCTGAGCAGTTTGTCAGCTTTCGGACACCTTTTATGTGCTTTCTATGTGTTTGCATGTGTTTGTGTTTGCCTGCCATTGGTTTCAATTGGGTTCGACAGTGTTCGTTGAACGTTCAACGAACATTCTTCGAACACGTCCCAGTTCGACGAACCAAATTGAACTCGAACGCAAGGGAGGTGGCTCAACACTAGTTAAGATAGGGGTGAATAGGGTTAAACAGGCATACCCATACCCTGTGGAATGAAGTGATAGTTCCAGCTCCTTAAAATTCAAAGTCTTTATTTTCCAAGTTAAAACTTCATAGTCATCAAAGAATCCTTGTACATCATGGATGCATAGGCAGCGAAAAAGAACGGTATAAGCAACGCATTTTGATCAACTAAGATCTTTGGGTGAGCTGGCAGAGGCTTAGCCTTTTTTTCTTTTGTTTTACTATACCGTGCATTTGACTAGCCGAGTTCTCCCGATTGTTATCCTGTCTATAATAGAGATGTGGATGTAAGCAGCGAATTTTGTCCCATTTTTTTTTTCCCTATGATGGCCACTATGTGCACTAAAAACAGATCAGAAAAGGTCGCACATGTGTTTGGAGGTATCCCAGGGGATATAACTGACCCCATAGACTTTACTAATAACATGATGGAGCTAGAAAAACTCTCTAAACAAGAAACCAGAATTTGGTGGAAGTATACCACATTACAAAACTATGTAGCGAAGGACATGATACCAAGGGGCTTGAGGATAAAAAAAAGTACCCATAATCGTACAGAAGAGTTTATTAACCCTGCTGTTCTGTTCGCATTTGCTATACACTTGTACTGTTTCCTGGTCAATATGACTCAACCTATTAATTCTTGATTTTTAGCTACTCTTAAGTGTTTTATTTGAATACTTTTTTCATTATTATACTGTATGTGGACATGGTGATCATAAACAAATGAAAAATTTAAATTTAAACTTAATAATTTATATTTTTTCATAAAAAGGATAAACAGGCTTTTTACAATTATCTTTGATTGTTGGCATTCTGCACACAAATAACAAAGAAGCTTTACATTACTATTATTAAAACATGAAATTTAACTTTTTGAAAACAATGTATATAAATCAACAAATGAAAAATCATAAAAACTTCAACACAATAATAAGACACATGTCCTTTACACAGATATTTTGAACATCCAGCACATGTCAGATTAGTCTTATTGTCACAGGAAGATGGACAGAAGCTACATATCTTCCTTTTTTTGCTGGTAGCTGTGCTGCTGGTAGTTGTGCTGGTGGAGGCCGTGGATGTGGAGTCTCTTTCTTGAGCATGCTGGACACTTTTTACAATGGCTGTTGCTCCTTCACTTCTGGGGGTCACTTTTCTGCTCTCAATATATGGCCTAACCAGGGATTTGCTCAATTCCTCAAGAAATAATCTTCTTTTATGCAGCTTATGTCGGTTCCAATCGGGGTCAATTTCTCTCCATAAGACAAATGCATTGTATGCAGAAACGTCCAGTATATCTAATATATAATTGCCTAGAATACTACTTCCTGCAATTTGTGCCAACTTCCTGTCCGGAGCTAATGTCCGGAAAAAATGTCCGGAGCTAATGTCCGGAGATAAGTGACGTCAACAGTGTCCAGTGTCTGATTGGTTGCCGCCTGCTGCGAGCGACCAATCAGAAACGTGCCGTACTGTGACACACTCCGCCCGCCATTTTGGTGTGATTTTTGAATTTTTACCTCACAGCAAGTTTCTACTGCGTGGAGGCGGGCCCAGTGACGTTGCTCTTCAAGCTCCTGCCGAATTTCGTCAAAAAAATGATAATACCATTTACCAAAACTATATATATTTAGTTGTGAAGTGGTTCAGTGACATTTTCACACCAATTTTGAACTTTTGTTTGGTGTTTTCTCCATATACTGCCTATTATTCACTGACTGTTATACTGAGAGACTGCCGTTTATTAACCTCTTCTTTGCCACATTGGGTATATTGCTCTATTATTTGCCACATAAGGACATTGTCCATTATTGCACAGCAATTTCTCTGCAATATAAACTGCCTATTTATTAATATCTGCATTCCTGAAAAGAACTATTGCCTATTATTAACTGGCTATTTTCCTACTACCTGACATTGTTCTTAAGCAAAGAACCGTTGTTGTGGCATTTGCCACAACACGCAAAGTTGTCGTCTGATGTCTTTCATCCCTCCCCTCATAAGCATGTTCATGGATCCTGTGTAACTGTACCTTAAATAACAAGAATTGTCAAGAGCTGGTGAGTGCAGCCATTTTTTGTTCTTTCTTACTATTATTTATTAATTGTATTATTTTTACATTTGAATAAATAAAGTATATATGGATTCTAGACTCCCGATTCTTTAGAATCGGGCTGCCATCTAGTTATAAAATAAAATCATTGGCCACCGATTGGTTTTGCGTTTGCATGTATATGTTGATATTGCTTGGTCTAAAGTATCAACTGCTCCCTTTGTGGCATTATAATCCAAAATAATGTCAGGCTTTCTGTCTTCTCTATGACTTACGGCATTGTCATGGTGCATTGTGCTCATTAGAATTATCTAAGTTTAGAAAAAAAAAGAATATCTGTAAAGATGTGTATTCACAGCTCAGTGCTTCAGGGTGTAAGTCAAATGACTGGTGTCCAATTTATAAGACAACAGTGTCTTCTCTCACAAACTGAAAATGCATTTGACTAAATAAATACTTGATTACTGATGACAGTGAAACCCGCAGCCTTTGAATGATAAACAACCAGCCTCCTCTCTCACAAACAGCAAATGGATAATACTAGATAATTACTTGTTTACTGATAAGAACAGTGAAACCACCACCATTTTGAGGTGAAGTACACATAAAAAGCATAACTTTTGCAGTCAGAAATAATCAGAGACCTGTAGAACAGTATAAAATGCTATTGGGTCATATTGACCCGAACAGTACAGCAGGGTTAAAGAGTGGAACCAAGTACTGACAAACTGCTCTATAAATTTAATGCAACTCTTAATAAAACATTATGAAGCAAAACTTTCAGAAACTCAAAAAGTATTGAAGAAATTAACGGATTGAAACCACTTCATTCCATATATTGTATCCACTGCACGTCGGCACAGGACGAGTTCCGCGCACCTGTGGTATCGCTGAGCTGGCAAAGGCTTAGCCTCTTTTTCTTTATTTTTACTATACTGTGCATCTGACTAGCCGAGTTCTCCCGATTGTTATCCTGTCTATAATAGAGATGTTGATGTAAGCAGCGAATTTTGTCTTTTTTTTTTCCTATGATGGCCACTATGTGCACTAAAAACTAGGGTTGAGCGAAACGGATCGGACAAATTCAAAAATCGCCACCTTTTGGCAAAGTAGGGTTTCATGTGGGGGATCGGCCATGCGGTCGGCGATCTTTGTGCCAAAGTCGCATTTCGTATGACACGTTCAGCGCCATTTTTCAGCCAATGAATGAGGACGCAGAGTGTGGGCAGCGAGATGACATAGGTCTCCATCCCCACCATATTAGAGAAGGGCATGACAGTGATTGGCTAGCTTTCTGCGGCTAGGGGCTATAAAAGGGTGTGCACGCCGACCGCCATCTTACTTCTGCTTATCGTAGCATAGGGAGATAGGGATATAGTTAGGGAGAGAAGATTAACCCCCGAAACTGCTTGTGCTGTAGCGATTTCCACTGTCCAACACCACCATTTGTTTGCAGGGACAGTGGAGTCTATTTTTTGTGCATCAGCTCTGTAGCTTATTAGGCTGCCTTATAAGGCTCCCTGATAGCTGCATTGCTGTTTGCACGCCGCTGTGCAAACCAACTGCTTTTTTAAAAGCAAAAATCCTGTTGCTCCTTTCTGCACAGTTATCTTGTTTATTTGTCCACCCTTTTGTGTGCAGCAATCCTTTTTATTGCTGCCATACTTTTCCTGAGATCATTGTAGGGAGATTGAAATTGTACTACAGTCCTTGTATTTTTTCATATATCTTCCAGCCACTTTCTGTCACTTATATTGTGTTTCTTTATACACTGGCCCTGAGTTTTGGTTCAGTGTCCCCCCAAAAAAAGTGAGATTCAAATTGTCACAAAGTGGATATACGTCTGTCCTGTTAGTTTGTCGTATATCAGCCAGCCACTTTCTGCCATTTAGATTGCGTTGTTATATACACTGGGCCTAAGTTGTGGTTCAGTCTCCCCCCAAAAAAGGGGACATTCAAATTGTCACAAAGTGTATATACTTCTGTCCTGTTAGTTTGTGGTATATCAGCCAGCCAATTTCTGCCACTTAGATTGCGTTGTTATATACACTGTGCCTAAGTTGTGGTTCAGTCTCCCAAAAAAAAGGGGAGATTCAAATTGTCACAAAGTGGATATACTTCTGTCCTGTTAGTTTGTGGTATATCAGCCAGCCACTTTCTGCCACTTAGATTGCGTTGTTATATACACTGGGCCTAAGTTGTGGTTCAGTCTCCCCATAAAAGGGGAGATTCAAATTGTCACAAAGTGGATATACTTCTGTCCTGTTAGTTTGTGGTATATCAGCCAGCCATTTTCTGCCACTTAGATTACGTTGTTATATACACAGGGCGTAAGTTGTGGTTCAGTCTCCCAAAAAAAAGGGGAGATTCAAATTGTCACAAAATGGATATACAGGTCCTTCTCAAAAAATTAGCATATAGTGTTAAATTTCATTATTTACCATAATGTAATGATTACAATTAAACTTTCATATATTATAGATTCATTATCCACCAACTGAAATTTGTCAGGTCTTTTATTGTTTTAATACTGATGATTTTGGCATACAACTCCTGATAACCCAAAAAACCTGTCTCAATAAATTAGCATATTTCACCCATCCAATCAAATAAAAGTGTTTTTTAATAACAAACAAAAAAACCATCAAATAATAATGTTCAGTTATGCACTCAATACTTGGTCGGGAATCCTTTGGCAGAAATGACTGCTTCAATGCGGCGTGGCATGGAGGCAATCAGCCTGTGACACTGCTGAGATGTTATGGAGGCCCAGGATGCTTCAATAGCGGCCTTAAGCTCATCCAGAGTGTTGGGTCTTGCGTCTCTCAACTTTCTCTTCACAATATCCCACAGATTCTCTATGGGGTTCAGGTCAGGAGAGTTGGCAGGCCAATTGAGCACAATAATACCATGGTCAGTAAACCATTTACCAGTGGTTTTGGCACTGTGAGCAGGTGCCAGGTCGTGCTGAAAAATGAAATCTTCATCTCCATAAAGCATTTCAGCCGATGGAAGCATGAAGTGCTCCAAAATCTCCTGATAGCTAGCTGCATTGACCCTGCCCTTGATGAAACACAGTGGACCAACACCAGCAGCTGACATGGCACCCCACACCATCACTGACTGTGGGTACTTGACACTGGACTTCAGGCATTTTGGCATTTCCTTCTCCCCAGTCTTCCTCCAGACTCTGGCACCTTGATTTCCGAATGACATGCAAAATTTGCTTTCATCAGAAAAAAGTACTTGGGACCACTTAGCAACAGTCCAGTGCTGCTTCTCTGTAGCCCAGGTCAGGCGCCTCTGCCGCTGTTTATGGTTCAAAAGTGGCTTTACCTGGGGAATGCGGCACCTGTAGCCCATTTCCTGCACACGCCTGTGCACGGTGGCTCTGGATGTTTCCACACCAGACTCAGTCCACTGCTTCCTCAGGTTCCCCAAGGTCTGGAATCGGTCCTTCTCCACAATCTTCCTCAGGGTCCGGTCTCCTCTTCTCGTTGTACAGCATTTTCTGCCACATTGTTTCCTTCCAACAGACTTACCATTGAGGTGCCTTGATACAGCACTCTGGGAACAGCCTATTTGTTGAGAAATTTCTTTCTGGGTCTTACCCTCTTGCTTGAGGGTGTCAATGATGGCCTTCTTGACATCTGTCAGGTCGCTAGTCTTACCCATGATGGGGGTTTTGAGTAATGAACCAGGCAGGGAGTTTATAAAAGCCTCAGGTATCTTTTGCATGTGTTTAGAGTTAATTAGTTGATTCAGAAGATTAGGGTAATAGGTCGTTTAGAGAACCTTTTCTTGATATGCTAATTTATTGAGACAGGTTTTTTGGGTTATCAGGAGTTGTATGCCAAAATCATCAGTATTAAAACAATAAAAGACCTGACAAATTTCAGTTGGTGGATAATGAATCTATAATATATGAAAGTTTAATTGTAATCATTACATTATGGTAAATAATGAAATTTAACACTATATGCTAATTTGTTGAGAAGGACCTGTACATAGTAACATAGATATTAAGGTTGAATGAAGACTATAAGCCCATCTAGTTCAACCCATAGCCTAACCTAACATGCCTTAACATGTTGATCCAGAGGATGGCAAAAAAAAAACTTGTGGCAAAGTAAGCTCCACTTTGGGGAAAAAAATTCCTTCCCAACTCCACTTACGGCAATCAGACTAGTTCCCTGGATCAACGCCCTATCAAGGAATCTAGCATATATACCATGCAAAATTATACTTTTCAAGAAAGGTATCCACTCCCCTCTTACATTTAAGTAATGAATCACTCATTACAACATCATATGGCAGAGAGTTCCATAGTCTCACTGCTCTTACAGTAAAGAACCCACGTCTGTTATTATGCCTAAACCTTCTTTCCTCCAGACGTAGAGGATGCCCCCTTGTCTTTGTCTTAGGTCTATGATCAAAAAGATCATCAGAAAGGTCTTTGTACTGTCCCCTCATATATTTATACATTAAAATAAGATCACCCCTTAGTCTTCGTTTTTCCAAACAAAATAGCCCCAAGTTTAATAACCTATCTTGGTATTGCAGAACCCCCAGTCCTCTAATAACCTTGGTCGCTCTTCTCTGCACCCGCTCTAGTTCAGCTATGTCTTTCTTATACACCGGAGACCAGAACTGTGCACAGTATTCTAAGTGTGGTCGAACTAGTGACTCGTATAGAAGTAAAATTATGTCCTCCTCATGTGCATCTATGCCTCTTTTAATGCATCCCATTATTTTATTTGCCTTTGTAGCAGCTGCCTGACACTGGCCACTGCATTTCAAAAACCTGACCTGCACATCCAAACATAGACTCAGTGTGAACAGGTGCTGAACCTAGAGTCGCCAACTCGTATATAGTTAAATAAATAAGGCAGCACACTGCAGCGCTAAAATATGCAAACTTGAAAACACAAAATTTGAACTGCATTACTGCACTAGAAATATGAAAAATGAGAGCTTTTAGCGCATAAAAGTGGCCAATTTTATGTGTACCTGGTAGCCCCTTTACGGCATCTCTCTTATACCAGGTCCTACGCTTGCCTTACCTCGCTGAGAATAAACGTCTCCATCTGAATGGGTACATGTGAAACCTCTTCTTAGACTAAAATTCTCTCTCTCTGTGGAGGGGTATTGGACCTGCTGTAATTAAAACACCTGAAGCTAGGAGGCGGAGTGCACGATCAGAAGGCTAGAGAATACATTTCAAAAACCTGACCTGCACATCCAAACATAGACTCAGTGTGAACAGGTGCTGAACCTAGAGTCGCCAACTCGTATATAGTTAAGTAAATAAGGCAGCACACTGCAGCGCTAAAACATGCAAACTTGAAAACACAAAATTTGAACTGCATTACTGCACTAGAAATATGATAAATGAGAGCTTTCAGCGCATAAAAGTGGCCAATTTTATGTGTACCTGGTAGCCCCTTTACGGCATCTCTCTTATACCAGGTCCTACGCTTGCCTTACCTCGCTGAGAATAAACGTCTCCATCTGAATGGGTACATGTGAAACCTCTTCTTAGACTAAAATTCTCTCTCTCTGTGGAGGGGTATTGGACCTGCTGTAATTAAAACATCTGAAGCTAGGAGGCGGAGTGCACGATCAGAAGGCTAGAGAATACATTTCAAAAACCTGACCTGCACATCCAAACATAGACTCAGTGTGAACATGTGCTGAACCTAGAGTCGCCAACTCGTATATAGTTAAGTAAATAAGGCAGCACACTGCAGCGCTAAAACATGCAAACTTGAAAACACAAAATTTGAACTGCATTACTGCACTAGAAATATGAAAAATGAGAGCTTTTAGCGCATAAAAGTGGATAATTTTATGTGTACCTGGTAGCCCCTTTACGGCATCTCTCTTATACCAGGTCCTACGCTTGCCTTACCTCGCTGAGAATAAACGTCTCCATCTGAATGGGTACATGTGAAACCTCTTCTTAGACTAAAATTCTCTCTCTCTGTGGAGGGGTATTGGACCTGCTGTAATTAAAACACCTGAAGCTAGGAGGCGGAGTGCACGATCAGAAGGCTAGAGAATACATTTCAAAAACCTGACCTGCACATCCAAACATAGACTCAGTGTGAACAGGTGCTGAACCTAGAGTCGCCAACTCGTATATAGTTAAGTAAATAAGGCAGCACACTGCAGCGCTAAAACATGCAAACTTGAAAACACAAAATTTGAACTGCATTACTGCACTAGAAATATGATAAATGAGAGCTTTTAGCGCATAAAAGTGGCCAATTTTATGTGTACCTGGTAGCCCCTTTACGGCATCTCTCTTATACCAGGTCCTACGCTTGCCTTACCTCGCTGAGAATAAACGTCTCCGTCTGATTGGGTACATGTGAAACCTCTTCTTAGACTAAAATTCTCTCTCTCTGTGGAGGGGTATTGGACCTGCTGTAATTAAAACACCTGAAGCTAGTAGGCAGAGTGCACGATCAGAAGGCTAGAGAATACATTTCAAAAACTTGACCTGCACATCCAAACATAGACTCAGTGTGAACAGGTGCTGAACCTAGAGTCGCCAACTTGTATATAGTTAAGTAAATAAGGCAGCACACTGCAGCGCTAAAACATGCAAACTTGAAAACACAAAATTTGAACTGCATTACTGCACTAGAAATATGAAAAATGAGAGCTTTTAGCGCATAAAAGTGGACAATTTTATGTGTACCTGGTAGCCCCTTTACGGCATCTCTCTTATACCAGGTCCTACGCTTGCCTTACCTCGCTGAGAATAAACGTCTCCATCTGAATGGGTACATGTGAAACCTCTTCTTAGACTAAAATTCTCTCTCTCTGTGGAGGGGTATTGGACCTGCTGTAATTAAAACACTTGAAGCTAGGAGGCGGAGTGCACGATCAGAAGGCTAGAGAATACATTTCAAAAACCTGACCTGCACATCCAAACATAGACTCAGTGTGAACAGGTGCTGAACCTAGAGTCGCCAACTCGTATATAGTTAAGTAAATAAGGCAGCACACTGCAGCGCTAAAACATGCAAACTTGAAAACACAAAATTTGAACTGCATTACTGCACTAGAAATATGAAAAATGAGAGCTTTTAGCGCATAAAAGTGGCCAATTTTATGTGTACCTGGTGACCCCTTTATGGCATCTCTCTTCTACCAGGTCCTACGCTTGCCTTACCTCGCTGAGAATAAATGTCTCCATCTGAATGGGTACATGTGAAACCTCTTCTTAGACTAAAATTCTCTGTCTCTGTGGAGGGGTATTGGACCTGCTGTAATTAAAACACCTGAAGCTAGGAGGCAGAGTGCACGATCAGAAGGCTAGAGAATACATTTCAAAAACCTGACCTGCACATCCAAACATAGACTCAGTGTGAACAGGTGCTGAACCTAGAGTCGCCAACTCGTATATAGTTAAGTAAATAAGGCAGCACACTGCAGCGCTAAAACATGCAAACTTGAAAACACAAAATTTGAACTGCATTACTGCACTAGAAATATGAAAAATGAGAGCTTTTAGCGCATAAAAGTGGCCAATTTTATGTGTACCTGGTAGACCCTTTACGGCATCTCTTTTATACCAGGTCCTACGCTTGCCTTACCTCGCTGAGAATAAACGTCTCCATCTGAATGGGTACATGTGAAACCTCTTCTTAGACTAAAATTCTCTCTCTCTGTGGAGGGGTATTGGACCTGCTGTAATTAAAACACCTGAAGCTAGGAGGCGGAGTGCACGATCAGAAGGCTAGAGAATACATTTCAAAAACCTGACCTGCACATCCAAACATAGACTCAGTGTGAACATGTGCTGAACCTAGAGTCGCCAACTCGTATATAGTTAAGTAAATAAGGCAGCACACTGCAGCGCTAAAACATGCAAACTTGAAAACACAAAATTTGAACTGCATTACTGCACTAGAAATATGAAAGATGAGAGCTTTTAGCGCATAAAAGTGGCCAATTTTATGTGTACCTGGTAGCCCCTTTACGGCATCTCTCTTATACCAGGTCCTACGCTTGCCTTACCTCGCTGAGAATAAACGTCTCCATCTGAATGGGTACATGTGAAACCTCTTCTTAGACTAAAATTCTCTCTCTCTCTGTGGAGGGGTATTGGACCTGCTGTAATTAAAACACCTGAAGCTAGGAGGCGGAGTGCACGATCAGAAGGCTAGAGAATACATTTCAAAAACCTGACCTGCACATCCAAACATAGACTCAGTGTGAACAGGTGCTGAACCTAGAGTCGCCAACTCGTATATAGTTAAGTAAATAAGGCAGCACACTGCAGCGCTAAAACATGCAAACTTGAAAACACAAAATGTGAACTGCATTACTGCCCTAGAAATATGAAAAATGAGAGCTTTTAGCGCATAAAAGTGGCCAATTTTATGTGTACCTGGTAGCCCCTTTACGGCATCTCTCTTATACCAAGTCCTACGCTTGCCTTACCTCGCTGAGAATAAACGTCTCCATCTGAATGGGTACATGTGAAACCTCTTCTTAGACTAAAATTCTCTCTCTCTCTGTGGAGGGGTATTGGACCTTCTGTAATTAAAACACCTGAAGCTAGGAGGCGGAGTGCACGATCAGAAGGCTAGAGAATACATTTCAAAAACCTGACCTGCACATCCAAACATAGACTCAGTGTGAACAGGTGCTGAACCTAGAGTCGCCAACTCGTATATAGTTAAGTAAATAAGGCAGCACACTGCAGCGCTAAAACATGCAAACTTGAAAACACAAAATTTGAACTGCATTACTGCACTAGAAATATGAAAAATGAGAGCTTTTAGCGCATAAAAGTGGCCAATTTTATGTGTACCTGGTAGCCCCTTTACGGCATCTCTCTTATATCAGGTCCTACACTTGCCTTACCTCGCTGAGAATAAACGTCTCCATCTGAATGGGTACATGTGAAACCTCTTCTTAGACTAAAATTCTCTCTCTCTCTGTGGAGGGCTTTTGGACCTGCTGTAATTAAAACACCTGAAGCTAGGAGGCGGAGTGCACGATCAGAAGGCTAGAGAATACATTTCAAAAACCTGACCTGCACATCCAAACATAGACTCAGTGTGAACAGGTGCTGAACCTAGAGTCGCCAACTCGTATATAGTTAAGTAAATAAGGCAGCACACTGCAGCGCTAAAACATGCAAACTTGAAAACACAAAATTTGAACTGCATTACTGCACTAGAAATATGATAAATGAGAGCTTTTAGTGCATAAAAGTGGCCAATTTTATGTGTACCTGGTAGCCCCTTTACGGCATCTCTCTTATACCATGTCCTACGCTTGCCTTACCTCGCTGAGAATAAACGTCTCCATCTGAATGGGTACATGTGAAACCTCTTCTTAGTCTAAAATTCTCTCTCTCTGTGGAGGGGTATTGGACCTGCTGTAATTGGCCACTGGCCACTGAACATGAGTTTGTCATCCACCCATACTCCCAGGTCTTTTTCATTGATGGTTTTGCCCAGAGATTTAGAATTAAGCGCATAGTTATACATCTTATTACTTCTACCGAAGTGCATAATCTTACATTTATCCCCATTAAAGCTCATTTGCCACTTATCAGCCCAAGCTTCTAGTTTACATAAATCAGTTCAATGCAAGAAAGAGAAAAAAACCTCCGCTGTTTTAGTTAGACTCTGTTTTCCAAACACCCTAAATGACAGAGAAAGCCGGCAATAAATTCCTTTTAGCAATCAACGGGGTGCAGCTTTTATAGTATCGCAATGTAGTCCATGTATCGCAATGCAGTCCATAGAATAGATAAAAAAGAAAAAGTGCACTTACCCGTATATAGTAGTCACAATTTTATTTGGACATATTACAAAAGCATGTGAGGGAGGGATGTGAAAAAACGCATTTATCTATTCTATGGTCTAGTTTACATAAATCAGCCTGTAATATAAAACTGTCCACCCCTGTATTGATTACCCTGCAGAGTTTAGTGTCATCTGCAAATATTGAAATTCTACTCAGAATGCCCCCTACAAGGTCATTAATAAATATGTTAAAAAGAAGAGGGCCCAACATTGACCACTGTGGTACCCCACTGCTAACCGCGACCCAGTCCGAGTGTGCTCCATTAATAACCACCCTTTGTTTCCTATCCCTGAGCGAGCTCTTAACCAACTTACACATATTTTCCCCTATCCCCATTATTCTCATTTTATGTATCAACCTTTTGTGTGGCACCGTCCATATACAGTCCATATACACTACGTCCACTGGGTTCCCTTGGACTGATCAGATTAGTCTAACATGAACGGTCCCTAGTAAACCCGTGCTGATACTGGGTCATGAGGTTATTCCTCTTCAGATACTCTAGTATAGCATCCCTTAGAATGCCCTCCAGTATTTTACCCACAGTAGAGGTTAAGCTTATTGGCCTATAATTACCGAGTTCAGTTTTTGTCCCCTTTTTGAATATTGGCACCACATTTGCTATACGCCAGTCCTGTGGTACAGACCCTGTTATTATGGAGTCTTTAAAGATTAAAAATAATGGTCTATCAATGACTGTACTTAATTCCTGCAGTACTCAGGGGTGTATCCCATCTGGGCCCGGAGATTTATCAATTTTAGTGATTTTTAGACGCCGACGTACTTCCTGCTGGGATAAGCAGGTGACATTTAATGGGGAATTTTTATCACTAGTCATTTTGTCCGCCATGGGATTTTCTTGTGTAAATACTGATGAAAAAAAGTCATTTAGCATATTGTCTTTTTCCTCATCCTCATCCACCATTTCACCCAGAATATTTTTAAGGGGGCCAACACTATCATTTTTTAGTTTCTTACTATTTACGTAGTTAAAGAATATTTTGGGATTATTTTTACTCTCTCTATCAATCAGTCTCTCTGTCTCAATCTTTGCTGCCTTGATTTGCTTTTTACAGAATTTATTTAATTTTCTGTATTTATTTAATGCCTCCTCACTACCTACTTCCTTTAATTCTCTAAATGCTTTCTTTTTGTCACTTATTGCGCCCCTTACAGCTCTATTTAGCCATATTGGTTTCCTCCTATTTCTAGTATGTTTATTCCCATACGGTATATACTGTGCACAGGTCCTATCCAGGATGCTAATAAATGTCTCCCATTTTCTTTGTGTATTTTTATGTCTCAGGATATCGTCCCAGTTAATTGCACCAAGATCCTCTCTCATCCGTTGGAAATTTGCCCTCCTGAAGTTTAGTGTCCTTGTGACCCCTCTACTATACATCTTATTAAAGGATACATGAAAACTTATTATTTTGTGATCACTATTCCCCAAGTGACCCCCAACCCTTATATTTGATATGCGGTCTGGCCTGTTGGTTAATATTAGGACTAGGGTTGAGCGAAACGGATCGTTCATTTTCAAAAGTCGCCGACTTTTGGCAAAGTCGGGTTTCATGAGACCCGACCCCTGTGTGGGGTCGGCCATGCGGTACGCGACTTTCGCTCCAAAGTCACGTTTCAATGACGCTAAAAGCGCCATTTCTCAGCCAATGAAGGTGAACGCAGAGTGTGGGCAGCGTGATGACATAGGTCCTGGTCCCCACCATCTTAGAGAAAGGCATTGCAGTGATTGGCTTGCTGTCTGCGGCGTCACAGGGGCTATAAAGAGGCGTTCCCGCCGACCGCCATGTTACTGTTGCTGATCTGAGCCTAGGGAGAAGTTGCTGCCGCTTCATCAGAAGCAGGGATAGCGTTAGGCAGGGTCCATTAACCACCAAACCGCTTGTGCTGTAGCAATTTCCACTGTCCAACACCACCTTTTGTTTGCAGGGACAGTGGAAGCTACATTTTTTTTTCCTCAGCGCTGTAGCTCATTGGGCTGCCCTAGAAGGCTCCCTGATAGCTGCATTGCTGTGTGTACGCCGCTGTGCAAACCAACTGCTTTTTTCAAAGCACAAATCCTGTTGTTCCTTCCTTTCTGCACAGCTATCTTGTTTGTTTGTCCACACTTTTTATTTAATTTGTGCATCAGTCCACTCCTTATTGCTGCCTGCCATACCTGGCTGAGATTACTGCAGGGAGATTGTAATTGTAGGACAGTCCCTGTTTATTTTTTTTTATTTATTTTTTTTCTCCCTAAAAAAATAAGTTGTGGGAGATTAAAATTGGCATTTCTGCTAGAGTGCCATCCCTGTGTGTGCCATCTCTCTCACATAGTGGGCCATAGAAAGCCTTTTTATTTTTCTAAAAATCTATGGAAAGGTAAATGGGGCGGCACAGCCTTCAAAATCTCAAGCCAAGTGGTAAATTCACACTTCAGTGCTTAAATGGGTTAACCTTTGCTGCCACATCGCACACTTCGGGTGCTCCTCGCATATGAAACAAGTCCAACTATGCAGTCCAAAAAGAAAGAGGAATAACGAGGGCACTCACCAGTCTTCTTATTGTGCAATAATCGCTTACTTTATTAATGTGACATCTTAAAAATTCAAGGTCGGGCTACCGATGGAGCCGAAGCTCAGGTGAGCAGGGGGGAGTGGAGACGACGGCCGTTTCGCACTGTGCTTGCGCTTCTACGGGTCAGTGCAAGTGAGAGCAAGACAGCGGAAATATAGTACCGGCCAAGGTACCACCTCCCTCCGCTACCTCCCTCCCACAAACCTAAAAACACTCAATAAAAAGCACAACTTAAAATAATGCAGACGTATCAAATATATCTTACATTGAAGTCTACACAGAATATATTGAATGACAAAACATACATTTTGTGCGCAAATACAAACATGCTAAATATCCCTATTATCGTATTAATCACATTAAAAAACAGTGTGGCTGCTCAAAGATTCTACTGAACCTAATCTCGTGGTTCTGATATCTCACAGAAATATGGATAAATCTACCCTATCATTGAATCCCAGGGGGCCCGTCGCCTCACAACGCATAATCCACCTAGCCTCAACTCTAAGGAGTAAGTTATTCAAATCGCCCCCTCCAGCTGGTAAAGACACCTTTTCGAGTCCTGCAAAAGTGAGGCAATCTACTTTACTCTCATGTTTTTCCCTTACGTGCGAGATCAGGCGCGGCACCCCTTTGCCTGTGGCAATCGATCTGCAATGTTCCCTGAACCGCATGAACAGAGGTCGAACAGTTTTCCCAATGTAGTAGAACTTGCAAGGACAAAAAATCATGTATACTACATGATCTGTCCTGCATGTAATAAAATTTTCTACTACATGTGTGATGCCCCCCATTCTAATGACCCGGTCTGTTAACCGTTGATTGCAGAATGAACAATGACCACACTTGAAGTTACCGTGTGGTGCGGTTTTGGCTAGCCAATTTTGGTTGGGTTTAGACAACCGATTTCTCACTAATTTGTCCCTTAGCCTTACACTTCTCCTATTTGCTATAAGGGGACCTCTGGCTGCTGCAGCTGCCAACTCTTTGTCCTGACTTAAAATGTGCCAATTCCGTTTTATGGCTAGCCTGATCTGGCGGTCCATATTGTTGTACACAAAACAAAAGGTGAATCTCTTTTCTTTCTTGTATGTCCGTGCCGATGAAACAACCTTATTCTCCCTATTTCTTTCCCTCGTAACTTCCTCTTGTGCTGAAGATAATAGGCTTTCCGGGTATCCTCTTTCCCTAAATCTTTGCGCCATTTCTTCTGTTTGTCGTATAAACCCTTTATCTGTGTTATTAACCCGGCTAACTCGTAAAAATTGGCTGCGCGGTAATGCTAATTTAGTGTGGAAAGGATGGAAACTATCAAACCGCATCATGGTATTACCTGCCACTGGTTTGCGGTATAAGGACGTGCAGATTTTACCTCCCTCTATTTCTAACAAAACATCTAGAAATTCTAAACGATTTCCTCCATAATTTGATGTAAATGACATGTTCATATTATTACTTTCATTTAAATAAGACACAAAATTTCTGAACATATCCTCTGTGCCATCCCAGATCAATATCACATCGTGGATATATCTCTGATAATACTTGATGTACTGCAAAAAATTGTTCTTATTAGTATATACATATTTTTCTTCGAAAAGCCCTAAGAATAGATTTGCAAAAGTACAAGCTACCGGAGTCCCCATCGCAGTCCCCACTTCCTGTACATACCACTCATCAAAAAACATGAACGCATTGTGGGTCAAGATAAAATCTAACGCCTCACAAACGAAATTAACAAAATTCCGACTCCTATTCAAGGTGCACAAAATCTGTCCTATAGCCTCAACTCCAGTTTTTTGTGGGATGCGCGTATACAAGCTTTCCACATCAATGGAAGCTAAAGCGTACCCATCATGCCAATCAAAATCTTGTAAACTGGAGAGAAACGAATTAGTATCTTTTAGATATGCTGGAATATCCCTCAACATCGGGCGTAAAAGCCAATCTATATACTGGGACAGGGGCTCAGTGAGCGACCCTATCCCAGATACGATCGGCCGACCTGGGGGGCATTGAACAGATTTGTGCACCTTCGGAATGTGGTACCAGTGGGGTCTGGTGGGGAACTCCGGTAGCAAGCCTTCCGCTTTTCTTTGAGTTATTACCCCCAATTCTACATACTTTCTTAGGAAGGACCTAAGATCACTTTTGTACTTCTGCAAGGGACTCCCCGACAATGATCTGTACACCCGTGTGTCACATAACTGTCGTCTAGCTTCGTCGATGTAATATGATCTGGGAAGCAATACAATCTTTCCGCCTTTATCAGCAGCCCTCACCACTGTATCATCCCAAGACCGGATTTCTCTAAGGGCTAACTGTTCTTCTTAGTAATTTAAGTAATTTAAGTAATTTTGTATACGCGCATCCCACAAAAAACTGGAGTTGAGGCTATAGGACAGATTTTGTGCACCTTGAATAGGAGTCGGAATTTTGTTAATTTCGTTTGTGAGGCGTTAGATTTTATCTTGACCCACAATGCGTTCATGTTTTTTGATGAGTGGTATGTACAGGAAGTGGGGACTGCGATGGGGACTCCGGTAGCTTGTACTTTTGCAAATCTATTCTTAGGGCTTTTCGAAGAAAAATATGTATATACTAATAAGAACAATTTTTTGCAGTACATCAAGTATTATCAGAGATATATCGACGATGTGATATTGATCTGGGATGGCACAGAGGATATGTTCAGAAATTTTGTGTCTTATTTAAATGAAAGTAATAATATGAACATGTCATTTACATCAAATTATGGAGGAAATCGTTTAGAATTTCTAGATGTTTTGTTAGAAATAGAGGGAGGTAAAATCTGCACGTCCTTATACCGCAAACCAGTGGCAGGTAATACCATGATGCGGTTTGATAGTTTCCATCCTTTCCACACTAAATTAGCATTACCGCGCAGCCAATTTTTACGAGTTAGCCGGGTTAATAACACAGATAAAGGGTTTATACGACAAACAGAAGAAATGGCGCAAAGATTTAGGGAAAGAGGATACCCGGAAAGCCTATTATCTTCAGCACAAGAGGAAGTTACGAGGGAAAGAAATAGGGAGAATAAGGTTGTTCCATCGGCACGGACATACAAGAAAGAAAAGAGATTCACCTTTTGTTTTGTGTACAACAATATGGACCGCCAGATCAGGCTAGCCATAAAACGGAATTGGCACATTTTAAGTCAGGACAAAGAGTTGGCAGCTGCAGCAGCCAGAGGTCCCCTTATAGCAAATAGGAGAAGTGTAAGGCTAAGGGACAAATTAGTGAGAAATCGGTTGTCTAAACCCAACCAAAATTGGCTAGCCAAAACCGCACCACACGGTAACTTCAAGTGTGGTCATTGTTCATTCTGCAATCAACGGTTAACAGACCGGGTCATTAGAATGGGGGGCATCACACATGTAGTAGAAAATTTTATTACATGCAGGACAGATCATGTAGTACAGAGGTCCCCAACTCCAGTCCTCAAGGCCCACCAACAGGTCATGTTTTCAGGATTTCCTTTGCATTGCACAGGTGATGCAATTATTACCTGGGCAAGACTAAGGAAATCCTGAAAACATGACATGTTGGTGGGCCTTGAGGACTGGAGTTGGGGACCTCTGATGTAGTATACGTGATTTTTTGTCCTTGCAAGTTCTACTACATTGGGAAAACTGTTCGACCTCTGTTCATGCGGTTCAGGGAACATTGCAGATCGATTGCCACAGGCAAAGGGGTGCCGCACCTGATCTCGCACGTAAGGGAAAAACATGAGAGTAAAGTAGATTGCCTCACTTTTGCAGGACTCGAAAAGGTGTCTTTACCAGCTGGAGGGGGCGATTTGAATAACTTACTCCTTAGAGTTGAGGCTAGGTGGATTATGCGTTGTGAGGCGACGGGCCCCCTGGGATTCAATGATAGGGTAGATTTATCCATATTTCTGTGAGATATCAGAACCACGAGATTAGGTTCAGTATAATCTTTGAGCAGCCACACTGTTTTTTAATGTGATTAATACGATAATAGGGATATTTAGCATGTTTGTATTTGCGCACAAAATGTATGTTTTGTCATTCAATATATTCTGTGTAGACTTCAATGTAAGATATATTTGATAAGTCTGCATTATTTTAAGTTGTGCTTTTTATTGAGTGTTTTTAGGTTTGTGGGAGGGAGGTAGCGGAGGGGGGTGGTACCTTGGCCGGTACTATATTTCCGCTGTCTTGCTCTCACTTGCACTGACCCGTAGAAGCGCAAGCACAGCGCGAAACGGCCGTCGTCTCCACTCCCCCCTGCTCACCTGAGCTTCGGCTCCATCGGTAGCCTGACCTTGAATTTTTAAGATGTCACATTAATAAAGTAAGCGATTATTGCACAATAAGAAGACTGGTGAGTGCCCTCGTTATTCCTCTTTCTTTTTGGACTGCATAGTTGGACTTGTTTCATATGCGAGGAGCACCCGAAGTGTGCGATGTGGCAGCAAAGGTTAACCCATTTAAGCACTGAAGTGTGAATTTACCACTTGGCTTGAGATTTTGAAGGCTGTGCCGCCCAATTTACCTTTCCATAGATATTTGGTATATATTCTCCTTTGGGGGCTGAGCACGCCTTTAATTTTATTCGTAAACGAGGAGGAATCACAGCCTGTGCGTTTTAGTATGGAACATATGGAGTTAACGGCTGCACAACCCAGATTGGGATTACAAGCTGGTCGAGACGATGTGGATAATTACTTCCATGAATGTGAGCAGGAGGAGGGGATACGCTCTTTTAGCACTAAAGCACTGGA